>NC_135273.1:15682257-15983728 GCF_051311805.1 Agelaius phoeniceus
AAGGGGCGCAAAAGTGCTAAGACTCATTACATCTATTTATTATATTTTTTGAAGCACAGGTACAACATTTACATAGGGGGTACCGTATGCTAAATGACAGCAATTCTATGTGTATTTCCTGAGCCTTGAGGCCAGAAGCTCTCTGGGTAGAGTCAGAGTAAGTGACCATAGATAGTCTATAATACTCCTCCAGCATTTCAGTTCTCACTGAGCTAAATGACACACACTGTGTGTTGAAATCCCTTTATGTAACACTGAAGAGTAGAATTATTAGCAGCCCACAGAAATATTTTGCCCTAATCTACAGATTAGGACCAAGAAAAACTAAACCAGCTTTACTAGTAGCATCTGGGGAAACATTTTAGTGCTCATTCGAGCAACAGATGATGGAAGTTGCCCCACATGTCAAGGAAATCATTTTGTGTCTTCATAAATCTGAGCAGCACGGGGCACGAGTCTTGAGTCCATGCCTTGCAAGGATCATGTGGCTTGTTGTGCTGAGCTCTCTGTGCCTTGGTCTTTTCAACCATGTACCAAGATGGGGATAAACCTCTGCCTTGCACATAATGGAACTACAGAATATTCTTAGAAAAGGAAACAAGAGTGCCAAAGCCTCCCAAAACTCTATGAGGAGCATATAGTAAGTCATGTTACTGGCTTCTTATTTCAAAATGATGGCCTAGTCCTTTTTTATTGCATCTGGCATTCAGATGTTACATAAGGAACTATTTGCAAACCTCCAGCTGACAAGCAGAAGGTGTCTTTCATGGTTATCTTATTTTTCTTGTTACCACATTAATTAACTCCCATAAACCTCCCTTAGACTGTCTCATTATTGAGGAGTTCATTATGGCATCCACATATGAAGAGCTTAAAAAAAGTAATAAAAAAATCATACTGTATAATAAGCTGGACACCTTCAAAAGCCTGTTAGACTGTCAGATTTAGGAACCTCATTACAGGGTAATCAGCTTCATCTGGATAGTGCTCACGAGCAAATTAACAAAGCATTTTAAAAAGTTGTGCTTACGATGAATTCATCCCTTTTGGCAGCTGCATAATCATCATCTGGGAAGTAATGTAATCCTTTCCTTGCACCTTGTGAATGGCATCCACTGAGCCAATGTTAAAACACATTGGCAGACCTATGAACAGGACTAAGAGAAATGGAGTATTTCTGCATCAGCCATGATGTGCAGCTTGCAGGGTGATTTTTAGTTTTGGTTTGGTGTTATTCTGTTTTTAAAACAACAAGGCTTTTCATATTGCACACCCCAGGAGAGGCACAAAAGGCATAAGCAAGCTGAATTGATCAGCATGTGGCAGTTCTGCTCCAGTCAAAAAGCAAATAAATATGCTGAAACATAACAAGGGCAAGTCAAATATACACCACAATTACATGGCTCATGGTAGGCAGACTCCAGAAGTGTATTTTTGCATGGTAACATGTCTTGTATTCTAAAAGCAAATTCTTTTCTTATGATTGCGTTTTTAAGATGTAATTTGATGGCTTCAAAATATGCTTTATTTTTCCTGTAACAACCCTTTTTTGAAAGTCGAGTATCTTTTTTTACTAATTGACTTATGGAGGAACAGAATAGTATTATCATCAAAATACAGTAACAACACTTGATATTCCCTGTCCAGTAGGTAAGGAAGCAGAGGGAGAGACTGTACAATGAAATTAAATTCTAATACTTATTAACAGGTGAATTTGGTGCTGTCTTGAGTACTGCACTTTTGTCTTTTAAAATCTATTTGCATTTTAAAAAATTAACACTTAATCAGTATTAGATAAACCACGACACCCATGCTCACACACACACACAAACCCTGCCTTTTTGTTCAAAACTGATGCCAAACCAAAAGTGAGACCCAGAGTGGGAGCTGAGTACCTTGGCCATGCTGCCCTTGCAATTCTGCTCTCTTCACCTTCTTGGGTCCCACTGGCTGGAGGAAGCAGCACTGCTGCACAGCAGGAGCTTGGGAAGAACCACTTGGGACAAAATCTGCAGGTGACTCAAGTGTAGGAGGTGATTGCTACAGGCAGTGACTGCAGGGCCACTTTTAGCTGCACAATCTGGTTTTTCAGTCCCAGAAGTCCTACAATTGCCCTCTTCCATTTACAGAAACAAAGCAACCACCTGTCAACATAAGCTCTCAGTCACAGAGGACTGGGATCCCTCTGGCACCTCTGACAAATCTGTCACAGCTGGATGTTGTTGCAGATTAAATTTCACCTGGTTTAAGGTGCAGTGACACAGCTCAGGAATGATGTGTCCTGGACAAGCAGATGCACAAACAGTAATTCTGACTGTATGAGCCATGGATGGATATGCCACCTGATGCTTCAAATCCTACTGCACCTTGCCCATTGCTACTTTCCACGTGATTGCTGGATGCTGTTGGGAATCTTTTGGGTGAGACCCTGATGCTCCAGCCTTTGGGCTCAGCTGCCTCCCCAGGAAGCAGCTGCAGCACCCAGCAGTGCCCCTGTCCTGCAGTCAGAGGCACCAAGGGCACAGGGAGCCATGGCTGTACCAGGAGAGCAGAACTGAAATGCAAACAGCTGAGCTGGCTGGTACTTGATCTGAATGGGGCTAAGACTGATCTCACCTATGGAACAAGCTTCATGGCCAATTTCTTCCCAGAAGATACTATGTTTAAAAAAATCCTCTAGTGGTGCATTATAAGGCTCTGACACCAGTGCAGACAGACCACAGTACAACTTTACAGAAGCCAGGTTGGCCTCAGAGTGTGCAGAGTAACAAAAGATGGAAATGAGAGCATTGTGGCAGAATTCTGGGACTGTACCAACTGCTTGGAAAAAAGAGATTCGAATTTCATCTAATGTCTAGAACAAGATTATCCCTCCTTATCACAGCAATATAAGCCTAGAGCAGATGCTGGAATTCAGAATTCTGCACCAGCTGAAAGCAGATCTAGGTCCCCAGCAGGTAAAATGCTGGACTTGCCAGCACTGTTTTCTTTTTCTGGCTTCTGCTGCTCCTGCCAGTAGCTGCAGTAATGCTGGAAAGTTATTTTAAAAGGTCAGAGATAAAGATAGTTGGATATGGATTTCCTGAACACATGCGGTATCTGAGAAGATGATCTGATCTCATACTCTGGTTCAGTCCTTTTATAGTTAATCTCCCCATTTTCCAACTGTGTAGGAATTGTACATTTTGGCTAATCCTCATATGCCTCTGGTGGTTGGAGTTTTTTCCATTGACAGCAGTTCATCAGTACGGCTAAACAAAATCACTGTAAGCTGTCAAACAGAAGACAAATGAGAGCTTAGAAAATAGAATACTCGCTGAACTGAGACACCACTTCAGCACCGACAATGATGATGGCAGGGGAGAGAGACTATCTAGTTATAATTGCCAATTTAGCAACAGCTGAGCCTGTACTTATCTGAATTAGTACTTCTGCTAAATTCATGATGTTTTTGTCCTGTGCTAAGCCTTGACGTTAGCAGACACAATGCAAATGCAGTGTGCCAGGGATAACTCCTCTCTCAAAAGCAGCAGGATGTTGTTAGGCTGAGCACTAAGTCCTAAGGGAAGGTCTCTTTTTTTCCCTTATGGGCACCTGCTGTTGAGCTGAGATTTGAATCTGCTTGCAAGCCTCAAGGTGATGAGCATGCACTATTTTCTTCAGTAGATGTTTGTTCTAGCCTTCACCTTTCTCTATAAGCCCAAAATATGAATTCATTTTGGTTTAAACTTGCATTTCAGGTTTGTGAAGTCTTGTCTCGATAACAGCTATCTTCAGGTTGTACCTCATAAATCCAGCATCTGTTTCATCATGAAGGGGTTGCCACCTAACACTGGTGGCTTATTCTACCAAGGATAGTGATTTGTGGGAGGTAATGACTGTTTAGCCTCTTGATATGCTCTCTCACCAAAAGATGCTTCAAATTAATGAAATGTTAAAAGGATATATAAAAATATACAAAGCCCATTTCTCAGACATAAATTTTGCTCCAGTGCACCAACGTGCAGATGAGTGGAATAGCAAAACATGTGCCTGCCCTTTCAAGTGAAGAATGGCATCTCAGGGAAATTTATATGGCAGCAATCATTCTCATAATTAAAGATAGTCATCAGTGTAATATTAAGTGCATTGATGATGTGAGTGTACAACATGGCATACCTAAATCAGAAAGAGAATACAAAATCCTGAAATTAAAATTCAACTGTTCAAGAATAGGAGACAGCATAAAACCAGAGTAAGAAACAAATCTTTCCACCTTTCCTGATTCTGCTGTCCATTTTGGGACAGGAACTTTCTAACAGTCTTCTAACCCCCATTACATACAAGAGAAAATGTGTCCTTTCTCCAAGCTGGCAGTTATTTTAGTCCCATAAATAGCTTGCTGTAAATCATGCCACAGAACAATAAAATTGCAGGGATGACACAAAAATTAGCTGTATGGTACAGAAAAGCAGAGAAATTTGTCTTCAGCTGAAATTTGAAATGTTGCAAACCTATGTAGCACATCCTAAGAGGCTTTGACAGGCCTCTCATCAGCACAGCAGTGATTTCCTTTCCTACCATGTATTCTCTAAGTCATGGCTGCAGGCCTTTCCTGTTTCAGTATGGGTAGCACGTTTGGTTTGCAGGGTGGATGTGAGGCAGACCATGTGAAAGGGTCACTGTGGTCTGAACAATGCCTGTGGTCTGAAGCGTTAATATTTGATGCAGCTTTGACCAAATTATTGCACTGAGCTCACATGCTGGGTGGGAGGGGCAGGGGCTGGCAGCAGAGTTTGTCTATCAAAGGCCTGACTCAGGCAGCTGCCTAGTCCAGCTTCAAAAGCAGCTGTTTGTGTACAGATTTCACTCTCATATTGCAAAGTCATAGAAATCTGTGCCATAATCGTGTCCAGGATTGCAAATAGGGCTGTACATTCATGGCTAATGCTGTTACTTATGTAACTGCTACTGGAAAATTTAAGGAGACTTCAGATTCACACGGTTGAATTTAAAAGTGAATGAAGAAAGATGCTGGAACAACAGATTCATCTACTCTTTTCATACTGTGTGTAACATCATATTAGACTTCCCATAAATCTGCATGGGCAGGGGCATGGTTTACTGAAGAGCCATGAGCCAGGGTACTGATGGTTTGTACTGTCCTTCCTAGCAGGAGCTGTTTGAGTTGCCCATTCCCAGGTCCTGGCTGAGGCCCAGTAATGTGAGGTGGGTGGCTGGAAAGGAGGGTGCAGATGCACACCTGATCCTCCCCATACAGCCATGAGACTGATGCAGTCACTCATGAAACCACTCTTCAGACTCACTCCTTCTCACTATTTCCTTTGCTGCCAGATTTAGATTATTTATTACAGCTCTATGAGTGTGAATCTGACCTGTTTGGCATGACAGGCTGTAGCAGAAAAGGTCAGAACGAAGCTGAGCAAGGGAGCTTGAGTTTTCTCAGTCTTGCTCTTTAAGATGCAAGTAACATCATTTCAGACTTGCATCTGGGTAGTCAGCAGGGATAAGTGCAGGTCTAAGGCCATTCAAGCTGACAAATCTTTGACTCATCTCTCATCTCTACTGGGGTGATACACTTTGGCTATTACTGAGGCCTTTGAAATAAAAAACGGACAAAGGAAAGACAAAAGGGAATTTAACAAAATGTCATAATTAATTTAACAACATTTTAAATCACCAACTGCAGTGTTATTCAATTTTGGTGAATGGGAAATTAAATAAATGCTTTTTTTTTCAAATCTCAAAGAGCTGAAAGCTCAAAAGTTTAGATCAATCTTCAGAGGTATATTTCTAATGGTCAGGATTTCTCTCAAGCCAAGAACATTCATTATCTCTGCAATGTTCTTTTCAAGCTTACAGCTCTGGAGAGTGCAATTTATTCATCTGTCAGATTTTATGCACTTCTTGCCAGGGTATCATTTATATATTATTTCTCCAAACCAGAAAAATTATTTTTAGAAAGGGAGAGCAAGCAGAATAAAGCCTTTAAATACAAATCAGCTGATTTAGAGTCCCTTCTCCATTTTCTATCTCCTTCAACCACATTGCCTTGTATTTAGCCTTAAGTTAAACCAGTCAGATGAGCTTTTTCTCTCTGTGACAGAATTACAGAAAACAGGATAAGCAGTTTATCCTTTCAACGTGCAAACAAGGCATCTCTTCCAAGCAGATGTATTAGCGAGTCACCACAGCAGGTGCAGCTCAGGGACACTCACACCCAGCAGAAAAGTGACCCAGGGGAAAAGGAAGGTCCTGCTGCATGGCAAAGCACAGAGGAAGGAGCCTGTGGCTCTGTAATTCTGTTCTTTGCTCACTGTGCAAAGTGTGCAGTTAATGAGATACTGCTGGCAGTTTCTGTTCTTGTGCTGTCCTAAGGCTCCTTCTCAGTGCCCGTGTGCCTGCACTCCACCTGTGCATCCTCACAGCTCCCCCTTGGGAAGTCTGGAGCCAACAGGAGGCTGTTATACAGACCTTGGGAAGGCAGATGTGCAGGATCTGCAATCTGTATATTTGCAATCATACTCTTGATTCCATTCAAGCCTTAAGTTACAGAGCTCCTTCTCTACTTCCACCTGACACAGGAATGCTGCTATCACTACCTGGTTGCCTGGTAATTCCTTAAATAAGACCATGTCCAATTGCTAAGATTCATACTGAGCTTCAAACACCATGATCTGTGGCCTCAGTGAGCAACTATGGAAGACTTCTTCTGGCATAGTTTGGACACTTTATGGGAAATGGTAGCAGATCTCAGACAGTCTTACAGTTTGAAGCAGGGAATTGAAAATTAGGTGGTAGGGGTGAATTCAGATTGAGATGGTGTGCTTTATGAATTGTATGACGAATCTTCCAAACACCCTGAAAATCTGAATGTTGGAGCTGCTTAGGTGGGATTGGATGAAACTGAACTGCAATTTTCCAAGGGTTTGGGTTTTTTTAAGGGCCACATTAAGAGAAGAGATGGATCTTAGCACCTTATCACCACCTGCAGTGCTGTATGGCTGGACCTGAAAGCAAAAAGGCTGTCCTCCACAGCTCTTGGTGACTTCCCTGCTTATCCTATCGTACTCCAAGGCAAAAGATAAAACGTGGCTTTAGCAACACATGTAATGAAGGAAGGACAAAGAGGGTGGGGACCGAGCCGTCACTGAGAAAAGCGCATGAGAGCTGGCTGGCATCAATCTGTGACAGAGAGCCAGGAGCTGCAGGAGGCTGTGGGGGGATGTTGATCACACATGGGCTGAAAGAGGCAGGTGACAAATGGCTGAGGAGATGAGGACTGAGTCTGGCCGGAGGAGAAGGACGTGGATGGGAGACGGGGAGGGGATGGTTTGGAGGAGAAGACAGTGGGCCTGTCACCGTGCGAGGTGACAGGTGCCTGTCACGGTGCCGCGGGCAGCGGCAGCGCCGGGCCCTTATCGCCCGGCACACGCGTCCTGCACGTGACGGGCCCGTGTGTGCCCCGCCAGATAACGCCCCTGGTGTCACCGGGTGCCACGGAACGAAAGCTGTCCCGCACTGCCCCTTTTCCCTCGCTTGAACACCGGGCAGTTGCACCTCCCAGTCTGTGCTACGAGCACGTTACCATCAAGGCCCCATTATGCCAAACGCCGGGACAGACCAGAGCCGTTCTCTGTTTCCCTCAGCTGCTTGTGCGCCACTGTCCCTCAAACCTGCCGTAGGCAAAACCGCTGTTGTCTCCATGCGTGTCCCTGCAGTGGCAGCTGTCGCAGTGCCGAGCAGTGCCCAGCACAGCCTCCTGGGCAGGTTCAGTTCTGCCCTCAGAGAAGGGCGCAGGGCAGAGCGGCGGCCGCGCTCCGTGCTGCCTCACACGGCCCCGGTAACTCACGGACACCCGGCAGCCCTCAGCGGCAGGGGCGGTGACAAATGGAGCCCGCGGCCCCGCCGCTGCCCCCCGGCGTGAGGGGAAGGCAGAGCCGGGGCAGCCCCGCGGGCCCGGCCTGGAAAAGCCTTGGGAAGGCCGGGAGCGAGGGGCACGGGCAGCGCAGGTGGAGATAAGGACGTGACGCCGTCCTGCTCCTTAGAAAACACACACTGGAACTAGTTCTGCGATTTAAAAGTGATTTATTTTCTGATTAAGCATTCAAAGTTCCGTTTGGGTTTTTATCCGTAGAATCGTACAAACACGATTTTCGTCTGCGGATCGAGGGAAATAATTTTCATGCATAACGGTGAGATGCACAACTCCTCACATTGTTACAGGGAAGAACAGCAAACCTTGTATCATATAGCACCAAGAAGAATTTTAATTACAGTGTGAAAGAAAGGTACCACAAAAGCTTCTTGTTTCATGGTATATCATTTAGGCTGACGTTTTTACTCTGAAGTATATGCTGTTTTCCAAGCAACGAAAATTAAGCTTCTCATTAAAAAATTAAAATATACCTGTTTAAAAACTTTACACTTTCTAAAAATTAAGATATTAGATTTTACTTATTTTCTTGCATAGCATATTCTGAACTTTGAAACAAATAAGAAAACCTAACAAAAGAAAAAACCCAACCCCAAAAAATTAATTCTTCCTTTCCTAGTCTTCCCTTACCCTAGCCTGGTCAAACAGCAGGAACTAATTATTGAATATGTACAACTACATCATGAACTTGCACATTCCTCTGAAAATTTAAGCCTACAGTCCTGCTCCTTTATTTATTACTATAAAAATGGTACTAGAGTTCAAAATGTACTGTCCAATAAGTCACTTCTTGACTTTCAAAAATATTTTGGGAAGTGCCCGCTCTAAAGACTCAACAAGTGACCCCAAAATTCATACTTCAGGTCTTTCACTCTCTTGCATCACCATAAATAAAACACCCAGTTCTGTTGTTCATTTCAAAGATGAAGAACTAGATGTGACAAGCAATTTCAAATACTCATGCACATCCATTACCTGCAGGCACAGGTAACTGGTTGGAAATAGCTCTAATTAATGCACTATAAATACTGCAGAAGAGGAGATATATTAAACTTCCTTTTTGACAAGAAAAAGGTAGTAACATGTGACATTAAATCGAGCCAAAGGAAAGACCTGTTGAGTAAGGAGATGGAATTTGATGGAGTTGCTGCTTAAGAACAGAACTTTATGCTTGCCCAAAGCATCCGAGATTGCCAGGGGCCAGTAAGGGCAGGATCACTCTCCTCTCCTGAGAGCTTTGGCCATTCTCACTTTCAGGACCAGGAGGAAACATCACAAACAGTGCTGAGCTGCTGTGGCTCTGTGGGTGCTGCAGTGCTCCCCACTCTCATTACAGCTCCCCAAACTGGGCACCCTCTCCTGCAATGCCAGGGCACCACGACTGTGCATGGCTTTGCCAGGACATTTCTGGTATGGCTGCTGGGGGCACCTCAGCATGTTCAGCGCACCAGAAATTACCACCAGCCTAAGCAGAGTAATTTATTCACTGTGCTGTCCCTTATAGTCTTATTTATTATACACATAAATTGACACTTGGCTTTGATTTTGAATTGCAGTCCATTTTCTGAACAATTGCTTCTGCTGAGCTGCTGGTCAACCAGATCTATTAAATCTTTCCACACAATTTTGAGAAGGTATATTATTTACTTCAGCTTAAGAAAAAGTGCCAGATTCATTGCACTCCAAATGCATACTTCACAAAAGTAAACAGACATTGTTTTGCTTGCATGGTGTATGGTGGCTCCAGGGGATTAGCAAGGCAGCTCCTCTGGCATCTTTGTAACATCTCTGTCACAGATCTCTGTGACACCATTGCCAAATTAAAGTTCAGTCCAACAATCAGTGAAACTATGGGACTCTGATTATTTCTATGCAAGAAAGAATGTATCTATCTACATAGATACTTGTGTAATATTTCTATCCTGTAGGTGGATTCCAGATCAAAACAAAAACATCAATGTTGCAAGACTTCCAGCACTATTAGCTATTCAAAAAGTATTTAAGATTACTTAAAATGACTAGCCAAGAGTGTACACCAAAACCATTGTTAAGATATACATATTTCATAATCTAGGGCTATCGATAGACTACAAGGCAACACATTTACTCCAGCTGTCAGGCCAGCTTAAGGATTTAGTTATCAATTATCTCAACTGTCTTTATTTTTTTTGGTGTCTGTTGGGTAGAAAATGTGGAGCTAATAAAGTCAATGAGAAATTCTGGTAATTTGATTCTGTTGCTTTCAAAGAAACTTAGGACTATTTAGACACTACAAGCTGTCCTGAAATGAAGATCTTGTCTTCACTCTAAATTACTCAATTCAACATTTAAAAAAAGCCTAACACATATTATTAGCTGTACAGCACCACAGTTGTGCATTGGTAGTTCACACAGTAACACAACCCCTTTTCCCAGGAATTTATAATTTGTACACAATGACATGACAGACAGACATGGTTATCAGACAAGAAGTGCAAATGGCATGCAACTCATATGCATTATCTTCCATTTCAACATCATTTTTATGAAGTGGCTCACAGTGTGGGCCAGCAGCCCAGCTCACACTTACACTTTGTATACATTGAGCTTAATACAATCTTCTGCATTTTCACATTCATAGCATCTTTAAACTAACAATTACTGACATTTAAACTCAAGTGGACAATCCAAACTACAAGCATTCTTTGTATAAGCATTCTTCAAGTTACACAGAGCATACAAGCCATTCCACTCTTAAATATTCTACTCTTCCTACTTCCAGGGAAAGGCTGCATAAGGTACATTTTTCTTAGCTTATTCACAGCAATAGAATCAATCATGTTGTGCATGCATCAGCAGATGTCTCCTGCTGCAGTTGAGTAGCACCTGCTTTCAAATTATTTCTGCAATTGTTTTACTTGCTTAAACCTCCCACTTTGTTGAGCTCCAGCAGCAGCCCAGGGTGGCTCTCCAGGCTTGGACATACTGTAGGTGCCATCTTTGTTTAACTTCACGGGTAAAGCTTCCCAGGGTTAGAAGACAAACTCTAATCACAGAAAAAATATAGTAGGGCACATGCATGGTGCCTGCACACAGTGTGTGCCAGCGCTAAAGGGACACCAGTGACACTTGGGGCTGGTGTGACAATGGCAGCGTCTGCTCACCTCACCTTGGCAGGGAGATGTCACACAAGGTGAGGTGAGCAGCAGCCATCTCTGCCTTTGAAGGTGACACACAGAGTGGCAGAACTAAACAATCAGCTTGTGGAGATGACAGACCCAGTTATACATACAGATTCCTGTCTTCCTAAAATACATTTAATGCCGCAGAATTGTCACTATTACTTTCTCTTCCTGGAAATCTTATCTGGAAATAATCTGTGAGCAGAATTATTTGCATAGATTTTTTCAGACTCTTGAAACTCCCCCCTTAACAGGTATGTACCAGTGAATGATATGGGTATCTCCCAGTCAAAACAAATAACTTCACTTGGACTAATGGGTTTTAAGAAATTGGTTGTTAAAAACACTTCTATGCCTCAGGCCCTGCAGAACTGTTAGCAGGCTGAAAGTTACTGTAAGGCCAATGGGATAAAGCCAGGAGGTGCTGAACGTTTTGACAGCTGACTGACTCCAGAGCACTGATGGGCACTAAGCCTGTGAATTTCCCTGGCTTTCACATACATTACAAATAATTGTTTGGGTTAAAATCTGTCCTGCTAAACTTACTTCATTCCAAAGCCAGCTGGGAAGTTTTAAAAAAGACTATTTTTGAGTACTATTACTGTGAAATGTTTACTTATTTCTGGTGTTTTAAACTAGTTCCAACATTGCCTTGTCAAGTGCACCACTTTTAGTACTACTCAGGAAATTTCTAAGATCTCTGTACACTAAAAGGCATCACACCTAAAATTTACATCTTCAAAGGGCTGCCTTTTCACTGTCATTTGCACACCCAGGTTTTCTACATTCAATACCCCACAATACCATTTCTGCACATGCTCTGAAATGACTCAGCCTTAGTCATGTAAAATGCACTAGTACTGGCCTCCTACATCTGCCTGGAACTCACAAATAGCTCTTCTTCCTTCTCTGCCCTCACAGGAGTCCATTCTTTACAACAGACTTCATATTAAACATATGCTCTTCTAAACACAACACAGTGGTTAGCTCAAGTTACCAAAACATCACCCTCATTTCCATTTTCTATTAGATTCTTCCCTTGCCTGTTCTTCCCACTTTCCAGGTTACTAACAGAGGACCTCCTCACTCCCCTCTGTGGAACCTGAGCTGATTCTGTAAGTGTTCCCCACCAGAGCAGAGGTGTGTCTGAGCCCACACGAACCACAGGACACCCAGCTCTGGGTATGGGTGGGGGGGAGGGCTGGAAAGGGTCCTGAGTTCCAGCTGCTGCTCCAGTGAAATTTTACATGTCTTTGGTAGTCACTGGACAAGTGCCACAACTCCTTGCTTCCCTTTTTGAAAAGGAAGCTGAGCAGACAGTGAAAATCTGTAATGGAAATCTGATGCAGATGGAAGCACATCTAACACCCAGTAAAGTGGCAGCAAATCCTCAGAAAGATGTAGGATTTCAACTTGGATGCCTCTCTCTGCAGTTTCCCAAAGGCTAAGCCTGGCCACTTCCTTGCACTTGGAGCAATCCCATCCATTGTATCTTCTCCCACCCATTGCACAGTCAAGGAATTCAACTGGGAATTTTGCACTGCACCACTAAAGACAGAGTCTTAAAAATTAGCAGTGACAAATGCTCATCAATGCGATGTCTACATCCTTTAATGCTGCACTTGGGCTTAGAAATGTTAATTTAGAAAGCCATAAATATTGTTCTTAAATTCTCTTTAGATGCTAGTTCAAGTAAGTTGATTTAATTGTGACAATCTCCTGGGCCTTAGGCCTTATACACTTTGCTCCTTTGAACTGCAATTCAAATTTCACCCACTATTACCATTATATTCCACCCACAACACATACTGTAACTTATATTCTTTGAATGGTAAACAGAAATGTTTCAAATAAAAGCCTTTCAGCAGAATCTATATAAGCCAGGCTTCTTTTAAAATTCCAAGGTACAAAAGGGGCCCGACTTTCTGATCTCTTCTGGCTTTAAAATACCCAGAGGTGCCTTGTACTAGCAACAATATTAAAAACTGACTTGCAAACCAAATATTTCAGAGCTGGATTTGAATATCAAAGGGCCCAGTGTCACTGTGGATGACCATGTCAGCTCAATGGTCACCTACTGAAAGAACATGGGAAAAATGTACAAAAATGTAAAAGATGTTTTTTCACTTTACAGGAGACCTACAGTAAAAGCACACTAACCAGTTAAGTAGGAGAGAAAAGGTAAAATTCTGCTGATCCTGTTTTAAAACAAGAGCTCGATAATAATAAATGAAATTAAAAAGGTGTGTTACACTTTTCCAGATGCTATGATTATACTGTGGAACACATTATCAATAAGGGCTGCTCACATCCAAGCATTTAAATAATCTGAACAAGCTCAAGCATTCTTTTATGGCTAACAGTATTAGTTAAAGGAGATTTGGATAACTTGATTTTTTACAAGACAGTAAAGTCACTAAGTCAAGATTTGCACCAACCCCTAACAACTGGGAGTGGACAAAGCCCTGTTGTTGGGGACAAGTAATTTTCTAGGTGGGCTGTAGGAATTTTTCTCCCCTGAGAGTACCAGACACTCTTCCACCAGTGCCAAGGACAAAACCTGTCTCTCTTAATGCTAATCACTGTCATGTATTACTTCAAGGACTCCTCTCAGACTTGTATCTTTATGCTGCCAGAACTGACATTATTTACTACTTTAACAATCACACACTCCTCACCTTCTGAAATGTAGTCTTTTGGTATGCACAGAACAAAGAAAATGACCAGGCAAAGTAATTTCTCCAAAGCAACACTGTAAAGCTGCACTAGGCAAGATTCAGTCTGCCTGCAGCCAGGCCCTAAATTTACAGTTTCAGATTAAATAATTAAAATTCTGTCTTGTGCAAATATTTCTACCTTTATATTACTAAGTTTTTCATACACTTAGAGGGCAACAAGGTGGATCTACCTAAGAGGTGTGGGATGCCATGTGGGGAAGTCCTCTGAAACTCCCCAAGAAGTGCCTGGGAGCACTTCTGCAGCAATGCTATTTGGCCTAAACTAGTCCAGCTGGATAGCAGAAAATCCCATTTAATGTCTAATAAAAAACATGCACAGACTGATAGATGTAACATTACCAGTATGCAAAAATTAAAATGAAACAATTAAGAACTCCAAACATTAAATTCAGATTGTTTATTGTAAACAGAATAACTCTAGCACTCTGTCATACTGGCTGTGTCACATGCACCCAATTCCACATCAACTGCTTAAAATAGCACTTGCAAAAATTACAGTTATGTAATAATAATTTATGTTTTCTTACATAAACTAATTAACAAGCACTAAAATTGAATTACAGTGTATTCTAGGTAGTTCTTTATTGCTTGTAGACACTGCAGCTTTGGATCCATTAAAATGAACCCATTAGTATGCCTGAGTTTATCAAAATTTACTGCTATATCAAACTCAGAAACTGTAAAATGCTGGAGAACACTTAAAAGCAATTAAGAGTTGTTGGAAAACTACATGGGTTTCCACATCCAGTCACAGAACTTTGAGGGTTTACATTTTTTCCTCTGGAAAACATGATTTGTGAGCTTGTGTTAGATACACTACTATTCCAATTTATTTATATAATCTGTTAAGAGTTGATAATACTTCCATGAATATATATATATATATTTTTACACACAATAGGAGCCATTTCATTATATTCACCATAAGAGTGGTATGTTTAAATACTAAATCCCAAAATATATATTTTTATAATATGTTGTCAAAACTTTGAATATATATAATACAAATACTTTTACTAAAGGAAAACTATAAACAAAAGTGAAATGCAAGAGGGCAAAAAGCCTCATGAGAAGGATCCATGAAAAATGTGAGCAGAGACATCTTTACTGGTTTTGTTTAGACTGTATTTATTTTTTTTCTCTTCATCAGGCTAAAAAAGATGCTAGTGGCCTTCCTTGGCAACAGGTTACATCACAAACTCTCACCAAATTTATTAAAAAGATACTGAAACATGTACCATTAACCTTTGAAACAACTTTTAAATGCACCATATTTATTCAATTAGAAGAGACTCTCAAACCCAACTTAAGGCCCTTTCCCTGTCCAGCATTCATTTAATTTGGCCTCAGAGCCAGTGTAAGAACCAACATGGATTCAATCACAGAACAGCCCTACTGACTACACCAGGATTCTGAGGTTTGACACACATGCCTGTCACATCAGGGCATTACCTGCAGGCTCTTTTAGTGAGAAGCAAATTCTCACTAACACCTCTGAGCAGACTGTATACCTTCAGAGCTTTACATGCTCTCTCCTGTCCGAGTAAGTGCCATCTCTTTTATGTATTACAAAGGTAGGAGAACTTCATGCTCCTTGCCTTTTCCTATTTGGGTGCTGTCCCAAGCACCAGACCACTCTGCAGAAGTCAGTAAAGTTGGTGAGACACCTTATATTGTTTTATCATTTTACTACATTATGGAATATATATATATCTATCTATATATATAAACATATTTCAGCATAGTTCTTGATCCTTCTGAGTTCTGCCTTCTTCCCAGAAGCAGGAGCAAAGCCTTTGTGATGTAACCTGAAGCACAGGCTGTGCTGTAGCACTGCTATCCCAGCACTACACTGTCCCAAACACCTTCCTGAAGGACAAGAAGGACCCATACAAGAATCAAAATAATGATGTATCTGACTCCTTAGAGAGCCCCTGTTTGACATGCGCCTGTTCTTGAGTAAAGAACTCGTGTGTGTTTAAAGTTATCTGCACTGATGAGTGCTTTGCTGGACTGAGACCCAACATAACAGGTGAGGCAAAACAGACTGAGTTCTCCATCAGCACATCTGCAACTGAAAACAAAAAATGACACCAAACAAAGTATTTGATATACCAAATGGACAGTATAGCGTAATGCTATAAAACTGAACAGGATGTTGACAGTATCAAGAGACTGGGACAACACTTTTGGTAACAAAAATAAGATGCACTAATAAAGTGTTTCCAGCATTTTACTAGTTTTAATATAAAATGTCCCCAAATTTGTATAGAAAGATTAAAATCATGCCCTTATCTTCAATTATTCTCATTAAGACAATTCTTTCACCTATTACTGTGTTGTCAAATTTCCTTTTTTTCAGCCCCACTGGTCTTCATAAAACTTAAATAGAAAATAAGTTGGTTGCATTAAGGATCAATTAAAAAAGTATCATTCAACACGTCACTTCAAAAAAATGTGAAAGTCTCTATTTTTAAGAAAAATTGTTGACCCCATCCCAAAAAGGACTTACTTATCTCACCCCCTCCAAATCCCAATAAGATAATTATTGAGATACTGAACGGTGTTTTTCAGGAGTAACAAGCACATTTCAAGCAACTTCATTTGCTCTGGAGGGTTATTTCATCAAAATGAAATTCTGAAGGGATATGTTATTTTAAAAATATACTGCATCTACAAGTTTTTTATTATTATTGTTGTTTCAGTTGATTTTGGTTTTTAACAGGTTGTCTGTAATATAAATGACACATGACCACAATTGATTTTTATATACCCTCTATCCCTAACACACAGCTAATGTCAAATGAACCAAGGAGGAATCTGGGACTTTCATAATGAACAGAACCATTTATCCCAACGATCTTTAATAATTTTGTTCATCACAAAGTCCCCTGAAACCATGTCAGTACTGATCATTTGCATTTCTTCATCCATTGGGGTTCTTCACAGTTTTGCAGCCATGAAATTGATATGTGGTTTCACCAGTGGGAAGAGCGGCAGACTGCGCTTGAATTCTGTCATATTTTCAATCACACTTGGCTGCAAAAAAGTGCATGCAAAAAAAAGTCTGCTCAGTATCTTCAATCAGAAAAGTGGCAAATTCCTTTGTGGCTTTTCATTTCAACTGTTGCTACAGCTACATATAAATATACTTGTCTTGCTCTTTTCTACAATATTAGTGATTCATGCTTCATTATTACAGCAACCTCCAGAATACAATGTTATTTCTTATTGAACAACCAGTTTGATATTTATATCATTCAAACAGCTATAATGCAGTAACTGCATTGCTAACAACATCAGAATCTCCAATAAAGCAGAGCTGATCTTTTCATTTTCATTCTAATTCAGAGCACCCCACCTGTCCTTTGAACATCAGACTAAGATCCTAACCACAATAGCTATTCTATGTACTATTATTTTTAGATGTAGTAACAAAGTAAGCTTCTACTATTTCAGTCATAATGGCTAATATATCCTCATACAGAAATTTCTGCTCATGGCAATTATTTCACCTGACAGGTGAAATAATGTTCTTCTAATGAAGAACACAGACCTACCACACTGTGAAAAGTTAATCACCTGTTGGGACAAACACTGCCATCCTTCAAGAAAAGTCACTGAAGGTCCAATAAGGGCCCAATACTGTCCTGTCCAACCACAGAGAAATCTGTAATACTTGTGTGAATAGAATTTCCCAAGTTGTTTCCTCCACAAATAAACACATGGACAGGAATGTGCTTTAATATTTTAAGCTTTAAGAAAATTACCAAGTAGTTGGTTTTGCTGTTGCTCTGGGGTTGGTGGGTTGTTTGGGTTTTTTTAAAGAAAGATGATAAATTTGTTGATGGATATACATCTCTATCTTGACACCTGATTTATCTGATCACATACAATCAGTATTTTCAGACAATCATCTGTATTTTATCCACAGTGCAGAAAATCAGTGCAGTTTACTACTGCTATTAGCTTTCGTTTCAGAGGACTAAAAAGAATCGAGGAAAAAGGACAAATTGATAAAAGGAGAAATCAGCAAAATCCCTGTTGTTAGTGAGGACAAAAATGCAGGTAGAAAAGAGCTAAAACATCAGCCCCATGACAGCAGCAATTTCCAGAGGTCTGTTTCTCCCTATAAACTTGTACTTAATGATACAAAACCTCTAGATTAAAATGCAGGCTAGGATTTTTTTTGTGTGTTGTTTCTTTTTACCTGTGGTAGTGGTGGTGCTGGTGCCAGGTTCACGTCATTTTGGCATGGAAATTCTCCTACAACAGGGCCTATTTAACATCAGAAAAAATAATTTGGGACCATAATTTAATGACTATCTTTTACTAAACTGATTAACTGCTTTCTCTTATAAGACAGGTATCTAAATAAAGCACCTTTATTTAAATATTTTAAATAAAAAATTTTAAATATTTAAATTTGAAGTATCACTAAATAAGGTTTTATAAACATTTTGCTTTTATATTACAAGTCTGTCTTTAGAAATACAGATATTAACCCATTATTTTATCTGAAAACATGAGCTGAGGCAGGGGCTTTTATTCATATTACTTACACATAAAGAAAATGTAGAAATAAAAACTGCTAATCTGTTGATCAATCAACACTTAAAACTGCTTCTCAGTACAAATTATGAGAACAGTAGCAAATGCCAGTGGTACATACAAGAGCAGTGCAAGAACAGCACATCATTTGATAAGGATGTTTGTACAGAAGTGTAGAGGTTTCTCCAGGCACCAAAGATCTGGACAGCAACCCCAAGTATTCCCTGCCTATACCCATGCATGTCCTACTCCAATTACCCCAAAACTTATTTTTGCATTTCTAATATTTTTTTTCCATGGCATAAGAGAGGCCAAATGCCAGATTAAAAGATTTAGGAGTGGGGAGCTGTTTTAGGACTTGTTATAATTTCTGTAAGCAATCACTTGTCAAGCTCACCCTTGTCTTGGGAAGATACCATTCCAAGCAAGTAATATCAATATGGCAATACAATTACTATTCTTGAAGATAGGAAAAGTTTTAGAACTATTTCTATTTAGCATTTACCTGTCATGAAAACTGGAAGGGGGCTTTGAAGCAAGTCTTCCTTACTCAGCTGCAAAGCCACAATTTCTACACTACCATAAAAATCAGTCCTGAGGCAGAAGGGAGTTTTCATGACATGCACACAGTATCTGCTTCTCTCTGTACCACACACCAGATTTTAATATTTTTGACTTTGCAAACAAATGTTTGTTGGAATTTAAGTCCAGTATAAAATGGTGAAACATTTGCAAACAAAACCTTAGAACCTTTTTCCTCTCAGTTTATTCCTATTAACCAGAAACACTTCTATCCTTTTCCTTCTTGAATTCTAAAATGGAACAATACAGTTTAGAATGCACAACCGATCTATATTACTTCAAAATAAAACCTAAATAAAAGTTGGCCTTCTTAAGTTTAAATAAAATGTTTGACATTCCCAGAGGTTTTGGTTTTTGTTTGTTTTCCCTTTGAGGGTGCTCGAATACTATTGTGGGCATTCATTGCTAGTTTGGCAAAACAATGCCCACACTGGATTGGTAAGTGCACATTCTAATTTTGGGCTGGTTGGGGGTTTTTATCCCCTATAGGACTATTACAAAGTTTAATGTTTGTTTGGAAATATCTTGTTGAAAGCAGAAGTGCTATTTTAGGATATATATTTTTTTATTATCAATATACTTCAGAATATTGATAAGCTGAAAAACTTGTCTAAAAAAAATCAACAAAAAATCTGAAGCACCCATGTGAAGTACACCTAGGAGAAAACCCACCTTCTTCCTCTGAAAGGTATATTATCTCCAAAGCTAAGTTTTTCTTACAGTGCATTTGTATGATATAACATGGCTACCTGTAACTATGACTTGCTGGAACAGGAATTGATTAAATATTATATTCAGCACAATACTTACAGGAATCCATTTCCCTTGCAAGGACATGTACTGATACCTTGTGTCTTCTGGGAGCATCTACTGCCAACAGCACCTACAGTAAAAAATATCAAGTCCTTCAGGTGTAGGAAGTATTCCTTAGACATTATAAAACAGTAAAAAGAACAAGAGCATTTTAATTTTAATTTAAACCTTAAAACAGGGGATGAATTCTGGGATGTGTCTTCAACTATTAATAAAAGTCATCCATACAGTACTCCTAAATTATTTTACAATCAAGTTAAGCAATTCATGTACCGCTTGGAACTCAGAAAAACTGTAAGTAACAGAAATTCAGCCATTAACTATCATAGTATCAGGAATGCAACCTAAAATCTCTGCAGAACTTTCAATCCCTAGCAGCCTCCTGGAAGCACATCACCCTGAACACTCTTAAATTCAGCTGGACTATCCAATCTAGCCTGTTATTTCTGCTCTGGAATGCTGGATAATCACGCATTGAGCATTGGTGTAAGCAAAATAGTACAGATTCCTACAAACCCAGAATATGCATACTCATTCAAAAATTCTCATTTATTAAACAACAGGTACTGAATTTCCATTTACTAACTTTGCATTTGCTGCATAACTTCACGTAGGCTATCGTACTATTAAAAAAATTAAACAACACCCTCTGCCCAAGAGAGGAAAAAAGTAGACAGACACACACATGCCCATGCTTCTTCACGGGCAGAAATTTTTCCATCCAAGAATGAATTCTGAAGACATTAAGTTGATCTTATTTTCCAGAGAACTCCCTGAGCTACCAGTACTCCATAAGTAATAAAACTGCATGAGCACTTTGCAGTATAGTGAAATACCATCGTCTATTACACATTAAAAACCAGACAGAATGATGCCCAAGTTTTTTTTATACTGGTGGGGGGGGGTGACACGGGCAGGACAGGGACACATTTGAATCACTTACATTGAATATCCATCTGAGTTAAAATGTACATTTACTGCATCATTATGCTGTTCCTTTGCTCTGCCTAACCATTAGAGGAACAAAAACCCCTACTGATTTTACAGTGAACAAAGCTTTAAAAATATCTGTTCCATTCACAATTCATTCCCATAAAATAAGCCGAATCACTGATTGGTTGAAGAAAAAGATAAAAGAACAAATGTGCAATTTTGGCCAGGCTTGGTCACAGAGCAGCACATTTTATATCCATAAAGGAAAGTTAAATGAAACAAGAATAAGAGCCAGCAAGGAAAAAGCCACAACAAAATCCTATCATTCTGTGCAATTTTTACAGTTGCTATTAAACTAAGTAATATTCAGGAAATAAAAGATACCAGCATCCATTTTACCACCTACCTAGAACAGGTGTCAGTATATCCCTTCAGAGCATGCACAAACAAGATTCAGTTGTACCTCCATCTCATTCTCAGTAACATTTTAGCTGCATGACTAACTTACCTTGTAGAACTGTATAATGTCATCCTTGGTCAGGGTCTTTAGATAAGCCACTTCAATGTTATCTGCACAACAACAGTACAAATTAGAGTAAGTCTGCAGATCACAGCTGGTTATTAGCACACTGCTTATACAAAGTATACTTCTTTCAAATTCAGATGCTGTAATTGACTGCAAATGAAAAGCTTCTCATTGTTATCTTTCAAGTTAATACTTGCTTCACTAAAAGTGTCAGTAGAATCTTGGCAGAAAATTGTACTTCAATGAGTCTACTTGATTTGACTTACTAAAAATGCACGTTTGAAGAATACTGATTGCACTCTGGGCTATTCAGTAGCTAGAATAGATATGCCTGCTCTTGTATATTATCTTCAAATCAGTTACACATTTCTAATGCAGGTTATAGATGGCTTTTCTTCAGAGTTAGGAAAGAGGATGATAGGACATACTTTTACAGAAATGTTAAGGAATGGTACCTACATACCCCTTAAGAAGTAGTCACACCTTTAAGATATCTGGGGACAATGTGTTTCAGTTGCCACATTCCTTCATATTAATTAAACTGTCATGGACTAATCACCTAATATCACTGCTGCTTAAGCAAGAAGGTCTCCTGTAGGCGTGCTTGCTTTTCTTAGGATTAGCAAGAAGATCAAGGAAGAAACATGTGCAAGAGAACAGAGAGTGAACAAGCCTGTAATGCAGGCTCTAAGCAATATGAAGTTCTATAGGAAGGAAATAAAAAAATCAACAATACAGTTTGGAAAATTAGGTAAGATTTGGGAGAAAACAGTAAAAGTAGTAATATTAAAAATGTACAAACAAAAAATCCTTTCACTGCTTAAGGCTGGAATATGAATTTCTGATTTTGACAATTCTAGTCATATTAAAATAATTAATGACATAAAATTACTAGTGGGCAGAGGGGAATTAAAGATATAGAAGTCAAGGGAAATAATAAGAAGAATTTAGGTATTAAAAATACGGCTACACTTAGCAGAAATTCCAAAGAGATACTATTGATCCAATTATGGTATAAACAGAAACACTTAAGGCTGAAAAACCCCACACTATTTCATCAGACACAAAAAAAAAAATGCTTGAAGTGATAAGTTTCAATTCCACTTCTTATGCTCAGGCATTAAACTTTTCAGTAGCTCTTATTTTCTCTACACCAAGCTAGATGACAAGTCAAAACTCTTCATTATTAATCAGCTCAGTGAGTCATCATGAAGCAAGAAGACTGTATTTGCTATCATGGAAAGCCAATATGGTACACATAATGCAGAAGAGAAGTCACAGAATACAGAATGAGTTTTATGGAGGAAGCATATTATGCATGAAGACAGAAAATTAGAGCTGTGAATAAGAGTCGAGACATGAAGCTGTCAGGAAAAACTGATCTGTACATAAAATGATTTTTTTTTTTAATGTTAGAAACTGTATTACTAATGTCTCTAACTGTATTATCAATGCATCCAGTTTGTTTTTTTTTAATTTAAAATACATTTTTAATGTATTTAAACAAATACAACTTAAATATTGTGTAGGACCACACAGTAAATAAATGTCAGTCCATTTCCAGTAATAATACTAGAAGCTGGATCTCATTTGGTCTCCTACAAACCTATAACCTTCAAAGCACCACAGATGAAAAAACCAAAAAAAATTAGTGTTTCTTCAAATCCACTCTAAGCTGAGACAGACTGCATGTTAGTTAAGATACTTGCTGTTGCCTCTGTCAGCACTCCCTCAAAACAACTGCACGATGCAAAGAGAAATAGCGTTCATATAAATGTGTGTACTGTGAGGCATGTCAGTGTGTTTCTGACTGCATCACAGGGAAATAGACAGTAAATTATGTATAGGCTGTGTAAAAGTTTAAGTTGTTCCCAAATGAATATGACACTCAACTGTCACAAATGCAGCCAAACTAGAGCATTCCATTTTAAAGGAATTACCATTTGTCTTACCTCTGTCAAAGTTATACTGCTGGGAAATGATTTCTCCCCAGTATTTAGCACATTCTGCAGACAGCTTCTTTGGTTTGTCTAGACGACGAATTGCTAAAGCTTGGATGTGTTTTTGGAAGGCCTCTTCTGTCATGTCTTCTATGCATTTCTCCATAGTCTTTAAGAATGCTTCAACTCTGCTCTCTAAATAGTGCGGTGGCTTTTCAGATTGGATAATAAATCGCAGTCCTTGGATGCCATTTGCCCGACGTGGGCCACTGAACACAATGTAACCTTGGCAAAACAAGAAGAGTCACAAATGAAAAGAAATCCTTTGTCACAGCATTGAATTTGCCAAATGCAGCATGTTTGGCAAGAAGGCAATTTTATGCTAACTTAATTCTGTATTATAAATAAAATAATGTAGGTTTTCAAAATGTGACACTGTATTTTTTTAGAACATCTTTATTTCACTGAGGTCAATATCAATTTAGGGGAGGGGCAAGGAGGACATGAGGCACACTAAGACAAAACAAAAGCAATTCTGTCATCAGGATCGGGTTACCAGAAATGAAGCTGTACTCTAGTGCTTCATTAGACTTAATATTAGAAACTTACTATTTTTTCATAACATCCAATCTGAATTCTCTTTGCTGTAATGTAAGATCACTACTTCCCATTTTACGAGTTAGATAAAGTATTATTCCCTTCCTTTTTGTTGCATGATTTTCTAATCTGAACAACTAATCCTCTCTTCAGTCTTCCTCTACCCTTTTAATAGCAAATCTATCATGTAACAGTCTTTTAAATGCTGTTGTATAGTTTTCTTATGGTTTCCTGATGCTCATGTCAAAGCTGGTTACAGTATTTCAAAGTTTTTATCTGAACAATTTAGGAGTATTACTGTGAGTGCATCTTGAATGTTTCCATTTATATATCCCAGCATTTTACACAGCAGCATGACACTGCTGATTTATGTCCTACTTCTGATCCACTGTACCCTGCAGAGTTTTCTACAAAATTGCTACCTAGCCAGTTGCTTCCTGGCTTGTATCTGTGCCATTGGATGTTCCTGCCAAACTGTTCCTAACAAATTGCATCTTGTCTTCATTCAAGTCATGTTTCCAAAATGTCAAACTAATTTTAAATTCTAACTCTACCTTCCCACACACTTGCAGCCTCTCCCAAATTAGTATTATCTGAAAATTCAGTGAATACCCTCACTCTTCCATCATCCAGAATTTTGATGAATACAGCATGGAACACTGGATCAGAGCAGAGCTCTGCAGAACATCATTTTCCAAATGAACTATTCTCTATTCTCCAGTCATGACCTTCCACACTCCTGTACCCAAATGTGTAGTTCTTCCACCTAGGTACTTTAGTAACAGTCTCTCCGTTACCTTTTATGAATTTAGAACTAGCTTGAAAATTTCTTCCATGTTTTCCTGAAATTTGAATTAAACTGACTGATCTACAATTTCCCGCTTTTTCTCTTCCCTTTTTTTAAAAGAAACATGTAGCATTTAGCTGTGTCTATCTTTCCAATACTTATTTTCCATTATAAGACTTCTAATTCCAGGATTTCCTAATTTCATTCTTTGGAATAGAATGCAGAGCTCATCACACCTTGAACTTTTTAAAAACTTCTAATTTAATCTGACTAATCTGTTACTTTCCTGTTCAAAAGTAAGACATGAACTTTGATTCCCCAGTATTTATTAAGTGAAAACTAAGTAAGCCATCCTGAATTTTCTGATGATTTGAACATTTTTATTTTACTGATTTGAACACTTCGATTTTTTTCCATCATTGCCAACTTTTCTCCCCCACTTTCTCATACTGCTTAACCATTTATTGAAAGAATTCTTGTTACTACTTCTACTGTTTAGCAAACTTCTAACTCTTTAACTTCTTTTTCCCTAAGCTTTCTCAGAAATCTTACTAACAATTCCATGAATTTTACTGGATTTTGATGATATTTGTACTGTCTCCCCTCCTAAGTGTTGTGAGCTCTATTATTTGGCAATTATGAAGTGCTGGACTAAATCAGTTCTTCCTCAGTTCCCCCCCCCACTTCAGCTGTTACTTCCAACTTCTATACAAAACCGGCCACCAGAACATTTCAAAATCCTGTTAAATAACCTGGGTCTGTCCTATTTTCAGCAGGGATACAGGTAGTTGAAACTCCTGTGATGAATATTGTATGGCTGGTTCTGCCAGTTGCTCACAAAAAGCCTAATCTTGCCTGACATCCCTGGCAATCATCACACTGAAATATTTGTCTGCTTCTCACCTTTGGAAAACCTGTACTCCTCCTCACCAGTATTACAATCATGTGAGCTGTCATGCAAAGTCTCTGTCTCTCCTTCTTACTCTGTTTGGAATAACCTCACCAGTTCTCAGCCTTACTGGTTCAGGTAACAATTATTTGTACTTACTGGTGAACAGCTATAGTCTAAAAAAGCCTGAAATGTATTTAGGTCTTCACCAATACAGTAGATTACCATTACCCACTCAGCAGTATTTCTAAGATAGGCCTTACAATTTAACAGTTGGACTCAGTGATCTTAGATGTCTTTTCCAACCTAAATGATTCTGTGATTCTATGAATCTTGAAGTGCACCTAGAAGTAGGGTCACAAGAAGGAAACATCAAACTACTATTGATTCTTTAAGAAGATCTAGAAATTTAGGGGACTGATCCAATCTCCTTTTGGCAAATTCTAACATGAAGTTTTCTGTACAGTGATCACACTTTTTTGAGTTGGAGCTGATTTCAGATATTTCAGACATCTTAAAAATCATGCCTGCTTGTTCTTATTTTAGATTCTGTGCACAGTAGAATTTCTTTGAGTCATCAGCAGTTAAGATGATTTGCATTTACCAAGTGCCCTTTGAATGGCATTCAGCAAGCAGGGAGAGAGCACCTCCCCAGGTCTCCGTGGCACTCGGGTGCACACACACAGCGCTGCTGAGAACTCACCCAACTGCTCCTGGGTGCGCAGCGTGTTGAAGCACGGCTCCGAGATAATCTGGCAAAAGAGCTCCAAAAACATATTCTCAGAAGTACTCTGCATGTCTGTCTGGTAATAGATTTCAATGCCACAGTTGTTATGAACTTCATTTCTCTGTTGATATACAAACCAACCTCCTAAAAGACAAAGTTAAAACACGGAAGTTCATGCAAGTGTACATTCTTACTGTTGACAATTAAAACATAATGGTCTAAAGTTTGTAGAATGGACTTATAATAAGTGGTTTAGGACTGTTAAAGCAGAATTTCCACTAAGAGCATACTTTTCATAAGACAAGAAAAGAATGCATCATTTTACCATCAAAATGTTACTGCTTGGAAATATTAGTGAGTAAATTGAAACTGGCTGCGTCTCTTCAAGCAAGTATTTTTGGAACTGCAGTGAAATTCTGCATTGGCTCGACTGTGTAAACAGTTCCTAAAGACAATCTGCCAGAAATTATTATGAACATTAAAAATAATTCAGCATTTAATACCAACAACTTCTTTTGTATATGGCAGCTTCCACAGATAACCAGCTAGGGGTAATTTATCTTATCTGTACAGCTATATATGTCACCACTCCCAGCAATACCTTGAACCCCCTTTTCATAAAAACCACTTTTTTCACCATGGAAGTAAAAACATACAAGACCAAAAGAATTTGTGTAAGGAAAAAAAAATTATTTGTGCAAGAGCTTTTTGTTTTTGCAAAGAGTCATTACATGCAATTCTTAATGGTCAACTGATACTCAGAAATGCTCAAAGAATGGTGTTTACTCAAATGTATGTACTCTGTGTAGCAGAGACTGGGACAGGGCTCTTATTTCCATAAATTATAACAAGTGACTTGGAAGTGAAGTGCAAAACTGTATGATCATAGAGTGGCTTTGGGTTGGCAGTCACCAAAAGATCATCCCCGTCATCCCAAGAAGTCCCATTTACATGCACAAATTAAAAATGAAATCAAAGTAATTGTCAAGTATGCTAGAAAGATCATGTATTAGTACATAAATTTATCAGTAAAGCCACACCCTAATTATATTTCTGAATTTTAAGTTTAGAATAACTTGAAGTAAGTTTGACTTATAAACACACTCCTAGCAACACAGTAAGATGCATTTTAAAATGTGAGCAAGGAGAATCTCAATTTAATGTGACTTAAATATCATAAATCAATCATTTAACTTACTGTCAGGAAGCTGCACTTCTCTGTACCTCACTAGCTGACTGGGAAGGAGTGGCTTTGTATGAGCGTGCTCAATGAGAGTGTCCTCAACCATCTGCATAATTCCTAATGCAGCCTGGAAAAGAAAACATAAGAGGATTTTTAATGATCATTAGTTATTCTGTATTTTACAGCAGTGTAAGACTTTCCAATTACTGATGGTGCAGTGAGAGAAAAGAAAAAAATCAGAAATATAAAGTAGGGATACTGTAATTCAATACAAATACAGTAGAAGTTAAGTACATGAGAGGAAGTGGGAGTATGGAGGGCAAGAGTTTTTTTGTGTCTTCTTTATGTTTAAATTGTCTACATGTTTAACTACTCCTACTTCTCCCCAGTGCTTCTGAAATTAAAGCTCAATGGGGTTTTTTTTTTCACTTTCCCTCCACTACTTGATGTGCTCATCTTTCAAAGTGAAAATGAGATATCTCAAATGTATGTCTGAGAGCAAATGGCCTTTCAGTAGATGAAAATTTAAAGAAAACAAATAGTTACGGTAAAGGATGCATTTCATTGATGTGTTGGTGGTGTTAAGACTCAATGCGCAAATACTTTCTTTTATTTGATGGATTACAGTAAGAATTAAAAAAAATATCTATAAGGAGTGAAAAAAATCCAAAGTCATTACTTTCATTCAAGGATTTAACCTCAACAGCTTCACCTCTTAAGAGTTATGTGTTCTTGTAGCCTGCACACTGGAAATTATAGGAACTTGCTAAGTAGTTTTGGCTGAAAGCTAAAACCTCTCATTCTGCATTGCCATAAACTCACAACACAAGTGATTTTATAAAAAACATGCAAAAGGTTTGAAAACTTAACATCATACACCCTACCAACACATCCAAAACCTCCATGCAGTATCAAAGACAAAAAGATTGAGGTCTAAAAATAACAGTTTAAAAAGTTAGAGAAACAGACTATTTATTCTTTTAGTCATCATATTAAAATACTGACAACAAGACTGCTCAGATAGATGTTCTGAACAGGATTAGTTTACTTTTCATCCACTTACAGCAAATAAATAAAAGAAATTGTCAAAAAAGCCCAAGCATCAGAATGAATTAAAAAAAAAATAGGAATTTCAAGCAGCTATATATGTCTAACTTTTCAAGACCAGATTCACTGAAAAATTTTTTCATGATTGAAAGAGTTCACAAGACAATGTAAATTTTGATTTATTTTAGTTGGAGAAATTTCTTAGGTCGAGGTTAAAATTGCTGAGTTTTATCAGTGATTATCACATCATGGGTACTGAAGGACAGACAACTTTTTCTACTTTCTATTGAGGGAGGTCTGCAGATAATTTCTAAACATTACACAGCTATGGGTATACCAGGACATCCTTCCCAGTTCTTTAGCTGTAGGACTTTCAATAGCCACCCATTATGCCAAGTAAAGAATACACATCTCTGGCATAACTGCATCATCATGGAAATCTAAAAACTTCTGGGCATTCAGTTCTATTTCCAGAAGCAACTGACTTTTGTATACAAACATGCAAGGAATAAGGAAGGAAAAAGAGACTATTTTTAAATTTCTCTGCAAGAAGAACACTCTATAAAAATTTTTAACAAATACTTTAGAGACATTCTTGACAAAGAAAAGTTTGTCTCTCCAAGCTATTAGCTCCTTCCTCTTATTTTTTCCCACTTTACAAATTAACTTTCTCCTCCAGACACTCAGCAGTCACAAGCATTGTCTATTACAGCCCTTGCTAGTAAACTATCCCAGAGCTGTTCTAACACAAAATATTGCAAACAAGCCTTATGAAAAAAGAACACAAAAGCATACAAAAAAAGTACTAAAATTTGAATTGGTACCTATATTAAAGTATTTCTTATGACTTCACACGCAAATACAAAGTGTTACTATTTTAAAGGAAAACAAAACAAATGTTTTCTAGGTTTCACTCCCCTGAGAGCTGACACTTGACTTTTTCATGGTCTGCCATGCCTCTTTAGCTATGTGCAAACTACTTAATTTGGAAGGATACTGGATTCTTAAATCTTTGCTAGTTATTCTGAAGGTTTTCAGTAGAAAAAAGCAAGATCTGCAGCACATCATTCCTTCTGCAGCTTGATCACAGTAACATGCAACATAGACTTTCAAATAAAATAGACTTTCAAATCCTAAGTTGTTTTTATTAAATTTCCAAGAGCAATATAGAGGCAGCACTTAGCCTACTAAAGCTAAAGTGGAAAAAATTACACTCTTCAATTCCTATAAAGATAAAAAAGTACCAAGTTAAATTATGAAATCACATTTGGCATAACTGCTTCAAGATCTGCAAAGATTAAACTAGTGCCTCATTTTTAAGCTGCTTTTAAATAAAAAATGTTTTATTAAGAAAGTATCAAACCAACCTGTTTTGTTATATTGCCATGGAGAAGAGCTTCAATGTGTAACCGTGACAACAGCTGTGCTATGAAGGCCTTGAGACGGGGAAGGGTGACATCTACAATACATATTTAGACAGTTAAATCACTCAAATGCATTTTTAAATTATGAAGGACCTAGGCCTAAATCATCATTAGATACAGTGCATTTCTCAGAGGAGGAGAAATCTGTCATTAGGAAGAAGTGAAATCTCTCCTTAAAAATGCAGCACTGGAATGCTTCCAGGTCTAAATAGCAGCACTCATCATATAGTTTATTTCACTTAGAATTCACATGCTGTCTTGACCCAGATTCAGAAAAAAAAAAAGAAGTTAAAAAAAGCTGCCTTTCCAATCATGCTGAACAAACACTCATTCTCCAGAGAACACACTTGCAATCATTCAGGTGGTGTTCCAAGGAAAAGCCTCAGTTATTTACTAAACAAGCAGCATGTAGTTTATAATGCTCAAGAAAGACTCTCTGCATTTACCATTCAGACTAAAAAAAAGAACCTCAACTCAAATATAGTGTTTTGCTATTAACTTTGGAACAAAGGGTACACAAGAAAAATATTTTGGCAATGTATCCTAGAGGATACATGCACAACACATACACACACATTCTATCCAGCCTGCCCTTGCAAAGCAATTTTCATACATAGTGCAAAATACAGTTTAACCTATAGAATCAATGGAGTAAGAGAAATGATGGTTGGATGGGGTATTCATGGATATGTGTTCTGAATCAAACCCCTCAAATACAGAAGTCAGGTATTCTTCTTGAAAAGAATGTTGGTGTATTCCAAGAGGATATTACAAGACATTTTGCAAACTGTCCCAGGAACAGCTTTTTAATACAACACAGTAAAATACAGGTAGGGAAAAGTTCTTCAGTTCTACAAACACAGAATCACCACAGGATGGTGTGGGTTGAAAGGGACCTTAAAGATAATCTAGTTCTGACACCCCTGCCATAGACAGGGACACCATCCACTAGGCTCATTGCTCAGAACCCCATTCCATCTGGACTTGAAAAATCACTTAAATCTCTTAATTAAAAATTTCTTCTTCCTTCAAATATACTGGGGCACCTACTTTGTGTTAAGAGCCACAATGTTCTTTATTATTGTTGCCATCATCTACAGAAACTACATATTTTTTTCTTTATTAGCTACAGTTCTTTATTATCTACAGAAACATAAGCTAGGATTCCCCAATCATGGAAAAAACAAAATAGTTTGCACACTGGGAAGTACAATGCAGATACACTCCAGTGTGCCTGTAAGATGTCAATGAGAGCCAAATGATTTTACCAATGTTGATTAAGTACTGGATTCACCATATCCAGGTTCATGTACCCACAAAGTTAGTAAAGTTTTGCCTGAACTTTTATCTGCAAGTTTTGCCATTTGAGACCTTTTCCATGAACTACTCTTACTTTCTTGAAACTGGAGGGCAAGAGCAGCACAGCCAGCATCAGCTCAGGCCTGGCACTGCAGGGGCTTCCCTCGAGTGGTGAGCAGAGTCCAAAACAGGTACCCTCAATAGTTAAGTAACATAAGGAAAAAAATAATAAAGTGGCAGAACAATACCATCTAGAGCTTCTTTTAATTCATCTTTGGTCCAAGCAACTTCAGTCATCAGGAGCCGGAGATAATACATAGCATGCTGGTGAGGTTGTTCAGCCCTGAAGTTGTTAAGTGATCTCATGTACTAAACCAAAAAAATCAGGTGCAAGTTAGAAATTCAGAAATAGATTTCTAAACATATTAACATTGTACTCTCAACATCAAAAAGGTACAGTTCAGGTACTGAGAACATTCCCTTGCTTGTTAGAACTCTAAAAAATTGTGTTATATCACCTTAGTAATAATGCAGTCTTCTGAGCCTTTGGATTAAGCAGAAACCATTAAGATGGTTGAAATGTGCATGAAATCAAACTTGTCCATAAAATTAATGCCTAGAAATTAAATTACTGCAGTAAACAGGAGTTTAGATCAAATTTCCTGGGTAGTTGTTCTACCCAGGAAATTCACCTTCTACAATGACTGACCGAGGTGGGGGAATACTGCTAATAGAAAATGTATTTTTCTCCCTGTCACCTACTTTGGCTGACTTGTTTAGACAAAATCTGGAGCATCTGGAAAATTCTCTGATGTTTTGCATGGATAAAGGATGTATGAGAGAAGAACCGGGGAGCTTCTGCAAAAAAACTCCTTTCTAGTCCAGCTGTGCTTTTACAAATTAAGCAAAACTTTTTTCCTCTACCAGAGAAACTGGAAAGTGCAAACTAATAGTTTTGGCAAGCTGTAAGCATTTCCAGTGTAGGAAAAATGCAACTCATTTCAGGGCACAAGTGACCATATGCCTCAGGTTGCTGAGGATGTATCCTTCTGTCTGCTCCAACAGAAGCCCAAAGTTGGGATCTCCATCATCTGTCTGGAATAGACATGGGGAGAAAACTGCAATCTCCCAAGCTGGTGTAACTTCTAGAAATCAGCATGTACTAAACCAGGTGGTTACCTCTGCACCAAAGGATCAAGGCCCAGGAGCCAAGACAAATCCAGGGAAAAGAAATGTTGCTAACTTTTTCAACACTTCCTTTCCCCTTTCATCTATTTCCCACTTCTCTTATGCCTAATTCCTACTGCAGCCTTTCCAAATTGCAAAAAGGATTTAAAGCTAAGACTTTCCCCTCCATCCCCCTACTTCAATATCTACTCCTACCAAAGCAAGCTGTGCTTCCTTGATACATCATAAGAAAGACTGACTAAAAAAAGATTCCAGGACCAGTTATTTTTAACCAAAGAATGTTACATACACAACTCTGAGAAACTCACAGCCACAAAAAAGGAAAAAACCATCTGAAGTCCCACTAACGCAGCATTTCACTCTCTATTTCCACAGACTGTCAGCCCTCAGATCTCCTATCAGGTCAATGCATTCAGTTTTCAATTACTGCAAAATGGGAATTTCTCATGCAGCTTACCGCTTCCTTGATAATTTCAAATCTCTTTTCATCGATCTCAAAAGTAGCCATTTTCTCAATGATCTTCTTGAGCAAGATGTGTTGCTTGTCGTTATAACCTTTTACAGAGAGCTATGGAAAAAGTGCATAAGTTGCTTTAAATGTGGAAAATAAAAGAATAAACCCATTACCAAGTCTTGTACAATGCCATGAGCAATGTGCTTTTCAATACTTATGCTAAATTCACCATTACAGAACATTTAATCATTCGTAAGTTAAATCCCTTTACCCATCAAAAGGTAACTAACTGACAAATACATTATTGCATATTTGCACAGGAGTTCTAAATGCACAGAATTCATGGAATTTCATGTTGGTGTAAGTAAGCTGTACTCAGAATACAGATTTTTAGTGATTACAGTGTTGAGACTTGGAGTACTGAAATGGTTTTAATCTAGGTTTCCTTACTTTAGTAGTGAGGTCTGGATTCACAACTTTCTAAAATTTACTTCTCCAATTTACTTTAATCCTTGATTCAGATCTATGCTGTTGATCAAAGAATATTTAAGGGGAAGTAAGCAATACTACAAAAAAGGGGAGCTATAAACAGCAGCACACCTTAAAACTAGGATGCTGCTGAGCTAAAACATCAAGGTAGCCATCCTGGAATTGCGGTGACACATTGATCTGATCATACATATTTCTGAATGTATAAATGAAATAGACTTGCTCATTTAAAAAATAACAGAAAACTTAAAAATTACTGTATGATTTCATCAAGCTATAGAAAATTTCTCTGGCAAAAAGGCATTAAAAGGTTTTTTTCTGCAGGGAAAAACTTCAAAATTTGGTATCTCTAACCAGGAATTTGATTTGATTTCTGCAGTTTAATTAGAAGTAAAACTAAACTTTAGAACACAAACCAACATATAGAATTCCTGCTTTTCAGTAGGAAGAATATGTTGTTCTGTAGTTGCTGAAACATAGCTAACAATGGATCTGAAGACAAAGTTATCATAAATAAATTTATGACAAAGGCTGGTATCCTAAATTAGCATAGGAACCCAAAGAGTTAAACAATCACCATGGGTGACTTATCAGAGTAGCATCTGCCCTTGCTCAAAGCATCAATACACTCATTAATAAGTTACACTTATTAATTACAAAACTTCTTACAATATGGAAAATAATATTCCAAGCTCTCAAATAATATTTAAAATAACTGGGACTTAAAATTAAGAAAATTACAAACTTTTTTTTTGAGGAATTAACCCTGATCATACAAACATCAGCAAGCTTTGAAACTGAGGATAACCTCATGTTTGCAGTAAGTCAGGTGAATGCAACCAGGAAATTATATTTGTGTTTGATTTTAAAAAATGCAGCACTCTCTCATGTAGAAAATGTAAAGACAATACAGAGTACATTCTTCTGCTGAAATGCTTTGGAAAGTAACACTTCTCCAGGAAATTTCAAAACACATTCTGGCATATAAGGGTGGTTAACAAAAGCTTTTAACCAAACTTCAAGAGAGACCACTAAAATCTCCTATCATAAATCTCATAGGAGAAGCTGAATAAGAAATAAGAATTTATCATAATACCAGTATTTATCAAGTATTGTCAATTCTTTATAACAGATTTTAAAATGTGATAAAAACAAAAGAAAAAGGCATAAATATCCAGCATTGCATTCTAATGAACACATGCACAATCCATCTCCACAGCTCACTACAGTAGAATTAGATAATTACAACAAAATCTGTAAAGCTGAGGATTCATTCAACAGAAGAGTTAATATTTTTATACAGAAACCAGCAATACTGCTTTCCAGATTATCATGCAAGCAAGTAAAAATGTGAACCAGAATGCAACAATTGCACTACACACGTTCACAAGACACTGCAATCTTAAACAGGTCACTCAGTACTGATTAAAATACAGTCTTGCACTGCCTTTAATTCATGAGATATATGCAAGGAATAAACCATTAACCATCTCATTTAGAAATGCAGAAGTCCAATGTTTTCTCCAAGCTCAACAACTCCCAAGCTGTTTCATTTCCTCCTGCGTTTTCTTACTTACAAGTATTGCATTCATTCCTGATGCAATGCCATAGACCAAACCTGAGAGGCGTGCTGCATATGTATACTCTTTTAAATCATCCTTCAATAACCTGATAAACAGGTATGTCATGTTGCAATGGAGAGGATCAGCATAAATGTAGCGACTAACAAAAAGAAAAACAAAAGAAATGCTTTGATACCTCAGGCAGTGACAAGGTAATGGATGAAGAAACATGACTGAAGAGTATGTATATGCAGCCTCATGATCAGTAGTTCTTGAACAGGAAGCAGAAGTATTCTATTTATTTAATAGCATGAAAAGGGGGTCTTTTACCCCATCAGTCAGAACGTTTTTAGTAGATATCTGACCAACAAATATGTAAGCTTGGATTAGGGTTGTGGGTTTTTTTTAAATGGAGGAAATCTTACAAACTAATTAATTTCACGAATTTTATAGAAATAAAGAAGAAAATTTGCTTAATGTGAACTAAAAGACTGTTGAAGACTTTTAATGAAATTCAACTTAAAATTCAAATCAAAGAAAGGATGGCTAATAACCAAGATCAAAAGGACTAACAGCCTTTATTTTTTTTATTTAAAAGTCCTTCCATCAAATCAATATAAAAATGTTGATGAGTGGAAGTAGTTTTCAGGCTCTAAGCTTTTCCTTGACTTGAGTACTTACATACATCCCATAGATGGTATTTTGGAGATCATAGTTCAAGCCAGCTAGTTCTGCTGCATATGCATACTCGTTGAGGGAGTCTTTGAGTAGTTCAAGGTACAAATAGGCCATGTTACAATGCAAGGGATCCACGTAAGCAAATGGGCTGGAAGAAAATGTTGAAAGTAAAATATGCAGTTTAAAACTATTTCTCTGTTTCTTTTGGCCTTTTAAGTTTGATCTGAAGGAAACAGTATTTTCTGTGTTTTTATGCTGATGGATCCCATTCTGAAGGACTCCTATTTTGAAGCCAAATATGAACACATCTGCAAAGTGTTACTTAGCTTGCATATGGTTTGATGACTAAATACACTCAAGATCCCAGAGATATTCTATTTATGCTCATAAATCAAGACAGGTTTTATTTACTTGGCTGCACAGTCAGAATTCACCAGGAGTAAAAGAAACTAAATATAGCAACATAGTTTAACAGACCAAAATGAAAATCCATGTACTGAACATTAATTAATCAATACTCATACACTATCCGTTTCTATTACAAAAATTAGGAGATCAACAATTTTTGGTATAACAATATGCAGTACATGCCAAGGTCAGCTTAGGAGATAAGCCTGTGTATCCATTTTCTTACTACTGTAATTTTTTGTGTTATTTTTTCAACAGCAACAACTCTCCAAAACCTACTGTTGCATTAGGAGCACATGATCATACACAACACTCTTGTAAATTTCTCAAAAAGAGAAATACAACTCAAAGACTCAAGTAATGCTTCAACCATGCTAATTGTTAAATACCTGTCTGTTTTAAAGATTTGAGAAGACAAGTTATTGGTACTATATGTATTGGTAAAATCTCTGAAGTGCATGTAAATTCATTATCAATGTCACAGATATGATCACCAGTATGTGAAGCATTTGCTGTCAGGATATGGCTTACAATTCAAACCTGACTTTTTCCTGAAGCAGTCAGATATTCAGGCTATTACATATGTTTACATCTATACAGCAGGGTATGTCACTGTGTGTATCAACACCAATGTAGTAAAACAAGACCACAACACACCAAGTGATTACTAAAACAACATGGCAAAGATATTTTTAAGAAGGTTCCTCATAGCTTTTAACTTCTCCTTCCTTTTAGGTTAAGAAAAGGAAGCACAGGAAGATATTTTAACAAACTAAATTAATAACTTCAAATATATGTATTTGAGAAGCAGAGCCTGCTATAGTCTGAAATCTTAGCCCAGATTAAACAAACAGGTCAGTAAAAAAGACAAAAGAACTTGTCTTTGCATTTCTCCCTACAATGAGAATTTCTCAAAACTGAGCAATTTTAATATGCCAAATGATATAAATCCAATTACTATTGAATTTTTTAATTAAGACCAAATTCAAAGTGAGATGTAGGTCAATCCTATAAACCTTCCTCCAGACTCATTAAATTCTTTCCCGTTTTTCCCAGACTTAATCAGTTTGAGTGATTACTATTCTGTATCACTTTTAAATTCTGTATTTTCACTTAGCTGGCAAAGGCCAACTGGGAATATTGAACAAAATCAAAACTACTAGATCATTAATCCTCAAGTGAAAAATAACAGAAAACAATTATTACAACACTGTTCTGGGAGTTGCTTGCTATTATTTGACAGTTTTGTAAACAAATGCTTATTTCTAGTTTACCTTTTTTTCACTAGACTCAAAGGAGTAGAACAACTCAATCACTGATGATTGAATTGTTGAAAAAAACCCCATAAAGTCTAGTCCTTTCCCCTTTCAAACAGCTGTAAGTGACATAGCTGGAATCAACACTGAAGTGCTGAGTTTCAAAGCATTACCACATTACATGGTTGTTTCACTTCCTTCTAAAAAAGGATACTTCCCGAGTTCTTAAGTTGCAATTCATACAAATGCAAAAGGTTATCATACTCTTTTAGGCTGGGCAGTATGTCAGATGTTTTTACTGTGATGTTTCTTTAACACAAGGATGCCTGGGTTTTTTCAGTTTTGGAACAAGGTGATTTCAAGAGGTTCATACACATACTGTTCCTGTCAATTTGTATATTTAAGGGAGAAACCAACCTCATCAACTTCCTCTTAATTTATCTACACAGCAATGGCGACTACAACATCTGGACCAGGATTCTTTTTATGCTTCATGTTGAGCAGGGCTGCAGGCAGAAGAAATCCCCTAGATTTTTTTATCATACTGAAGCAGTCTGCAGTGTGAACAAACTCTTGTAATCCACTACAAGGCAGCACAGGCTTCATATTTTGATCTAGAACTAAGGCTTAGACTTTTTATGAAAACCTATCTCATAAAGGTGGCTTTATTCACCAGTTCACTTGGTCCCATGAGATATGAGTGATACCATCAAGTCTCATAAATAAACACTCTACATTTCACCATGTCCTTCAATGACCATCACCATGACCAAACAGAGACAGATTCTCCAAGAACCTCTTTTAAGTATCCAAACTAGACAAACCTGCTAACAACATCTTTTAGAGGTGATGTACCCCGTATTGTCAGAATCTCCTCGCTCATGCTCATGTACAATTACCATCTCATTTTTAAGGAAAAGGAAAAAACCCTTGCTCCCAACCCTAAGGAAAAAAGCCAGCTCTCACCTGGAACTGCTCCTAGGAGGAAAGAGGTAAATCATTCCATTACAATGGTCAGTAAAGCTCAAGTACTTGTGGCTTTTTATAAGGGCACACTGAGATGAAAGCACAAATCTAACTGGGAAATACCATCTCCACAGGTCTAGATAAGATATCCCTGCTTGCTGCAGGAGGGCTGGACTGGACCTTTAAAGGTCACTTCCAACACAAACAATTCTAAGATACTGTGTGCATTGCATACACTTACACCTTTGTGTGCTCTACATAAACCCAATTATTATCTTTTATTCATTCACAGATTGTTAGATATTATAGTTCACTATAGTTCACCTGAATTGATTTAAAAAAACACCACAACTGTAAACTCAGTGTCCATCAGTAAAATCCTATTTTGGATTTTGGCCAAACATAGCACAAGGGAAAGGCACCAAGAATGAAAAAGAAGGCAAAGCACTGCAGTTGCTGTTCTCTGAACAAGAGATGGGGAGTTCCCATTTTGATCCTCCATTTCCTGACACATTGAAGTTCTAACACACATTAAAACAGTTCTAACATCCGGTCTGTGGTTTCAAAAAGCAAAAAAGAGAAAATGCCCAAGCAACCTATTTTCCCCAACTAGTATCAAAACCAGTACCAAGACATGACACACACTGAAAAAACCTCTGCATAATATCCTGCAAGGAAAATTTCAAGTGCTCTCTCAAAACAAGAATTCAACAGTGCATCTATGGGAGCCCCCACAATGGCCCTTCCATCAATATCACCAAGTAACTTAATTAGGCAAAAGGAGAGTCCCTGAATTTTTTCTGGCTTTCAGTAGTTCAGAGAAACAGAATCAGCTGCACTTTAAAAACAGCACTTTAAAAACTTTTTTTTTAATTCCAAAGTTAGAAATTTATTACTTGAAAGGAACATAAAGAAGTTCCACTGTCATGCTCACTCAAAAAAGATTATCTTCCTATGATGAAAGTCATGCAAGACCAGAATTAACACTACATCATTTTATCATATATCTTGAGGTCAGAATCAAACACTCATTGATAATATAGACAATGCTCTTCAAAAAAAAAAAAAGTACAATCAGTTATGGGTGTCAGTTAAGTAAAATCCCAAAATTTTAAGCACTTTTTTAAACTGATTTGCAGTATGCAAATGAAAATAGAATTTGAGCCTAAAACTATTATCAGAATAGCATTTCATAAAGAAAATACATGTTAAAATAGCTGTGATTTAGTAATTAATTTAAAAATACACAATTATTTTTAAAGAGTGTTATTGCAATATGTAGTGGGTTCTACTGGCAGGTATATTTTAGGTACAGCAAATAAAATATAAAAGAAAATGTGGTTTAAAAGTATTTTTAGGTAAACTTTTCCTTTCAATATGGAAGGAGCACATCAAATTTCTTGCTACTCAGTTCCTGCATCTAAGCCTTATTTCATATTCAAACTAAGGACAAAGACTCTGAAGTGCAAGAATGTGTTTGCTGCACAAATGCAGATTCCCAATAAGTAAGAAACTTTTGGAGATGACTTTATGTGATATACTTAACATTGCATACCTGAAAAATTCAAAGTTGAGACAAGCTTTTGGCAAAAAAAACTTGTCATCTTGCTTGAACCACAGTTTGCTCATAGCAGTGTCCTGTGTCAAGAAAAGAGGTTTGGTTAAGTCATCTTTTAACTGCAATATATGCCACAGCTTTAAAAAAAGTTTCTTCACCACTTCAAATCACCACTTAGAAGTATCCCCCTTAAATTCATACTGCTTGAATTGCTATATTCAATATATATAGTGAATATAGATATATTCAATATATTGAATATATATTCACTATATTTTGAGATCACTAAATGACACTTCTCTCTTTTTTCCATGCAATCACAGGCATTTTCTGTACAGAGTTACAAAACAATAGCCTTCCCTACACCCTCAACTTACTCAACAGTGGTCAAAAATATGTAAGAGTGGCAGTCACCCTTCTGCTGAATAAACAGCTCTACTGCTATTTTTATCAACTGTTGACACACTTCCAAAGGGCAGAGAGAGTTCAAGCTGTATCTAGATTCACTTTCCTAGGAACACAAATTGTCACAGTCCAAAGTTCAGCAAAAATGAACTTTCTACTGTCTTTGTATCTAAATATTCAAGTTTTGTACTTTTTTGTTTTCTACACTTTGAAATATGAGATGATCTATATTTTATAAAATAGAGGAATTAAATTCTAACTTCCCAGAAGGTCAGGCAGTCAACAGGACAAATACAGACAGTTTACCTTGACAAGGGCAGGATACTGTGTTGCATCTTTTTCCAATGGCAAAATCTCAAAGTTTGTAGGAATAAACTCATTCTTCATTGGAAGCTTGAATTTCCCATTTAGGTCAGCATTTTGCCATTTCTAGACCAATAGAAGAAACAATGAAGCTACGCCAATTTCTGCTTAATTAAAGCATATATGGGCTTAATTATTTTACACTAAAACAAAAGATTTAAAAATGTATTCAGTACGTTCTTTGTAAATATTATTAAGATAATAGGGAAAGAGAGAAATAGCTGGGAAAAAAAAGTTGGAGTAGGCTATTAGCAGGATGAATTGCTCTTAGAAGGAGGATTACAGATAAATAATTTTGAAAAGTTTATAGTAGATAGGAGGGTGGGTTTATATCTTATATTTTCTGCTACTGTGAACCATAAATGAAGATATTAAACCAAACACTTAACTAAGAATTCTAATGAAGAACACAGGCAAGGTCAAGCTCAAGGAAGTGCTCCTATGCAAAGTCTGTTCAGAACCCACTCAGAAGGTTCAATTCAGCCCTAAGGCAAATTTTACAGCCATCTCTTCTTGGAAGATCAGAACAATAACAAATTTCGACAAGGATTTGCCCCCCTCTTTTTTTTTTGAGTTTTGATTTTTTACAATCTCATTTAACTGGCAAAATATACTTGCTTTCTATGTTGCAAAAATCAACTTCAGAAACAGTTACATAGAAGAGTTTTTAAAAATTCCTTTAAGTACTAATCAGTTCATTAACATATAATAGAGAGTTTTAAGTTTTTAAAAGTTAATGCTTACATTTTTACTCAGCCACTACATATTAGGGATCTTTAACAGAAAAAACAGTGTAACATTCCCTGCACTTAGAATGGTTTATAAACATTAAAATATATCCCTCTTATGTAATAAATATTTGAAATCTAAAGACTGATATAACATTGTTACTCCCTTTAACATTAAACAGACTCATTGTATGATTTTCATGCTATGAAAAGCAGTGGATTTAAGTTCCCCCTCCAACTATATGGAAAATTGGACAAAGAATTTACTACTGACTTTCATTTGCAGATATTAGAATGTTACAAATTTTAACATGCCTTAATAACTTCATCAGAAATTGCTTCTTGCTTGTACTGTGTCCCATACCACTCTTCCGTTCGATCAGTTTTTCCTTCAAAAGACTTGGAAACTATTGCAACTCTGAAAACAAAGAGACACTTTGGCATGAATGGGTCTGAGAAAACACTGAGACATTTTTCCAAGCACACTTCATCACCAGAACACCTTTATTTCCACAAACAGTCCATAGACAATTACAGGGCAGGAGAGCAAGTGTAAGTATACTGACCTACATGCTAAGGTTAACCATGAAATCAGGTTACCACAGTCATTTAGCCACTGTTTTTCTGAAGTGTTACAACCTGGGGTTACACAACAGTAGTGTGGCATGCAATTTCTATTTCTAAGACTCTTGTTCCAGAAAACAAAGCAGTTCTTGTAGTCGTCTAGAAAATTGATGAAGCAATTATATTTTCTATACACCTGTATGAACATCCAAATATGTGAAAATACTGATTATAGAAATTTTATTCCATTCCTAGTGTCACAGAATTGTAGATAACCTCACATTTGAAAGGGACTCATAAGGATCATCTCATGTTCAACTCCCTGCTTCTTGCAGGACTACCTAAAACTAAACCAGGTGACTAAGAGCTCCAATCCTCAAGGTGCTGCCTGAACTAAAGAACACACTAAAAAAGAAGAAATCCAGAATAAAGAAAATTACAAACTTATCAGTATTTTGTTAGTAGCCTGCATCATAGGTATCAAAAAAAATTCCTTTAATTCTATTGAACAATGTACAACACAAAAGACCCTTCAAGGGAAGTGGCCTGCTTCAAGAGTAAATAGATATTTATAAGAAATTTGAAATGGTCACAAAAAGTAGCACAATTACCTGCTCTCCTGGACATGGCTGAATACCTGCCTGCCCTTGGGAAGCAGCACATTGATTCCTTGCTTTGCTCTTTTTTTTTTTTTGCTTTTGCTTTCCCTATTGAAGTGCCTGTATCTCAACCCACGAGTTTTCCAGCTTTTACCCTTGAGATTCTCTCCTTGATCCCACTGGTAGGTGGGTGAGCAAGTGGCTGTGTGGGGCTTGGGGTTAAACCACAACACAGGTACAAAGTTTCTAAGAGACTACAAAAACTATGAAGTCTCTTACAATTTCAGAGCATCTACCTACCAGATCTTTTTGCACAGCAAATGATAAGAAGAAGTTAGAGTCCTAAGTGAAAAAATTATCCTAATAAAATTCTAGTAATCATATGGCTGGAGCAGCAAGACAAAGATGTTTAATGCTAGAATATACTGTTAGAATGTCTGTTATTCAACATCTCCTCCTCCTCCCCTTCTCCAACATTCTGACGCTCAAGCAGTAGTGACAATCCAAGCACCCAAACATTTCCTACAGGAGCATACTAAAATTCAAGAGCTAAAAATAATTGTCTACTCACTGTATAGAAAACAAAATTGTGGAAACCAACATTGTAATTCTTCAAGCAGTTCTGCTTCAACAGAACAGTGATTTATCACAAATGACTACTGGAATGATTATGACATTTTGAGTTGTCAAAAACATACCCACAACAATAGAAACAAATCAAAAGGCATTTTGTCTGCCCAAGAATTACAACTTAAGACCAACAGGAAAGAAGACCAGGACACAAAAAGAGGGGAAGAGAAGCACAGCAGGTAGAAATGCTATGCCATGCAGGTATTTCAATATATTGTAATCCATCTCTAAAGTCACCAATTATGTAACATTACTTTTGCTTTTCATTTCTCTGTTGTGCTGTACAGCACTATGAACATCCACATGTTTTAGGACAGTGTGGAATGCACTGGGAAATCAAGACAGGCAATCAGGTAATCTTCAGTAGGACCTGTTTAAGTATATTTAGGCTTGAGCCATTCATGGATATGGAACACAAATCATAAATGCTATTTACTTCTCTATATACATTCCTGTGCATGCAAACTGCTGTAGTACCCAATTTCAGAAACAACCACAGTTTCTATAATGTGATGCATATTTACTAAATACTATCCTGTTTTTCACCCTCCTGAAATCTAAATTGAAGCTACAGGTGACAAATCCACAGGACAGTGTTACTTGGGAAGAGGATGTGTGCTTTAAAATGAATGTACTTCCACAAAAGATTATCAAATATTATACTCCAAATTTATGTAACAAAACTTAAGGTTCTGAAGGTGGAAAAGTAATAGACTTACAATGTACTTAGTCAGTATTTGTGACATCAGTAACAAATGTGTCAAAGCAAATCTATACTTAAAAAGGACTGACTTTTTTGGACCTAACTTAAACTTTGTCTTCCAAATCGTGATACTATCAAACAATGGAAGAAATTACTTTTCTCTCATTCAAATACATAACACAACATGACTGAGACAAAAATAACAAAAGCCTACATTTGTCCATAATTCAACCATCAGTAAAACTGATGTGAGGCAACACATGCTCCTCAAAGGCCTCACATATAAATCCCCTCAGAAACCAGAGTAAAGGGACACTACACACAGAGCTGCTGCTGGGGTGCAGCACAGCACTCTGATCACTGCAGAAGCACAAGTTATTTCTTAGTGTTCAGTAAAACTAAGTTGCTACCAAGGATTTGTGGGGGGAAATAAGTGAACAAATTGTCATTTTCAAAATGGATGCTCAGATCCAATGCAATTAAAAACAAACAGATACATTTCTAGCATGTTTACCTTCAGGGTGAGCATCACCAAGTGCACTGAGATAACTTTGCTGAGAGTCTGTGAAATTCCAGTAGTAAGAAATTTCTCTATCAACACTTTTGGCTTTCATTTTATTTTTCTTCCCTCTAGGACAGTACTAGTGCTGCACTTCTGCTATCAATAGAGGAAAAAAAAACCCACTTACTATCCAGGGAAAAATGTTCTTTAGCTGCTTAATCTGGTGAGTCACTATCCTCTTAAATTTTAATAAGAGCATTTATTCTGCAGATGTTGAAGGGAAAAAATGCCTTGGAAATGATAGGAAAATTACGTTTTTCAGCTAAGATTGCTACACATGCCAAGTCTATTCCCGTATCTTCACAGATGGTTGGTAAAGCCCAATACAGTTTGAACAAGTAAAAATAATACTTACATTTTAAAGTTTCTCTCTTAGGGAAATTAAGGCACTAAATGCAACAAGTAGTGTGGAAGTGGGAGGACAATATGAACACTTTCTATTATGGGTCAGTCAAATGGAAGCACACGCATACTTATATGCATATACCATCTGTGAGTATGATTTTTTTGTCATACTTTTTAAACTCAAAGTTTGTTAAGAAAATAATAGTTGAAAAACTATACTTTGGAAAAGACACTGAATGCAGTTACTACAATATAGCTATGCCAAGAGGTCCTTAATATAGGTGAATGGAAAAGAAATGATAAATAAAACCACAATACAAAGAAAAAATTCAAATCAGTGCCAAGTAAAGCACCTCAAGACAGAACGTATGCAAGACATAAAAAGAAAAAAAAACCAATAAAAACAGGAAAACAATGCCAAACAACAGGCAAAGTTAGGATGTGGCACATAATAATTCTTTCATAAAAAGGGAGGACAGAAAGGTAAACATGAGCATACACATCAGTAAATGGTGGATAACCAAACAATATAGATATTGAAAGCAGATGTGCACAAGTTTTTTTACAAGCATATAAAATTGCTCAAAAAAGACAAAAGAAGGGAGCAGGCTACTGAATTGGTAGTTCATTATATTCATATAGATACAGATGTAATTTTAAAAAAAGTGTATCACAAAGGGACCCTTTTATTAACATCTGTAATCTCAACTCATACTTTTAAAAGAGCCCACTAAAAACAAAATCCACAGTGGCTTTTTTGAATCTTCATACCTTCATTTTGAAGGTACCACAAAATCACTTTTAGCAATACTTAAGTAAATTTCCCCTTCCCAAGATAATGTATCTTGCCAGCAATTTAAAACAAAAGATACTATAAAATTATATTCCCTGTTATATTTTACTATACTTTGAAGGTCTTAGTTAAGTAAAAGATTTTTAAAAATTGCAGTTCATTTCAATCTACTTCTAGCTTCACAGGATAAGTGCTTAAAATATATCTAAAAGGAATATAGTACTACATACAAGTTAGTATTTTCTTTCAGTCAAATCAAAGTAGGAAAGTCTGATAAGACAATATGTAATTTCTTTAACAGTTAACTGAAGAAGCCAGGTTTATTCCAGTTCTGAAAGCCATTTTTTTCTCTCAATATTTAGCACCTTTTTAATACAAAAGTTTAAAATGACACCTTTCTTAATCTATTAAATGACATCTATTTCTTAAGTCAGGAAAGAATGTCAAAAGACTGGCACAGCCAGCAACAAGAGTAACACAGAAAAGTGGTGAGTGGTCTGTAACATGCAAAGCATCTGGCAAGCTAAAGAATCTATGAATGTATGTACCTGTACTAATTTCCTCCAGCAATTTTTCAGTGTTTAAGTAAGAAGATGCTTTGAAAGTTCTCTGGGCAGTAACAAAGACCCAATTTACGTTATGAATCAGATAATACTGACTATTTTCTTGCAATGTTAAGACCTATGCTTCAAAGCTATGTGAAGCTATAATAAACATCAGATCTCATTAACACCTGCAGCTTCTTGACTAAATCAGCATCAGCTCAGGTTTACCTATTGCTTGTAAGCAATTCTAAAACCAGCTAAGAGTTCACATTCATGTGGAATTTGGTTAAGCTTTCCACAGAGAGCAAGTAATTACACGTTCTCTATATTAATTACTAAAAACAGTGCTCATATGTTAGAGGTATCAAATTTTCAAGAACTTGGGTGGTAGAGTAACATGAAAATACATTCAAAATAGAGAAGTATTAAATACTTTGGGAAACAGAACTAGAGACTTTAATTAGGGTATTGTTTGTTCAAAAGATGATCTTTTGACACAGTCAAGCTTCAGCTGAAGTATCCCACACACATTGCACACAGATGCACACCCACACACAAAGATATAGGCCCTTCTTGAAAGGGCATTAATTACTATGGCAACTACTGGTGCTGATATAGGCAACTCCATTTATTCTATCATTACTTGCATATCCCCAGAAACACCAGAACCCATCACATTTGCAAATATAGTTCATAATTCAAGTTTATTTGACATTATCTAATAATTATTTGAAATACATCAACCTTTGAAAATAAATTAACATGTATCTAAGACCTTCTCATACAAAGAAACATAGTGAATGTTTTTCAATCACATTTACTTTGGAGCTGCAAGAGACACCTAAGATTTTGTGTTTCCATTAGTTCATCTGCTTTCTTATGATGTTTGTGTTAAAATACAGTTTAACTCACCGAACATTTTCTGGTCTCAATTTATCCAGTACCATCTCTATTAAATCAGGCCTGAATTCTTCAAGCAAATATTCAGCAGCCAAGACTTCTTCTATAGGATAATACTAAAAAACAAAGCCGAGGAATACGTAGGTGAATTAAACAAAAGTAAGCATGAAAAAGCTATGGTTCAGTAGAGGAAACAAAAGCAAAGACTCCTGGTCATTATAGCTATATTACCCTGGTAATTTCAAATTAGGGATGTGCAGGATGTTTTAAAATCTCCCTCAAAACTAAACAAGAGGGAGTAGCATTCTAACTATGTAATCATATTTCTCACGTACTAGGCAATTTTACATAATTTATATTTACCATTCTTCTCTCTTAGAATATTTAATGTCTCAATATAAAAGTCACCCACCTTTAAATGGTATTTTGATTAAAGTAAAAATAACATGGTAAATGCTGACCCCTGCAGGACATTTCTGAAGGTAAAAGAAGACCAAGTACTCACGCGAGTACATTTAGGGAAAACAAAACATAAACAAACAAAATAAAACAAAGAAACACAAAACCTAGGCTTTTTTAGGACTCTTGAACAGTTCAATTCTTATTTACAATAATTTAAAGAAAATTATATTTTAATATCTAAAAGCATAATAAATATTTAAAAACTTAATTCTAACATTTTTTATTTAGGGTCAAACTGAAGATCTCTTAAGGTACATGGCAACTTAAGAAGAAAAGAAAAAGCTAAAACTCATCTGAAAATGATTAATGTAGTTGACAGGAAAACTTTCTTGATAAACACCTGTTTACCAAGGGAAAATTACCAGGTGACATAAGTGCTCAGCACTTGCACTTTGCCATACCAATGTACTTTTCTCAACCAGAATTATTCCAAAATGGCTTTCTGAACTATATACATCATACAAAAAATTACAGTGGAACGACTTCCAGAACAGAAAGTAAGTCACAAAAAGGATTGTGGAAAAGAGAAAGGGTGGTAGGGGGTGGAGATCAAGGACAACGAACCAAACCAGTGTTATTAAAAATTCAAGTATGAATGCTGAAGATCCAGAATTTGATGGTCATTTAACTACTAAAGCAGAACAAAAATTACCATTCACACTGCAAAGCAAAAGAAAAGACAGTTAAAAAAAAAAAAGTCCTCATTCAATACCCTGCTCTTTGGAACACTGTTGGCAACTTCCTGGCCTGATTTTTGGAGACAGCAATTGTAATCAAAATAATCCAACAAATACTGAAAGACTGTTTCAGAAGTCGGAAGTCCATTTGTTAGAGATTTTAGGCATTGGACAGAACAAAAGCAAGAGACAGCATGCCACACTGGAGCTCTTTAAATATCCATTTACATGTTTTCAGCCAAGTCTAATGCTTTTCAGCATACAGATTGAAAATTTGAAAATTAAACATCATTATTTTAGACCAGTAATTGCTGCAAAAGAATTTAAACCAGTAATTCCTGCAAAGAAACCAAAAATTTCTCTGAACAGATAGAGACAGACATTAGGTATAAAATTACAAATGGCTGCAATGTATAAAAGTTGTGTAATTTCACTAGAACAAAAAAAAACTCAGCAAACCCCCCTAAATCTTCCATTAGCACAAAATGAGGGAATTTTGCAAGAAGCATGAAAGACCAAGTAAAAGCTACATGATTCTTTCAGTACCAATATGCAATCACATCTGTGAAGTCAAGCATTTGTAATTTGCAATCTTAATACAAACATTTCTGCTTACTGCAGTATTTCAACACTGTGAACTAGGGAACACAGTGTTTATGATAAAATATTCTTTGTCTAATATTTCCCTAGAGAACACTTAGCTACCAAATATAATGGCAAGGTATGTATGTCTTTAGAAACACTGAAACAGATCAAATAGCACCTCCAGTCACTGTATAATCAGTTCTACCAAGTACAGAAGTATAAAATGGTAGAATGAACAGAATGTGACTTTTTGACTGCCAAAATTAAGGCCTATGCAGTATACAAGAACTGCAAAGGACCTCACAGATGCCTGTATTTATTAAGTGGATAATCAAATACACTGTTAAATTATTATTAGAAAAAAAAAAAACAACAAAACAAAAACAATTCCCTTTCACTTACGTGCAACATTCCTCCAAGCTTTGATGTGTAACCTCGTGGTCGTTCCTTATCTTTAAATCTGAATGCCACAGCATTTAGATCCTAGAAAACAAAATATGAAGATCATAAATTAAAGCCTATTTTAAGAATAATTACTGGCTACATAATTCCTTTCTATAATAAAAGAAAAGGAAGTACTTTTGCTGTATCCATGTTATAACAGACAAGTACCTAACCTAAGTTTTCAGGATTATTCAAGTTGCATCAAACTCCCAAGCAATTTGTGATAGCCTCATAATGTGAAGCATTACACCAGTCTTGTAAGTCCTTTTCAAGTTAAGAGATCTGCCTCATCTCTCATATATTTAAATTTCCTGATAATTTGAAAACACACAAACTCTGATCCCACCAGTACACAGTGTTCCAGTGCAATGTTTGTCATCTATTAATGAACTGAAGCCTCTCTCTCCCCCTCTTCCTTTTCTCTTCCTTTTGTTCAGTCAGCCAAGAGTAAGTTTAGAGACAGAAAAAGTGTGTTTCTTTTTGCTGTCTCAGCCAGAGAAATAGAACACATCACTCTTAGGATACAATGGCAAGGGTGAATTAAAGAGAGCTAAGACTTTAAAGCCAGTGAAAAGTACAGTCCATCCTTCCATGAAACCATGCAGAGAGACTGATTAACTCAACAATTCAGCTGAAAGTAAACTCAAAGCTTCTTTTCATACTAGTTTGCAAGCTCTCTGACTCACCCCACTGTCCCACAGTCTCAGGAGTTCTGGGACTGCAAGAAGAGGAGCAGGGGAAAGGCACAGGGATGAGACAGAAGGATGGAACTGTTTTTTCCAAACCTTGGATTTGCTTACTCTGTCAGTGAAACAAATCCACTGGGACTTTTAGCAGAGGATAACAAGACCTGAGACTACTTTCACAGGTATATAGTGTCCAAGTGTATGAAACAAAGCTAACCCAGCTGCAGAATTTCTATTTTCAGGGAGACTCAATAGTTTGGATCAAACAAAGCTGAGATAGAAAAGGAATCTTTACCCAAGCATATGTACTGAACCAATGAGACTATATATATTTATATATATATATATAAATAAAACTGGGTTTGTTTCACACTGACACTGAGAAGAGCAGTGCTATCTAATAGGACACCACATTTTTGCTCTGTGCACACAGAACTATCCAGACTCATAAGAAGCATGAACAGTTCAACAAAGACTGACATGTACTGCCAAAGTACTTCATGAAAAGCCTTTAGCTGACTTTTCAAAAAGATGAGGAGAACAAATACATTCAATGCCCTATTGCCTTTACAATCTCAACTATACAATTTCACACATGAAAGAAGGGAGGGGTAGCATAGCAGCCATTTAAATTTCCAGTTCAATGTTACTCCTCACAGTAAATGTTTCTCCCTTTCTCCAGTGAAGACTAAGCAAAGTTATGTAAAACCCTTGTGGACAGAGCAAGATCCTTCTTCCTCCACTGTGCCATCCTAATCCCAGCTCTATAAGAGCATTCCACACCTACATTAAGACAATGTATTCTGAGTGTACTTGTCATTTGTGTCACATTGCATCTTAAAAATTAACAAACTTAATTACCATGTAATTATTAAATGCTAGTTACAAAGTCAAATAATCTAATAATAAATAAAGTTTGTAAAAAGACAACCACCACATATGGTACAGCCCCAATTACTTACCTTGCACTCTTGGAAAACCCATTCTTGAGGTCCTTCTGTACGTAGTTTTTGAATATATTGAAACATGTGCAAAATAATATCTTCAACATGCACTGAAAAGAAAAAAATACTTAATAATTCATTCAGTTCTGCACAAAGAAATTTAATGAACACAAATATGGTTTTATTTTTAATTACACTTTGATACATCAAGATCTTTAAGTACATCTGCAATCCCACTAAAAAAGTTAAACTTGCTTTTTTCAGACATGAATTTAAGGTAAGTGCTTATGTCCCCAGATAATTCCAAGAAGTGCACTGAACATGTCTTATTATGTGAAAAAATTTCTTTACAATATCATTTAACTCAGGTCTAAATAGTATGAAAAAGTAGCACACAAAGGTATTAACAGCTCTTCTTCTCTAAAGAAGTTTATTTGAAGTATTTAATTAACTAATTTAATATAACCTTAAGTTGATTTCTTATGCCAGGTGAGGTGTGTTAGCATACTTAGAGGAACTAAACACAGAATACTAACAAGTTAATTAAAACAAACTGGCTTTCAAGCTATAATACCAATTAGTCTCTTAAGATACAAACACAAAACCATCACATCAGCAATAACATGGAATACAGACAAAGTGCTTCACTTACAAAGTCCTTCTTCTGTCAAGTCCACATTAATGATGAAAAACATGAAACCTCTAGCACCTTCCTTCTGGCCTCCAACAAGAGTATTTACCCACCCTATGTCATTAAAAAGAAACTATATTACATAAACAAATCTCTAACAATTTATGCAACTTTTTGCATGCTTCAGGAACATTAAAACCCATTTTGATTCATTTACATGTTTTCCTTTACTTCATTAATGCCTACAGCAACAGTGCAAGTTAAACATAACCCAAGTCAGTTCCATCTGATTTTGTACTCAGAGTGATATGATGGAGTCAGGATCATTTGATTACTGGATACTGTGTGGAACAAAATGATATAAAGTAAATAGCAAAAGATACACCATTATAATGTTCCAGACATTAGGGGACCTGACAGTAACCTCAAAGTTAGTGACAGAATAGAGACAAGATCATTATGCCAAAGTTTAAATAACTCCCTCTAAACAAGGCACATAAAGGGGAGTAAAAGAAATAATAGCCTCAGCAGCCTGAGTGACTGTTACCTATTTATTCCTCCCTGCTGCAGAAACAAAAATAAAGCACAAAATGACTTAGAGTCCAAATTACTCAATTAGATAAAGGCTTTAACATAGAGAGGTCTATTTTAAGTGAGACACAGTAAAGTTTAAAAAACTGTGTGATCAAATATTTTTCAATCCTCCACCCTTGAAGGACTTACCTTTGGCTTTAAGCTCTGACAGAAGACTCCCTGGGCCTTCATGCCCAATCAGATGGCCAAGGTAATGGCCAGGGTTTGATTTATAGTATTTCTGAAGGTCTGGTATAGGAAACGTGACATAAAGATTTCTAATGTCCTTAATGGGTACCACTTTATACAGTTGCTGAGAAGAGAAACAAGCAAGGAGACCCATAAACAAAGGGAAACTCATTTACTGTATTAATCTCAGGGCATGTATCATGTTCCCTTCACACACACACACATTACAAACACATCTCCCAAATCTCAAAAGTATCTAAAACTTAGGGCAACACTTCAGACAGTCATTATAAAATCAAAGAAAATTAACTATCTCACAGTTGCTTACAACTGCAACCAAATGTGCAACCTTTACTATAACCTATATAAAACTATACTCAGCATGGAAAAGTGGGTGGAAAATCAATAGAAAAATATGGAATTTAACAGGGACATTGATAAAAGAGTAGTGAAGTGCACAATGTATTACTGAAACATAAAAAAGAACATTTAAAATGTACACTCTGGGTGGAAGATATATCTCTATACGTACCCGGAGATGCTCTTCTTGGAAAGGATGCTCAGGAAACTCTGGTATAGGGACATTTTTATTCTCTACTTCTGAAAATAACTTGACCACTAAGCAAGTCAGCTCATCCAAGGATTCTAGCATAAAGAATCATTAAGAAAAACACAGTAATTATATAAGGATTCCAACAAACTTCTTTTTTTTAATATTGTTTTGGAGAGTCCTGAATTACACTGAAAAGTAGTTTTAATGGTGTTATGATTTTTCATTTCAGAAAGAAACCAATTATTCACATTTAAATTTTAAACTCTAACATGCTAGAAGCACCATGCATATTAAAGGAAGGCTTCAATCATGAATAAAATAAATCCTGTAACTGAAAATATATCTCTACATTTTACAGATTAAACTAAGCTAGAACTGAAAGATACATCAGATATTGAACACCTACAAAAAGAAACATTCCACAAAAGTTTAAGGGACGTAGAATTACAACTGCAAATTTTCTAGAGTGAAAGTAGCTTTGCCAAAACTTGAATTTTCTTTAGCCTCAGCTCATGTCCAGCACTTCAAGTACACTTTGAACCAGGTCTGTCCTTGGCACCCAAAACACACACACCTGCGACCTGTTCAAGCCCTTCTAATTTTCCATCCATTCTAATTTCAGTCTGTGACTGCAGTACTTTGCAAGATTGAGAGAAGACGTTTTGCAGAAAGAATATGACGACGTGCATTAACTCACCCAAACTGACCTAGATTATTTCTGTTGAAATGCTGCCTTCAAAATTGCTTCCTGCCTCAAGAAATGCATTTTGGAGCACTTCTCAAAGTGAGCATAAGATAAAAAAAGATTCTACTGACAATTTTTTAATGAAAGACTTCCAAGGGTGGGTATTGGAAGAAAAAAAAAAAAAAAAACATCAATTGCTTGGACATCTCAAAATGAAAGATTTGATAGATTGAAAGATTGAAAGATTTCTAAAAGCAGTTACCTTGTTATCAAAACAATCTCAGTTAAACTGAGAGAGTAGAATCTTTCCTGCCCAATAGATGCATGCTCCTAGACTACACTACCACAGCTGTGCTGAGGAAAAAAACTAACAAAACAATGTGAACCAAGAAGGTTCCTTATATATTAAGATTTTGTGACTTACATATTATTCTATTAAAAGCCACCAGTTTCTATGCATATCAGCAAAATAAACATTCATTTAATCTTGCAGGGACAGTTTTCTTTTATTACAGATTTACAACTGCCAATGTGATTCTCACTGTAAAAGTTTCCATGTAAAATTGCTCCGTGAACTTGCTCTTGATTAGATAAAAAGCTCACTTTCTTCCATTCATACCCACCATCTAAGCATTACTGTGAAACACCACACAAATACTTGTCTGCCAGCGCATTTTCAAAAAGCAAACAGCTTTCAACACACTGTTATTAAGCTTTTGGGAAACTTATGTAAAATATCATCTCAGCTGTGGAAAGTTCTAAGCAGTTGGAACCTCCATTTTTTTTCAAGTATATATCTAAAGTCTTACTCAAGCAAGAGAACAAACTCACCTCTTCCTAAGACGCAAATAGCCATTAAATTTGATGAATAATAAGTAGAATGGAACTTCAGTAGCTCTTGCCTTACATCTATTCCTTCTTGGGTTGGTCTAGTTTCCAGAGTGAATTTGTTCCCTGTAACATGAAAATAATTAACAATATGTGAGGTTAACAATATTTAATGTTACAGATTAATCTTATAGATCAAAAAGAAATATATAAATTAATCAGGCTGCTTTCCTTTGGATGGATAATAATTTTTAAAATAATCAATATGCATCATAAGAAAACTAGCTCAGTATTGTCTTATGTTTTAAATATTTTGTCTATATTCCTCACCATATGCAGACAAATTAAATGGTGAAGTTCTAGACACCCTACTCTCTTTACTCCCACAGCATCAATACATAAGATAAAATAAAATAACAAAGTTTCAGTTGGTAACTGTGCTGTTACAGTACTGGAGGACATTAGGAAGCAACAGACAGAAGACACCTTGCAGCTGTAGGAAAATGGACACTAGCCAGTGCAGAAGTGCCTGCAAAATTACTTGACACTGAGGGTAATGATGGAGAAGAATCACCGTCACAAGCATTGATTCAGGGAGATCAGTGAGGGATATGTGGGGAAAAATGCACACTCTTAAAAAGAAAATGGGAAGGTGCATTTGTTTCTATGGACAGACAAGGAGTAAAAGAAAGTTTGCTGACCAAACAAGGTGCACAGCAATGAGGAGTAACCTGAAGCATCAAATGGAGTAATTCCCATACCCTGCTAGATTAACAACATCTCAGCTGATCAAAGGGAAACAATAAGGTTGCCAAATGTATCACTGTTGTCATATCTTTGGGTAAATAAAAATCATCAAAGCTGAGCTCTACCTCTGCCAAGTCATACCTACTGGAAAGCTATGTGCTGTAATTTAATTTCAGAATCAGAACCTAATCTAAGGAGAAAGGAATATGACTATTACTGTTGAATTTGAGCACATTTTGGGTATTCTCCCCAAGAAAACATTTCCCTTGTGTGAGCTAGACAACCTTCTTGAACTGTGCAAAACTATTTCTGTGATTTCCACTTATGTTTTCTGTGTGCTACATAGGAATTAAATAATGCCTTCAGTAGCAGAGATTACAGAATGTACTTTGAACACCTGCCTACTAATGCACAGCTCCCAAGGCTTTATTTTAAAATTTACCTGTTTGGAAAATGGAGTTATAGTTTTATGCAGAGCCTCTCTTTACTGGTCAACAGAGCAATACCTGCTCTTGTGGCAGGTGGCTACCAGACCCATAAATATGCTCTCCATCAACAGATGTAAAGGTACATCTTGCCTTTTTAGAGACAGAGGAAGAAACCACTGCCTTAAAGCCCATTATCTGCTCTCCCATCCTCCTACCACACCCAATATTTGAATCACTTATTCATAAAGCAAACTGACCCATCCACCAAACACTTTTTTTTTTTGCACACATTATATTCAAAGATCAAACAGTGCAGTCCTGTTACTTCGAAGGTTTCAAAAATAAATTCATGTAGAAAATAATGCCTATCAAAAAAACCACCCAACATTTTAACTTCTACCAAAGCATCAAACATTTGTGGCTTTGTCCAGAACTATGGTATCTTAACTTTACTGCTTTTTGAATTGAGGTTTAGCAGTGTTTATTTTAAATTGTTACTAAGCATAAAAAAAATACAGCCATAGGATTGGGATTTGTCCAAGATCATTTTGTCTAGAAGTCTCCTACTGTTGTGCTCTATAGTGCAGATTTTTGTTTCTATATTCCTACTCAGTAATTCTCACGGTATTTTGCTGATCTTTCTGATTTAACCTAGTCACTGTCATCTAGTCTAAATGCAGTATTAAAAAACAAAAAACATGTGCTAACAACAATTTAAACACAATTTATTCACATTGTTATACACAAAGACTTAACAGTACCAAATGACGACCAAATCCAGTAACTGGAAAACAGCATTCACTGCAGTAATTATCAGGATCACAAAGATTTCTTCATCATTGTACTCAAAGTTTTGGATCAAACTTTTCCCTATGCTATTGTCTAGCTCTGTTTGGTCTACAATGTGAAAAATGCCATAAGCACCATAAACATGTATGGAAAGGAAAATAAGAGAACTGTTACGGTCTGTGTTTAGCAATTTTATATAAACAATAATGCTATGTATGTTACACACAATGCCACTGGATAAGTATATTCTGACAAACCTGTTCCAAATTTACTGAAGGGATGGTTGGGGTTTCCAGTAGCCTTCTCCAATTGAAATAACCTCCAGGCATCATTCATCAGATTCTTCTCATGCTCAGAATCAACAGCATTCACTTCCCTATCTTTGCAACTTTCATCAAACAGGGGGCACAGGAAAAACTGGGCAAATCTAAAGAGAAAAAATTTAGTTAAGTCAAGAGTACTGTACATAAATTGTAACAGAAAAGTATGAAACTTGGTTCCTCCTGAAAACAGCTGAATAAATTCTTTTTTAATGCAGAACTTATGAATTCTTTAACAGCTTTGACACTGATTTGCTATCCTTATTTCTCAATTTCTTTGTTTATAAATGCAGACAATATGTTCATCATATAAGGTAGTACAAGAATCAAGGGTCTTACATTGCAATTCCCACAGTGAAAATTTCTCCTAGTCTGAGTTTTACCTGCAAGAGGCTCTTAATTTCACCAATCAAATAAGTCTTGTCAGACATCCAGGGAGAAGCCAAAGAGAAAACTCAGTCTACCTCACTGGCTACACAGCTTTCAATTTCTGTCCCTTCCCACAAAACACTGAGATTTCAGCAAGTTCCCTCTACTAAGAGCATCCTTAAATATTTCTAGACTTCACCCTTGTTTTGCTGTCAATAAGGATCCCATGGGAAGCACAGATTTTGATTGCACCATCCCAGTGTTTGCACAATGTGTAAATTCATGATCATATTCTGTGCCTTGCATTTCCAAAAATATTCAGTATAAACACAACATTTGAACGTCAGAAATTCTGTCTCGATGAAGAACTCTCCTAGATGAAATAAATCTGAGTAAGACTTTCAAACTGAAAAATATCTGGTTATCAATTTTAACAAAAGATGGTTTTTACCTTTTTTTAAACTATTATAATGATAGAACTATCAGAAAACTTTTACAGTAATAAATTCAAGTAGAATATCTATAATAAAAATTTAAATACTAAAAAATACATTTACCTGTCCAGTGCACCTTCTAGATGTTCATGTGACACATCAAAGTAATAGTTGGTATGTTCACCACTTGTGAAAGCATTTGAGCTCCCAGCATGCTCACTTAGAAATTGGCTGTACTCATTCTCTTTTGGATATTTCTTGGTTCCCAGAAACAACATATGCTCACAAAAATGACTAAGCCCAGCAATGTTGGGGGGATCAGACAAGGATCCTGCAAGAGGAAAAATTTCATGTAGCCATTCATAAAAAGTAATACTAAAACATTAAAGAACTCTTTAAAATGTTTCATTAAAGAAACATTTTAAAGAACTCTGTATTATAGTATGTTGCTTCAGGCAATCATATCAATTCTGTGGCTGTAAGAGAACACTTGTGCAACTACAGTCAACTAAAATTAATCCTCAAAAAAATATTTGAAAATTTAGAATTAGTAACTGAACCGATTAGTGTCTCAAATTGCCTCTCCAGATCAGTTTGCACTTCCTTATACAGATGATTTTCAATTGAAGTCCATGACTCATAATCTGTAAAGACCTGGCAAATCACAGTGTTCTGAAATCTATACCTTGGCTTTAAGAAATGCATTGTGTTAAGAGGCAGCAATTGCCAACCATAATTAAAGAGGTATTTATCCTGTGGTTTATAGGATGAGTGATAACCTGTAATTGCCTGAACACAAGCAGCTATGGATGACCAGCCAGTAGGTGTGAAGACAAACAGATTAAAGACAACAATATTTGGAAGAATGGAAACAAGAAGGCAGAAGTTGGAGAGTGGCAGCCTCGCCTCAGAGTATGCAGCAATGCTGCAGTTGGCTATCACTGTCACAGGACCTAAACAAAACCACATTCAGGATGTTCTGAACTAGATAATGATCTGGGACAGCCATCCCCACAACAAAAAAGGCCAGAAGTTTTTGAAGTCCATCATTACTGCTGCCCTAACACAAAGAGCAGCAAGAGCTCCCAACTACAGACATGGCAAGAGGGTGTTTAGGTTATGCACACACTGCATCTCACCTTCCAATCAAGTGAAAAACTACACAAGCTTCAGATATACCTCAGATATAAGAAAAGGCTTCTATTATTCCAAAGAGTCAAAGCAACTGCCTCCCCCTTCTATTTCCCTATTTCTGTTTGCACACATAGGCACCACTGAAGTTAGGGAGTGCCTCTCCAACTTCTCTAGCACTACAGCATTTTCTCACCTCTACACATCAACAACTTAGCATGAAAAAAAAAGTCTGACATGACAGATGGAGCTGTCTGAAATCATTGCACTTGCACCCACCCCTTTTCTGCTTACAAAAGATCTTTCATAACATGAAACTTAATGGTTAAAAGCAGTCTTTCAACTGACTGAGCTACACTTGAGTAAACACAGAGTACAGTAAGAGCATTTAGCTCCAGTAATTTTGAACTTGATGTGTGAAAGAATTAAATAAACTATAAATTACAATAAAAGACTAGGCTGCCAACTGCATACCACTCCTGTCAGTTTATTTGCATCAAGATACCAGAACTTGAAGCATTTTTATTAATGACATAATTAACACAATATGAATTGGATACCTATGTGGACATCAAGTGCTGCTGAGGACTTATCTGTGGTGGGGTCACTAATGAGGAGAGCTTTAATGCCATTTGCCAGTTCCAGTCCACGATATTCTCGTTTATCCTCAGGTGATTTGATAATTTCATTTGTTATTCTCTTAATAGCTGGATTGTTCATTTTGTTGTTTGACTCCTTCTGAAACCTTAAAGAAAAAAGAAAAAAATTTCTTATTATTTTCACTTAAGCCTTGCTAATTTTTTTAATATTATGTTAAGACAGTACAGGGCAATACCAACAGCTAGAAGTTCTATTACATGTAAAATTCACTGAAATCCTGAAATTGAAATCCTGAAATCCTGAAATTCACTGAATTCCTGAATCCTGAAATATATTGCTGCTGAAACAAAAAAGAAACCTCTAAGACCAAGAAACACAATACAGATGTAGATCATTTAGTTCAGTGCTTCAAGTATCACATTAACTGTAATTGAAACAACCCAAACTTAATAAATGCCAACCCCTTATTTGATTATGATAAAAATTAAATCAAATGAAGCATATACTGCTATCTCAAGTATACTTTCAAACTTCAGGAAAGTATTTCATGTATCTGAATTGTTGATTATATTACGAGTGTTGTAACTCTGATTGTCAAATAAACAAAGTTTTACTAACAGACCATTGAGTTTGTACACTCAAGCAAGAAACAGTAACACTGTTTACAATAGTGCCACAAAAATACAAAGACTGAAGAACTGCCATGATAAACAGGAATAGACTGTCTCACTTATTTGAACTTCTACCATTAGTTTAACAGATGCTACAAGACACCCTTCTTTAAAGGCATAATTCTACAATGCTAAGAAACTAGTGTGACTGATTCAGAATCTGAATGTCTCCAAGCAAAAGCTATAAACAATATCAAATAACTTTTTAAAATGCATGGTTCAACGCATTTTAGAAGGAAACATAAACTAGTAAAACATCTTCTCTCACTATCAAATACTTTAAAAAACAAATGTAATCACTAAACAGTAACTGAAACGCTGAATTTAAATTTAAATGTGTACACTCTTATTTTAACTGGTCATTTATCCACTAGCTTAACCCCCTGCTCAGGCTAATCCTGCTTGGAATGTCGATGGCCTTCTTCCACTGAAAAAATGCATATACCATTGAAATACAAAGACTATTCCAAGTACCACATCTCTGTTTCTCTGCATCAACAGCACTGATACAAGCCATGCTAACAATTAAAAGATGCCTCCATGTTCAGAGTTTTAAGAAATACTCTACTAAACTTAAGATACTGTGTAAAATTTTTTGAGTATAGATACTTTTCATATATGAAAATCAGTAACTAAACTGCTCCTAATTGTTTTTCACTTGCACACAAGTTAGATTGCCAGATCTAAGTATGCAGGAGAACAAGGACATCCCTTAAGCTCCTGATTCCATGTCTGCTAATGAACACCTATACCTTGGTATTCAGCTAGAATATTCTATGTCAATAAGATACTAGTTGCCTGTCAGAAGACACATATACACTATAAACTATTCGAGTTGTGGGGTTTTTTTAAATGTTATACAATTTCCTTATCATCTGATATCTCCTTGTTATTTCTATACCACATCACTAAGTCACAGAACTTTACTGTTTGTTCAGATGACTCATCTTTCCAATGTGATTCATCAAATTACGCAGCTATGAAACCTTAGGAGATTTCAATTGGTGTCTCATGAAGCTGTACACCTCCACTTCATTTTATTATGATTCCCTACTTCTGCCTCCTTCATAGGCTACTTCCAGCTTGGTAGTGAAATTCCAGTACAGGAAAAAGCTACAATTTTCAAAAGGACGACATCAGTAATTAAGCCTTCAAACTAAGGACTGAAATTTTTATCTCCACCTTCACTGTTATTTCAGTGGGCATTGTGAATACAACATCCTCTAACTTCAAATGGGTTTGCATGATTACCTACGATTATTTTGCTGCAAAGTGAATCACAGTACCAGACAACTCAAATAAAAGCAAGGGCTGATCAACTAAGCAGTGCTCCTGGAAGGCAAATACGTCAAGAGGACAAGACCAACACCTTCCTGCTTACATGCTGTTCCTCCTGCTGATATGTTACTACAATACAAAAGTGAGAAGAAAAATTTTCACTTCAGAGAGAACTTCTATACCATTATGTTTTCTTAAGGAGTAAACTCTAAGACTCAATACTAAACATTTCCTCATATGACTGTTTTCCTGTGCAGCTTTTAAGTAAGTGCAATTGCTTTATAAAATACCACATTCTATTCTTTCACACCAGAATCCTAAAATTCTATAAATCACTTTTTGACAATAAAACTGCTTTTAACCACAGGCAAAAAAAAAAAAAATTAAGAAAACCAGAAATCCTGTACTTATTGAGAAGTAGCTTTATTTCTAAGGCCATGTTCAGAAGCTGTCCTAAAGTCCATGTGCTACAGCTACTTGCTGTACTGTCATTACAGCAAGCACTGGATGCTGCTGGTCAGTAGCAAAACAATTCTTCCACAAAGGAGGCTGTTTATTGCAGAGCTAATAGCCTAACAAAAACATTAAAAGAAATACTGCCTTACTACTTTCATAAAGCAGAAGCAACAGAGAAAGATCCAATAAAACCAAAATAGCAGGAACAATACGAAGCATTACTGTGGCAGTGGAAATTCTTCCACTGGCTCAAAAATTACAGGTGGAAAGATTACAAGGGTAGAAAGGAAAAAAGAATATGGATGTCTGAAAGGAGAACAGTGTCCCTATTCAATGAATAGGAAATATTCTTCCTCCTCATCAAAACTATTTCACTTGTACAAGAAAAGTATCATTTAAAACTAACACTGAATTTGCAATTACAGCACTTCTAGTGAAATTATATTCTATTCTTTGAGGTTCCATTTTTGTAATCATTTCCAGGCAGGCAGTCCCTTGGAAGCAGCAAGGCTCTCTGGGGATGCCAGGTTTCACCTGCAAACATAGTATTACAGAGTGGGATTAAGTGATATATGATTCTGCTTCACTATTTTAATCTCTCAGAGTTATTTTAGCAAAGTTACTTTAATTAAAAATTATCCTGTGTAGTCAAATCTAAGTCCAATGTTTGAACAATTAAAGGACCATATTTGAAAACCAATTAACAGAAACTCCTGAGGGTTGCTTCAATGCAAGAATGTGACTAGCTAATAAAAATATGACCCCCAAGGCACAAACTCCAAAGTGCTTCTCAAGTTTTTTTTTTGTCATGACAGTATGCACACACTGAAGTCAAGTAATAGTACACAGGTCTGCTCCAGATGAAAGGCAAGTTACTATCTCAGCAGGTTTTGAAGCTTGCTTTCTAACAGTTGCCTTAAAATTCACGTTTGCTTCAAGTTTTTATGCAACTAATTGCTTACCATTTACCAGAGTGAAGTGAAACCTTCATTGAGTGAGAACCTCTGTTCTGTCCTGCATGGGAGCTACCATTGGTAACATGTTCTCTGTGCTGTTTACTAATCCATCTTGGTTTACATGAAGACTTCTCCAGCTGCCAATGTATGGAGTGAAAGGAGTGCTGTGTGCTTTGGCAGGAGGCCCGGTGCTGCAGAACCGGAGTTCTGCCAGAGTTTTCTCACCTCTTACAAGGATGACAGCACCAAACTGAGCACTCTGGAGGAGTCCATGAACTTCTTCAGTCACAAGCTCATGGCTTTGCAACAACCAAGTAAATCTGCATTCTTGCACAGGTCTGCACCCCGCTTTTTTTCTCTTGCACCTACTGCTGATCATGACAGCAGTAGAATTATGCTATCAGTAAAACAATCAGGACTCTACCTACTCTCTTAACATTTCCATTCACCTGTATGTTATAATAATTTTTTTTTAGACTAAACTGTAGGCAGAAAAGTTAAATCAATTCAGGTTGAACACTACCAAAAAGGCTCCTTCAGGAGACTATCCATACTTTTTCAGGTTACATGTTCATCAATCGTTATTTTAGACACTTAGAGATTAAAATACCTCATGATTCAACATCCATAAAGCATCAGTCTTGTGAGAATTTGCTTGCCATGAAGCTAGAGAATGTATGAGATCCCAACACATTCCTGATACTGATCTAAATAATTCTGATTGCATGCACAGGCAGACAGTCTGCGTAAGTAGATAACGTGCTCAAAACGCTAACATGTTTTATCACTTTTAAACTCATCAGGAATTCAGCCTACTACTTCATACACAAAAGGTCCAACTACAAAGACCCACAATGATTTAATCAGTGTTCCCAAGTTATTAAGGACAACTAATCACTCCAAATCAGGCAAGTCTGAAGATGATGAATATTTATAAGGTTTTGTTATGTAGTTCATTTTGAAGAAATTCTAAAGTCTCGCTACAATTAAAGCATTTTCAGAACCTCGGTCTGCAGCTTTTTGCCAAGTCTGTAATTGACTCAGAAAATTCCCTCCTAATGATGGTGGCCAGGGCAGATGCCTGCTATGCTCTTGTTTTCCAGAGTCCAGCTTCTACAACTTCTAGATCACAGCAGTAAAACTTGGCCTGCCACAGGCTGCACTGCCAACGTGACAGCAGAAACACTGGTGTGTAACACCGGTGTACAGGAATTACAATAGCATTAATGAGACCACACCACGTGTGACCTTGGCTAAAACAAGGGCCCTCCCTGGTAGTTTCACACATGAGATGAGGCCCCAGCTAGTAACTGGCCTGATAATTACAATGATGTGCTGGACAAATGAGATGGGATATACATTCAGACACCATAAAGCTAGTTTACTGCCCTACATCTACAGTCCTTAACGTGACCACAGTTTCCAAAGCACTGGGTAAAAAATGTTAGACAAAAAGGCAGGATCTTATACAATTTGATGCTACACAGAGCAATAAAGGATAACAAAGTTTTTTTAATCTCTTAATTACTTGAGCTTACTTTTCCTATGTCCTCAAAAATTGCCCCAAACAATTCATCCAAACCTCCAAAATAAACAATCTCTAACCACATTCACCAGAAATAGAACAATTAATCTTTCCCTAACGATTCTTTGCTTCAACATTTTACAAAATTCCAAAAGGTTTTTGAAGCATTTGATTATTTGGAAGACCTGGGGGATGAGGGGAGTAAGTAAAATTATCTGGTATTAATCTTTAGATATCATTAAAATACAGTATCATTAAAATTTTCACAGATCTGGCATAGCAATTTGGCTTACATCAGTATTTTCAAATTGCATGTTAAGAACATGACTGATCAGACAAGTTTCTGTGCTACGTGACCAACTGCTTCAAAGCATATTCTACAGATTTTCCTAAGAAATGTACTGATTAATTCAATTAATTGCAGACCAGGAGTTCTCATTCTCTCTTCCTCCCCGTGACATTTTTCTTCCATTACCCCACAGTTGCGGGGCTTGCTCCACAACCCAGGACTGTGTTGGTGTCTAGCGCGTGGCCCTGCACACACAGGGAAATGTTAAACTGGATGCTACAGGAGAGATCTCTGTGCTTTATTCTAACTGTGTTCTGATGTGTATTTCATAGATTTTATGTGCAAGTAGCACATCAGATTGCCCAAAACTCTCTGTAAAGCCAACTCACTTAATGCTTTATGCTACCATCTGTCTTATACCCTCAAAAAGAAAAACTTGCGATGTTTGAATTAAAAAAAAAACCAAACAAAAAACAAGATGAGATTAAAACTTCAGTTGTACTGCATAACAACAAGAAAATCACAGAAAGATGAGAGAACTGGCAAGAAAATCTGATCTAGCGACAAAAACAGAGAATTCAGAACTCTGAATCATTAAAAGCACTGTAATCCCACATTAAAAGCAACTGTTTTTCTAACACTACAGCTTTGACATGAGAAACAAACCAATAACAATGAGCAGTTTACAAGAGTCAGCGGTGTGTTTCAACAAATGAAGTCCTGGCCGTTCACCTATTTTGTAGTTTGGTTTTCACTATTTTGGACAATTCTGGTTCTACTGTTAAAATTATAAATAAACTCTGAGCTCTACTGCATTCTTTTCCATATCAATTGCTCAGGCAAGCTAGAGTTCTTACTCATTCTAAAAACAAGGTGAGAAGGTAATATTTTAACAGAAAGCTGTAGTGAAGCAACTTTCAAACAGGATCCATCAAAAATCACTTTTTTATATACATACAGTACTATGTGATAAGAACATTTTAGCAACTTATGGGCATCATAAAAGGTGAAAGCAAAGATACTCACTGACAGATCATGCATATACAAATACACAGCCAGACACAAAACCGATCAAAGCAATTTCTCTAGATTTTTGTTATGAACTTTTTGATATCTATGCTGTTAGAAGACCGGACACCAAAGTTACTATAAAAGCATCAAATACAACAGAATTAATATATTAAAAATATCAACCCCACATGCCACTTCTGAAGTGGTCTGACTGTACTTTTAGTAAATGACTTCTACAATAACCAGCAATGACCCCTATAGCTAGGAGCCCAATACCTTCCAGTACAGTGAAACACCAGAGGTAATGAACTTCTTGTCCCTTCCCTCTTTCTTCTGGATCTTACAGGGGAGGGGAGTGCTTCTGTATTCATGTGCAAAATAAGTTATATACTTGACACTTCAATCAATTCCCAAAGGTGCCATTTCATCCAAGGGATTAGACCACAGCCTTACATTGACTGAAGACAAAAAGCAGAAAGCGAGCAAAATAGCAGGCAAGCATAGAAATAAGAATCCTTCTAGGGACTTCCCAAATAGAATAGATAACTTTAATTCGGTACATCAGATGAAAAGGAGGTAAGTTGTAACTGAGAAATTGTCTTGCTACTTGACATAAAGATGAAAGTTAAAAATGTTACGAAAAGAAAAAAGTTCAAGCATGAACCAAATACAGAGATGGAAAACAGGAAAACGTAACTGAAGAAAAAGATTCTTAATTTTCACATCTCAAAAAAATTATCGCATGAAAGAACTATGCCTGCTCTCATTTTATTATCATTTATGTAAATCCTAATTCACAATTAAAATTAAATGGATGATTAAATCATGGTTGTAGGCAGTATGAAAACACAACAGGCCTGCTCACATACATAAAGTTAAGTCCAAATACTGCATATATTCACATGCATAAAGAGGAGTAATCTAGCAAGACAAACTACAGCCTGAGAAAAGCATTGGCTTTTCTCCATACTGTGGATTACCTTTACAATTCTGAAGCATAAATAGCAATAATGAACAGTAACAGTGCATCCGAATTTTGACACGAGCACCGACAGTGTGAGTCATCATAACTCACTTTTTTCCCCGGAAAGATGCTACTTTTGACGTCTCTAACTCGTGCAGTATTAAATACAGGTTTGGCTACTAAGGTAGCAGATACAGTATTAATTAAAGAAAGAAAACAACTTAGCCTTTGTCCCTGACCCTAGCTCCCTTCCCGGACAAACTTTGCCGAGTTGTTACGCAGTTTAAATTGCCCCTAAAAGTGAGCGGTGCCAAGCCTCCCGCCCGCTCCTCCCCTGATCGAGCTCAGCCGCGCTCTCTCCACGGGAGCTGGGGACACTGGTGACACAAACACGCAGTAACAAGCCCCGCACAATGCCACTGCCAGATAACTCGTCAGAAACTGAAGAGGCCGCTCCCATCAAGTTTGGGTAACTGAGAGCAGTCTCTTCTTGAAGATTTTAAACTTTTTTTCTTTTTTTCATAATTATGCCTTAGGAAGACATGGCAAGTTAAGTAACACGACAATTCACTGAGGTTTTTGGAGACGGAAGGAGAACAAAGCAAGCCCCCGGGCAACGAAAGCCACACGGCTGATGACCAAGCCTGCTTTGTCAAAGGAAGTGCAGCTGCCAACACCGGAGCGCGTTCAGCGCGGGCTCTCCCGGGCAGCAGAGCAGGACAGAAGGCAGGGCTCAGGGCTCAGGCCTCCTCGGCACGCACGGCCCCGCCGCCCCCATTGCGCCCACCGCCTGCCCGGAAAGCTCCGGCGCCAGCCCCGGCTCCTCGCCGCACTCGGGGCAGGGCAGGCGCTCCCCTGGACTCACAAGGTGCCCCCGCCCGGCCGCGCCGCCGCCTCTTACACAACACCGCGGGGGTTCTCCGGCCTCACGGCCCCGGGTCACACGGCCCCGGGACCCGCGGCCCTGCCCCGGCCCCGCCGCACTCGCACCGTACCCGAGAGAGCTCCGCCGCCAGCCCGGAGGGAAGGAGCGCGAGGCCGGGGCGGCCCAGAGGCGCGTCCAGCCCGGCAGAGCCCGGCTCAGCACAGGGAAGAGCCGCTGCCGCATATCCCTGGCGGCCCCGCCGCCAGCACCGGCCTTTCCCCGCCGCCGCCCGGCCCGGCTCCGCTCGCCTCAGCACGCGCCGCTCCCCGGCGCCATGTTCTCCGCCCGCCTCCCCCCGCCGCCCGGCCAATCCCTCCCGGCGCCCGCGGGGTCCCGTCCGCCCTGCGCGCCCGGGCCTGGCGGGACCCGTACCTGGGGGTGCGGGGAGCTGCCGCCTCTGCCGCCGGGAGGGCCGGGGCTGCGGCTGAGGAGGGGGCCGGGGGCCTCTGGGAGGAGGCGGAGGCGGTGGAGGGGGTGGGTGGCTGGGCGGGGAGCCGGGGCGACACTCGCCGCGGCGGGGGGGCCGCGCCCGGCGGAGGCGGACGGGGCTGCGGCGCGAAGGGCGGCGGGGCGGCCTCGGGCTGCACCCGCGGAGGGACCGTGTCGCGGCCCGCCCGCTTCCTGGTGGCCGCGCTCCGCGTCCCTGGCGGCGTCTGCCAAACAAAAGGTAATTAGACGCCTCGTAATTTGAGCACAGTGGGTGCAGTGCCGTCCTGAGAGGCAGAGATTTCGGGTGTCAAAATCCTCCGTCCCCCAGGGAGAGGTCGCCCTCCGGCAGCTCTCTCTCCTTCGGGCGCTCCTCTTGGAGCCCGCTGGCAGCCGCTCACCTGCCGTGGAGCTCCGCGGCCTCGCCGCGCCGCACACAGGACTCGCCTCGCAGGATGGGTGTACGAGGCGTAAATGCTGAATAAGGATGAACTTCTGTTATAAACCCGTAGATTTGGGGTTCTAGGGCGACTTTTCTTTCCTTGGTAGATTTCCGTATGGGAAAGTCGTGGATGTGGTTGCTTTAATTCCTTTCTAGGAAAAACAAACCCCCAAATAAAAAAAAAAAAATTAAAAAGCAAAACAAAAATGCAAAACAAACAAACACCAAAAAATCCCAAAAAAACAAAAAAACACCACAAAACCAAACAACCAACAAGTCTCCTTCCCCCCCACCCTCCACCTCCCACCCAAAAAAAAAAACAAACCAAAACAACCCACTGGTTGAAGTTCTGGTAACATGCTTTCTTCATATGTGTTTATTTTTTTCTGTGTCTTATTTTTCAGAATTAGGAGGGGGAAAAGAAGTAAGACAAAAATGTGCTACATTTAATGCCTGATTTTAGCTTCCCCACTGCTTGCCTTCTATAAAAGGTGGTATCTCACAGCTGGAAATTCACAGAATCCTCCTATCATGAAAATGTAGGAAGACATGGCCAGATGAGTTACCTAAGGTAATTTCTGTACCCAAAGATGGAATTGAAGAGGTATCAAAAGTAACTTTAAACTAGTCACCTTTGGTTAAAATTGCTGTTAAGAAGTGACAGCACACTGTTTCATATAGTCAGCAGCATCAACCAGGAATCAACAAAATCTGTCAAGGAATTTGGGTAGACGTTCATCTGCTGGTTTCCAGGGAGGTCTGTGCTGCTATAGAGATCTCTTACCCCTACCTGAGCTACCCAGTTTAAAACATTTGTGCCTACATCAAGTACACCCACACTTCTGGCCTCAGTTTAGACACGGAACTGTCTCTCAAGTTAACTCATCCTAGTTGGAGCAAGGCATTTGGTAGTTTTCACCTCAATCAACTGTTTGGATTTAGAACTGTGTGGGTGCCTAATTTTAACACAGTATGTTAACTCCTGTGAAAATGTCCTCATGGGATTCTGGTTTGAGGCAGTCTGGGTTTTTTCCAGTCCCTAGTGCATGTAAAAGTGAAGACCAAGCTGGACAGAAAGAGGACAGGATAAATGGTGAGCTGTTAAATCTGAATTCCATCCTGTTGCTACTGCCAATGCGTCAGAGAGGCTCATCCCATGGTGCCTGACAGAAGGACTGCAGGGTGAGTGCCCCTTCACAATCTGTCTCTTCCCTTTCAGGAGCAGCTGGGGGATTAAGGGGTTGTGAATTGGAGTCTTTCTGTTAAATTGAATGTACAGTAGAAATACTTCTGCCTTTGGCTTTAATACAGTTGTCACGTAGGGGTGAATGCTATAGAATTATACAGGTTCCGGCAATTTACTCTTTTCGGGTCCCAACAGCGAGTTTGTTAGCCTAATGTAGTATATATTTAGCTAATGCTGGCCTGATCTATATTTAGCTGCTCTAATAAATCCTGCCTTTTCCTATAAATCTTGCCTGGTATATACAGGGGCAATCCTGGGGAAGCAAGGTAGACTGTGCCAGCAGGACTCTGGTGGTCTGCTAATACATGAATCTAAAACGAGCACTTCTGTTTCTGTGGTGTGATGAAAGATCACATCTCCTCATGCATCTAACATGCAGAGGTATGCAATAGAGGTCACGCCTACTGTACTTTACACCTATTTTATCCATTGTAAGCTTATTTAGCGGCTGTTCAAAGTCACTGGTGTGTCCTGCTTTAATCCCAGCCGGCAACGAAGGATCAGGCAGCCGTTTCCTCCCCTCCACCCATCCCGGTGTAATGGGGAGGAGAATCAAAAGTACAACTTGACTTGAAATAAGAACAATTGAGAACTCGACTTGAAATAAGAGCAATTTAGTAACTGAAACAAAATAAATTATAAAAATAATAGTAAATAATGGTAGTAATGATGATAAAAAGAAAAATATAAGTGATACACAATACAACTGCTCACCACCTGCTAACCAATGCCAGACCCTGCCCCTTGGCCCAATCAAGCCCTTCTGGGTAACTGGTAATATAAATCCCCAGTTTATATTCTGGGAATGTCATTTTATGGTGTGGAATATCCCTCTGTTCAAGTCACCTGTCCTGGCTGTGCTCCCTCCCAGCTTTTTTTTCCCCTGCACCTCCTCACTGGCAGAGAATGAGACACAAGAAAGTGCCTGATGCAGGATAAACACGACTTGGCAACAATCAAGACATGAGTGTGTTATCAACATTGTTCTTTTGCTGACAATCTACAACACATTTCTGTGCCAGCTACTGAGAAGAAATTTACCTATATTCCAGCCAAAACCAGGACACACTGGTGTTTATTCAAATCAGATTGTGTTCTTATACTCTGGCTCCTCTCTATGTCCATTTATACTACCCAAAATTACACTCATACACTGTTTTGGATATCTTTTCTGTGTTTTAAAGATATTTTTACTAGGACACCCTCAGCAAAAGTAAAGAGGACTTCCAGTGAAATTCCTTTCTCAGGTTGGTCCTGCAACTAAGATTTCTTCCCCATGAAACTTTAATTGCTCATAGACAATTGGTGCTTTTGGTCCTGCCTTCTTTATCTGCCCTAGTAGAAAAATAGGTGTTGCCTAAAAGACCAAATGAGCCTAAGCATAATTTAAAGTGTGGAAATTATTCAAATACTCCCATGAAAAAACCTTATGAAGTAGCAGTGTAGAGATCCCTCTTCAGGATATGACTGTGAACATAAATGTACAATGAGGGAAAGTGATTTTCAAAGTAGGTAGGTTAAAAATAATTTGGAATGAAACAGTATTTTATGTTGTAAACATAACAGTATGGCCTGAAAGCTGAGACACAGTAAGTGTGAAACTCTTAAGTACAGTCTTGTTAGGCTTCTAATGGAAGCATGTCTTTTCCACATAGATAAAATTGTGGACTAAATTCGAATTGTAATTGCATATAATAGAGCTTTGTAGCAAACTGGCCTTGGGCTGAAAAAAAAGCATAACTCATGGTTGTTATTTCCACTCTAAAATAAATAGCAGCAATTTCATGACAAGACATATATGAAAAAAGGATTGTCCATTGGCTGTTCCCAAGATAAAAATACTGAATGAATAAAATTATATTAATTAAAGAATTAAGTTAAAAGATACGAGGCGAAAGAGACGTTTCCTGTTGCTTCAGTCTGTGTGTTTCCAATTTTCCCATTCATTATTTCTTTTCTTGTTGTGTAAAGGATGTCATCTAGCTGCACATCTTAACTGAAAATAGGTAACTGTATGGAAAATTACTAGCTTAACTCTAAGCTTATCACACAAATGCATACATCCCCCTATATTACTGCTAATTTTTTATTACTGTGACCATAAAAAGTTATAAAAGTGCTACTGTCTGTGTTGGACAGTGATCTGGCACACTAGCCTAAAAAAAAAAAAAGAACTCTTTTATTCTGTGTATTTTCCTGGTTAGTTGAAACCAGTTCTGGTTTTAATCCTGTTATATGCATTGAGTCCTCTTTTAACAATAACGTATTTATTTTATTGCACTTTCTCTGTTCTTTTAACAGTGACATAGTTTTCCTTTTACCTTGACTGAAGGGGAACCCTGTCCTCAGCTGAGAATATAACAGTAGTCTCTGAGAGTAAGTCCTTGTTATTTAACTTACTGTATGTGGACAACACAGAGTTTAGAATATTACTGGCCAACTGGTCAGGCTGTTCAAAGGCTAGAATTTGCTTTATGTTTATCTGAGGTGCAGGTGATTTCCCCTTTAATGTGAATATGCAACTAATCAGCAATTTTCTTTACTATGTCACTGATAGTATTAAATATTAAACTCTCCACATGCTCAATACAGGTGATATATTGTGTAGCATGTTGGCAATCAAATCAGGTGTTACTAAGCCTTGAAGAAGTCTCACCCAACCTTATAATTTGTATTAATTATATCTCTCCATTATTATACCTTATATAACCTTTTTAATTTGTAGGTAATCATGTTCCATGTAAACAATTTTACTACTTTTCAGGCCTCCATACCTACCATTCCCCAGGTGATTTGATACAGGCCCTAGGAAAACAGTGTTTGTTTTGTCTATGAATATCACTGCATTTCAATGGCTTTTTGCTTGCAAGCCTTACTTTAAAATTGTCCTTCTTGATCCATAGGCGGGGATCAATACCCTCTTCTGAAATTGCTACATTTGCTGTTGTGTGTATTATTATATAATTTAGATTTCTGTAATGTCTTTCTCTCTCTTTAAACAAAATAAAACATTTGTCACAGATGAACTACCCATCTTCTTAAAGGTCATTCTCCCTATGACTGTTAAGACTGTGGCCTAAATATTCTTGTTTCCCTTTTCTCATATTTATTTTTATTGCTCAGGAAATGCTAGCTCCCTGTTACTCAGTTTGTGTTTATAGTGTATTAGTATCATTAGGCTCTACCTAGTCTAAGAAAATGTACAACCTATGCTATAAGCTGACCTTGTAAAACAGACTTGCAGCCATTAATCTGTATGCATTTTTAAGCTAACTTGATTACCAGAAATACATGTTTTCCACTTACCACAGCTATAGCAAAGGTAGCTATCGGCCAAATTTAACTTTCAGTAATCAAATAAATTCTTATTGCTTTAATGCAAGTTTGAATGATCTCTTCTGTGTCTGTGAGAGATTTTATATTTTCAGGAAAAATAATGGCTTCTGTTCATTTAGAAATTAACAAAAATGCATTATTTGGAGGAATTCTTGTGTTCCAGTGCTGCCTTCTTTTGTGTGATCCATGTGAAGGAGTATAGAGCAAAAGGTAAATATTTAGATTATTTGCATACCTGCATTTGACTTTTCAGTCTAGCAGTAGCTACTGCACAACTGTCAGTACAAGTGATTTTTGCTCTTAGCATAGATGGTACACAAAAAAGCAAATAATGAAGGTAGTCTAAATATGTTTGCCAGGGATTATATTTATTTTCCTTTTTGGTTAAATCTTTACTTAGCTGAAGCAAAATGTGTTGTTGTGATTTTTAGTGTTCACTGTTTGTTCTTTGCACCTAATTTAAGATTGATTGGCTCTGGCATTGTTCTGACTCTTCAGATAAGTGGTAGAGGAGCATAGTGGGATGATGCTTCATATCACTGTCAGGAAAATTACTGCAAGCCTTATGGGTTAGGATTCATTTGTTATTAACTTTAAGAATTCACGGAGGAAAGAAGTATAATAAGATTCAAAGCAGCTAACTTTAGGGGGAAAAAAGGGGGTGGACACCTGCAAAATTATATAGATGGGCAATCTAAATTTCAGAAATTGTGAAGGCCCCAGAACAAGAGCAAAGCACTGTAGTACTACAGGCTGTAACAGATAGATGATGGACCGTAGGAGTCAGTACAGTTTTAATAAAAAAAGCACATCAGACAAGTTGAGTCTCCTCTAACATCTGCTTCTTCACTTCTACCCAGAAGACCTCTTATCCTGTCATAGATCTCCACCTAGCACAGCATTTAATAGTGCCTTAGAGGAAGCTCTCACAGGGAAGGCAGGGTGACATAAATGGCAAAGTGGTTCACATGATGTAGTTTCAAAATAAAAGGATGGATGTGGTGCACCCGTGGTGCTTTGTCCTGAACCCGTAACTACTTATTTTCATTCTTACGTACAATTTCCCCACTACTCTGTAAGGCAATACCAACTTGTAAACATGTGGAAGTTATGCGTGGCATTCAGACCGACACAGACGAGTTGTGCTGCAGACCTGCCTGAGCTGAAGCGTGCACAAGGCACAGAGGGACCAGAGTAGAGTTCTGCGGGCATGGCCAGAAGTGCAGGGCTGCGAGTAGGGTCTGCCTGGCAACCTGCACCGGGGCACCTCCGGCCGAGCGGGCAGCCGGGGCCCCACTGGGTAAATAAACCTGGGGATTGTTTTAAACTGGCCAAGTAACAGTACAATTCCACAAGGCATTGGCGAGTTGTGTTTATTTGTCGTGATGTTTAACGAAATCGTGGGCCAGCTGGAGATCTGGAAGGGACAGAAGAACGGATGGCCGTAGGGCTTGACCTGTGAGAAAGGGTTCCATGGATTATGTGACCTTAGAAGATTGATGGCAAGCGGGGAGTTTGGCTGCCCCCAGACCCGTGGGTGTCAGCGGCAGCCGCGGAGAAGGCCAGACTTTGTCCTGTTGGCCCCTCGCGGTACTGGCGGCGCAGACGGGCCGTACGGTAGGTACGGGTGGACAGCAGGTAGCATGTCACGGTTCAGCAGGACCAGCAGTACGGGGGCTTGGGGAGCCCGGCTCGGTCTATCTCTCCGCCCTCACGGTGCCGCCGGCGGAAGGGGGCAGAGCTACCGCTGCAGCGCGCGCCACCCCCAGGATTTGAAATCCCTTCCCGTGGTGCCCCAGGGCCGCCGCTGATTGGCCGGGCCCGGCCGTGCGCGGTTCAAAGCGGCGTTGGCGGTGGCGCGCGCGCTCGAACCGAGCCCCGGCTCCGCGGCAGCGTTTTGGTGCCGTGCCCGTCCCGCCATGGCTTCCTTCAGTTCCCAGGGCGGCGGCACCAAGAAGGAGGAGAAGGGCAAGAACATCCAGGTGGTGGTGCGGTGCAGGTAAGCGTGGCGGCCCTTCTCTGGGCGAGCGTTGAGGGCTGGTCTGCGGGCAAGCCCCGGGGAGGTCCCGCGTTCGTGCCTCCGGGACTCGGGCCCAGACCTTCTGTACTCGGTGCCCCGGACAGCCCGTGGGGCTGGTGGGCTGTGGCCGCCGCCGTGCGACAGGCCCTGTACAGCTGTGGCTCTGCCGGGCCGCTGTGTCCGGCTGCGGGTACTTCCTCCGAGGGACCCGTGTGTCCGCCCGGAGGGATCGCGGGCGAGGGAGCCGCCCCCCGGTACCCCCTGTACTCCTGAGCGGCCTCGGCACCGCGCTGGGAGCCGCCTCTCCGGGCACCGGTCTGCGGCTGAGGCGGCCCCCTGTGCCTCCCGGGGAAGCGGCGCTTCTGCGGAACTAAGGCTAAAATGAGCGATTTTTTATAGCTTAAGAAGGCAAAAAGCTGCAGCTTCTGATCTTCATTCAGCACATACCCAGTATGAAGCTGTGCTGGAAGCTCAAGAGGAGCTACGGAGAATTCGTGTGATATTCGAAACACACAAAACCCAGGCTGAATTTTGCCCTCCTGTGAGCTCCTGTGGGAAGTCGCTAGGCTTTGACAGCTCAAAGTGCTGCTACTCCCTCTGTGGTATACCCGTCACATAACTTCATTGATGTAGGCTTTACAGGGGACAAACAATGGGATGGCAGTCAACTGCCGAATTAAAAATGACCAGATGAGATGGTTGATGAGATGAATTTGGTTTTTTGTATGAAATAATAAATTTCATGTACCATAAAATTAGGTTCTCTTTGTAATTCTGAGATGGTTTTAAAGGATTGCTTACTAATGCCAGGTCTTAAATAATCTTAAAGCATTGTATGTTGAAACTGTAATATTGGTAATGTATTATGTATTGTGTTTAAATCACCTTTAGAAGTTGGGTTTTTTTGAGCCAGACCTGCAAATATTAGTTTATATATTATGTTTTAAATGCCTTTTGCAGTCAAATTCTCAAGCTTACGAGTTTTGCTTTTGCAGGTGCACAATGAATATATAAATAAAAATCAATTTAGTCTTATGTTTGCAATGCAACTACAAAGCTTCTGAAACAAATGTGGGATTGGTAAAAGTGTTGTGACTCAAGGCTATTGCAAGAAAATAAGTTTATTGGAGCAATTTGATTTGAAATACTGTCAAGAGCAGCTGTTTTGTTTTTATCTCTCTTAATTGTTTGGAATAGCTTTATCAAGTATTAATATCTATTTTAGCTAAATATGATGCTCACTATGAAAGTAGCATTAGGATTATCCACAGTGGACTGTTCTGCTTTTGTTGTAGCTCACAGATTAACTGCTATGTCAAGAGTTAGTTTCTAACCTCTTAAAAGTTCCTTGCCTGTTCATGCCTTTGTGCCTTTGCAGAGCTTTTTTTTTTTAATAGCTTCAGTTTATTTGAGTTAGTAAATGTTTCTTCCACCTTACTTTTTTCTTCTGCATCCAATCAGATTGTCCTCATCTTACAGATATGAAGGTAGATGCAACTGTGTTCTTTGGTGTCCTGATTCCAAAACCTGATAGATCTTAGCATATAATAAACCTTTTCAAACAGCATGTTTACTGAGCTTTGGCAAAACATTAATTTGGAAACTCAAAATGCATGCATTAGCATTGTTAATATGCATAATGTGCTTCATACCTATGGGGATGAACTTGAGATCAAATGTCTCCATGGCACACCAGGCAGCTGCTTGTGTGGTGGTGATGGTGATGATCTGTACACCTGCTCCAGCCCAGCTAGATTGTTCCCCTAATATGAGAGCTGTGGGCTCTTGTGCCTCCTGCCATGGAGGGTTCCGTTTTTCATGGTTACACAGCAGAATGTGTTCATTATTCTGTTACTTTCAAAGTCACGAGCCCGAAGCTGTGACTTGCTCCTCTGCACAATATTTTAGTGATATTGTGTTGTCATCGGTTGATCTTGCACCCAAGTGTCCCATGGTCTGTTTAGAATCTGACACTTCAGCCTCAGTGATATATTGAGGGAGAAATGTTAGCCACAAGGTTCAGGAAACTCGAGGTGCCATGTGTTGTGGTTTTCTTGCGTTTTGTTTTCTTCTTTAACATTATAAGTGAAAGAGTATCTGAAGTGTCTCTAGTGTTAAGATATTTTAAAGAGTACAAGCTTGTAGAAGTTATATTTTCAAGCTGACTGCTCAGGTCACCTATATAGGTAGCATAGACATGAAGTGCAGTAGCACTACTAAATGAAGAATAAAATAGGATTTAATGCTTTTAGGGCATTTCCGTGCTTTTCAGGAGAAATAGTGGCAAATGTCCCTTTAAAGAAAATGGTGTGCACCAAGTTTGAATTAACTTAGTGGTGAAACAAGATGCTCACCCTAAAGTTCAAAAATTTTATTGTCACTGTGTTAAATGTTTTACTATTACTTTTTACTAATTCACTTTAAATTAATGTGGATTCCCCCCCCCCCCCCCCCAAAAGCTGACGTTTTGTCTGTCTTATTAAATACTATTCAAGTGCATCAGTACCTGTAGGTTCTGGTATTGCTGCTTACTGTTCTGCAATTAGTAGGGTCTGTTGGTATTTTTGGTGCTTTAGACTGTTTTGTTATCAGCATTTGATTTATTACATGCAAGTTAATGCAATAGTGACTGTTTTTTGGGGCTTTTTTTAAGGCTTTTATTTAGACAGCTGTTTGATATGTTTAATCTCCTGCGCCCTGCAATTGAACACGTCCTGATGCCTGTTAGCTATGTGAGCATCTATATGATCTTGAAAGTGGTTATAGGCCTGTTAAAAATATGTATATAACAAACAAAAAGCTGCCTGAATTGTCTCACAGTGGAAAAAACAAGAAACAGGGCCTGTAAACTGCCAAATTGCAGCATTTCTTCTTAATTGTTAAACAGATAAAATTAAAACTTTGGTTTTTTGCCCAGTTTTACTATTCTAGATCCTTAAACTGAGTGATGTTGCTACTTCATCTGTTTGTGTTTTTGTTAGGAATGATTTCAATCCGATATTTCTGACTCCTGTCCTTTTAGGCCTTTTAATGCCTCAGAACTGAAAGTGAACTCCTACGCTGTTGTGGACTGTGATCAAGCCAGAAAGGAAGTCAGTATCCGCACTGGAGGAGTGACAGATAAATCATCAAGGAAGACTTACACGTTTGATATGGTTAGTAACTGCTTGGGGGCTTCAAAACCAAGCTAGTACCTAGTGTGATGTTATCCATTATTGTATGGCTGAATGGGATGTGTTGTCTTGTGCCAATAGGTTTTTGGAGCTCAGGCAAAGCAGATTGATGTATACCGGAGTGTCGTGTGTCCCATTCTGGATGAAGTCATTATGGGCTACAACTGTACAGTGTTTGCGTAAGTAAGCCAATAATTAGCGTTAGGAGACTTTATTTGTGGTTTGGTTTCTTGTTTACATTTTAATTTTATTCTTGCAGTTATGGCCAAACTGGTACTGGTAAGACCTTCACAATGGAAGGGGAGCGGTCACCCAATGAAGAATATACTTGGGAAGAGGTATATTATCACTTCTGAGATTTCTCTTGTCTGTACTGTAGTTCAAAGTTGGAAACTCCAGAAGGCTAAGGAAAACTGAAAGTTATCTCATTCATTTCTATGAAAAGGACAATTTAACATCTTCCATATATTGCACTCAACTCTTGGTGACTTTTATATGGAAGGTCATCTTTATTCTTATTTATATCCAGTCAGACTGTTTAGTTGAAACTGTACGCCCTAGCTCCAAATCTCTTTCAGTACATTTATAAATTAAATATTTCTTTTTAATTTATAGGATCCGCTAGCAGGTATCATACCCCGTACATTGCATCAAATATTTGAAAAACTCACAGAGAATGGGACTGAATTTTCAGTGAAAGTCTCTCTTTTGGAAATCTATAATGAGGAGCTTTTTGATCTTCTGAATCCTACTCCTGATGTTGGAGAAAGACTGCAGATGTTTGATGATCCTCGAAATAAGGTGAGTGCTACAAAATTTGTTGTCTTGAGGCTTTCAAAATTGTTGAGAGATGTATAATAAGCATGTATTAATTTCTGACAGAGGGGTGTAATTATTAAAGGCTTGGAAGAAGTAACTGTACACAACAAAAATCAAGTTTACCAAATCCTGGAAAGGGGTGCAGCCAAAAGAACAACCGCAGCTACTTACATGAATGCATATTCCAGGTAAAAGTCTTCCCCATTTCAAAAACCTTGTTTTGTTCTTTGTTAAACAGAATCTTACTGAAGAAGTAAGCAGCTAGTGCAAACATGACATCATATCTATCACATCTTGGTTAGAATGCCAGCGTTACAATATCTTCCTTACCACGTGCTGTGGTATGATTGCAGTAGGTGTATGAAGGGGTGTCATGGTTTAACCCCAGCCAGCTTCTGTAAAATTTTCAAATTAGGTTGTGGAAGCTGGGGATAATATTCTATGGCAATAAGGGCTGCTTCATATGGTTGCAGGTCATAGAATGTAATAGGGGCACCTGGGTCAGAAATAGCATTGTTTTTATTACTGCTTTCACATTCTTGAGCTGCAGATGTGAAATCTATATCACTGTGAAAAGCAGTGATCCAGTGCTGGAACACTAAGGAATGTACCCTCTCTGTATTGTATTTTAATTTCAAGATATACTGAGCATGTCTATCTACTGGTGGAAGGAAATGGGTATTTTCTACCACTGATTGGAACACAGAACTCATTTTGTCTGAGATTCCAGGGAATTTTGGAAATTGATGTGCCAGAGGTGTTTTATGTATGGTCAAACTGGTGTAATTCAACATCTATGGCTTTCTATATATGTCAGCTTCCTGCAGTAAAAGCTTATTAAAGGAATAAACTAACCTAAAATCATTATTACTATGAGAATAGTGAAACACTGGGACATGTTGACCAGAGAAATTGTGGGTGCTCCATCCCTAGAAGTGTCCAAGGCCATGTTGGATGGGGCTTTGAGCAGCCTGGTCTAGTGGGAGGTGTCCTTGCCCATGGTAGATGCAACCATTCCACGATTCTGTGATCTTAAACTGTATTACTATTTTTGATTGAAAAATTAATTGAACTTCTAAATTTTTAATATTGAATTCAACTAGTTGCTGAATTTTCTTAGCCTGCATAAGGAAAGTTATGTTCCTTAATCTCACATTCTGTGAAACTGTTCTTATCATAAGGACTGAAAAAAAAATTTGCAAGTCAGTTTTCATGTAATGCTTGTGAGTTGAGAATATTCAAATGTAAGCAAAACCAAGGCATTTCTCTTGCTTTTCCTTGAAATAAGAGAAAATCTATAGGATTGAATAAATCAAATGTCAACCAGTTGCCTCATCACTGGTTTTAAATACAAATTCATATATACACATACAAAATTATACTTAGCAGAATAACTTTGTGTATTAAAAATGTAATTTGTAGTTCATGGGCTAAATGTATTCTCTATAAAGAGCACAAAACTTGCAGCAGTCATATAACAACTAGATATTTGGCTTTAATGGAACATCTGAAACTGGTTTCTTTTGCAGCCGTTCCCACTCTGTGTTTTCAATCACCATCCATATGAAAGAAACAACGGTAGATGGAGAAGAACTTGTTAAAATTGGAAAGCTAAACTTGGTAAGTATTTGAACTAAGTGTAATTGATAGAATTTTTAGCCATGTACTGGAGTTTATTAGAGTTTTTTCCTGATAAAGGGAAAAATTATTGCTCTCATAAAGTGATGTGACGTATGTTTGTCACTCTGAAAAATATCAGTCCCATTTGTGACCCCAGTGTCTCCTGAAAAGCTAGTTAGCTCTTTTATGTATTCTGCAAGACTTTGGGGCAAGCATTCATCAGGGTGATTGAGACAGAAGCATAACCTGCCTTTCAGGTTGATCTTGCAGGAAGTGAAAACATTGGTCGATCTGGGGCTGTTGACAAAAGAGCTCGTGAAGCTGGAAATATCAACCAATCTCTCCTGACACTTGGAAGAGTTATTACTGCTCTAGTGGAAAGAGCCCCTCATATTCCATACAGGGAATCTAAACTCACAAGAATCCTTCAAGACTCTCTTGGAGGACGGACAAAAACATCAATAATTGCCACGATTTCACCTGCATCTGTAAATCTTGAGGTAAATTTAAAGTCTGAAAACCTATTCCTAAAATCAGTAATATTTTAGGAATAATTCTGCTAATGATACAAAAATATGAGTTAATTCATCAGCTTGACCTAGTGTTACATCTGTTTTGCACAGGAAACATTGAGTACACTGGAATATGCCCATAGAGCAAAGAATATCATGAACAAGCCTGAAGTTAATCAGAAGCTAACCAAAAAAGCTCTTATTAAGGTAACTAGACATATATCTTAAAAAATTAAGTTACAGGTTAGGTGTGACTTCTTGTTAATGTAATCTTTGCTGTACAGGAATTATGAGTACAGAAGAAACTGTAACTAGTAGCTGTGCTTGTCTGAAGTGATTTTAATTACTGAACTGATGCTTTTAAACTAAAGCTGCACTTACATTGCCATGGTCCCTGCAGATACTGGAACTGTTAATAAGGCTGATGTTGAACAGAGGGCTATTGCTACTAGCTGTGACTGTGGGGATTACATGTTTGCAATTTTGCACATTCCCTAGAAAGTGCCTGAGTTAAAGGGAACTTGTCAGTAAGTACAAGTGAAGAGCCAGTGTAAAGTAGCTCTGTCCCTAAGGAAGTTGGGATTCCCCTTGTAAGCTGCTAAATGCAACCGAGTATGGCCTTCAAATGGAAAGTTTCAGTGCTCTACGTATAGTCAATGATGTGAATTTAAATGGTGCTGTACGAAACTTAGAAGAGAGGTGAAGTGCTTTGCTCTTGTGCTTATGCAAAACTTCTGTAGAGCACTACCTTTGTGCAGTATCTGTTCAGCTAAATATCAAAACCAGAATAGAAATGTTCATGTTTACATGTGGTTGTTTCTTTATGCAGGAGTACACTGAAGAGATTGAGCGTCTGAAGCGAGACCTGGCTGCTGCTCGAGAGAAAAATGGAGTCTATATGTCTGTTGAAAACTATGAGTATGTCTGCAAAATTTCTATAAAATAATTAGCAACAAATCTCAGATACTGGTACCTATACTTATACAGAAATATTTTCAGGTATATTTTTAATCCAGGGAGTTGAAGATAGTTAGGAAAACTTAACTGTTTGGTCAACTTGTTCTTTCAAAATTAATAATTTTGAAACACAGATAAAATCTAATAGGCTTGCACTGAGGAATTTATGTATGTGTGGAACTTACCCTAAGCATTAGCCAGCATGCAGATTTACACATGCAACCTTTTTTTTTTTTCAGTGGACGCTGATACAGGAAAGTAAACTTGATATACTTCACTTTAAATAGGGCTAGAAAGTTTACAATAGAAAATTGCCTTAAATCTTCTCTGCCTTAAGTGAAAATTACTTGCTATTCATATAGAATTTTCCAAAATTACTGAAAATTTAGTGTAAATCTTGAAACTGTGTCTTACTTGACTAATTTGTTCATTTATTTTAATCCTTGCTTGAGAGCCCTTAATGGAAAGCTGACAGTCCAGGAAGAACAAATGACAGAGTATATTGACAAAATCAGTGCCATGGAGGAAGAAGTGAAAAGGGTAAGTGATGTTTTTCAACTGTGGCTTAAATCTGCCAAAAAAATGGAAGAAATTCATTCCTCCTGTAAAAAGGAGGAAAAAAGTTTGAAGAAAGAACAGTCAGAAGATTGGTTTCGTTGTTGTTGGTCTTAAAGTTCCCCAATTAGTCAAGAATGGAAGCTTCCTAGTCCTTGAAGTTAGGAATTTGAAATAATGTATATGAAATTGCAGATTGCAGTACTTATTTTTAAAGCTGTTTTCATGTCTACTACTATAATTTTCTTTGCTGAATTTTCAGCAAAAAATTTTCTTATAAAATGATATCATCTCAGTTGACAGGTATCTATCTGCTTAGGAACAAAGAATTAGAGGAGAGCAGTCATGAGCTTCCTTTTAACAAATTACACAAAAATTGGAGCTCCTTGTTTACGGGAAATGTAGATATTAATTTGCTGGTATATGTAACTCCTCCATGTAATCAGCTTTACTGGCTCTTCTCAGTCTATCTGGTTATGTTTGTTCAGTGGAATTCTTTTCTGTGTGCTATAATGGTAGTTTGCTCTTATGTTTTCAGAGGAGAAGCAAGCAATTATTACAGTGAGAATGGTGTTGGCTTGATATTTTCAGTGATTACAGAGACTATACAAACCTGTAGTTTAGGTTTAAGACCGGAGTCCTACAGCTGAAGTTACATTGCTAGATGACAATTTGCCTTCTGTCATTGTAATGTAATTTAAGAGATGTGAAATGAGACTGTCAGATTTATAAAAAGTGGTGTTGCCTTTTTGATTATTGTCTTCCTATTTAGGTCACTGAGCTATTCAGAGTCAGTAAAAATGAACTTGAACAGTGTAAAACAGATTTGCAGATCAAGGAGAAAGAACTGGAAGAAACACAGAAAGATCTGCAAGAAACCAAAGTTCAGCTGGCTGAAGAAGAATACGTGGTTTCAGTTTTGGAAAATACTGAACAAGAGCTTCATGGCACAGCTAGCCAGGTTGTCACAGTTCTTGTACCTAATGTAAAACAGCTTCCTATTTTTGGGAGTTGAATGGGCTATTGTTGCTGAAGCATGATGTGAGTGAGACATGACCTGAATTTAAGATGGGAAACTAGGATTAGATTGCAGGACTTTCTCTGTGGTAGTACTGACAGCTGACTGCTAAACACTCTGGTTGGTCTGGAGCTAACTTTCCTTCAGGCCAGTTTGTCATGGGAGTTCCAGTGCTTTGCAGTATCTATTATCATGAGGTTTTTTGCAGAATAAGTAATTATCAAAACACACTTGAGGTAGGGAGAGAGTGTGTCCTGCTATTTAAACTGCAAAGTGATGAAACTTGTACCTTCAGGCACCATGACAATTTCTTTCTATTTGGATTCCTGTAAGATTACGAGGGAATGCCTGGTTTTTACATGTGAGTTGTGGAGTGTTTGAGACAAATAGGTACAGAAATTATTTATGCTCACTACATAAAAGGACTTCACTATTTGTATGAATTCTAAATTGTTTATCACAGGATTAGTACTAAAACCTCTTGTTTTAGTACTATATTGAAGAATATATTTACTGTCAGATTGTTCAGAAAAAAGTTGAAGTGCTCAGGTAATTTTCAGTTACTGTTCTGAGATAAACGATACCTTTTATTCCTTAAATACTGAGGGAGTCATTTATGAATGCTTTGATTTTAAAGCAGAATAAATGGTCTCTAGTAGGTAACTTTTTTCCCATGTTCTAAAAGCATAAATGATATAACACCAGGGTCCAGGGTAATTTGATGATGTAAAGGGAAATACCTGTTTTCCTAGAGAGATAACTTCTTTAACTCAGAATTTTTGTTGCCTTTCCTTATATATGCTTGACTTCTTGTTTGAAGACTTACTGAAATAACTTTAAAAATTCTAGTTACTAAGTACAGTTGAAGAAACGACAAGAGATGTGTCTGGGCTCCATGCGAAACTGGACCGTAAGAGGGCTGTTGATCAGCACAATGCTGTTGTCCAAAATACCTTTGCAGGACAAATGAATGCTTCATTCAGCAAAATACAAGATTCAATTACTGAAAACAGTTTGAAGCAGCAACAGATGTTGACATATTACACAAATTTTATAGGTAAGTGTAATACCTGTATTAGTCGTCATCCTAGTAATCTCAAAGACCACTTCCTAAAATGTATCTGTTTTAGGAAAGCGGTGACTTTATTTAAGTGACATAATGATTACAGTTGCACCAGTAATGATGTGTCTGGGATGATCCACAGCCTTCCTGTAAGGGGTAATAAAGTAATGAGTAATAAAAAGAGTTCTGTCTTACAGGGGAATTTTTAAAAAGTTTGTAACTCTGGATTTGTTTTGCAGGTGACCTCCTGTCTACCAGTTCTTCCACAGCAGATATTCTTGCATCAATTGTATCAGCATCTTTTGCCTCTCTTAAAGAATTGGTGTCTACTGAAGTTTCTCACATATCTGAAAAAATAACACAGCATGAGAATCTATCACTTGATTGTAAAGCAGAGCTGCTGAGATTAATTGTTAGTACAGTTGCATACTCCTACTTAAATATTTGAAACTGATTTTGATCAAAAGGGGTTCTGTAAATGTATAGCATTTTTTCTGATGCTCTTTACCTGTGTCTGCTTTACCACCTGACCATAATTGTCTCTCCCATTTCTCCCCCACAAGCTGTAATGTACTAAATAGCATATTATTACATGGATATGTACACAGTAACTTCTTACAAATGTAGATGAAGGAACAGCCATATTCTGGTTTAATTTCTTTTTCCTCTTCCTAGGAAGAGCATGAGACTGGATTAGGAAGAGCAGTAAATAGCTTGACACCAATGGTAGAATTTGTCTTGGGGTTAAATTGTCAGTTCCAGAGTAACATGAAGAAATATTCTGCTGTGGCTGACCAGGTAATGCACATAACCTGGCTCCTTGCCTTATGCTCTTCTTTTTATTTACTTTACAGATAATATGTTCTTTGTTTTTCTGCAGTATGTCAGAGTGTTTCCACTGCTTGTCTAGCCTTTTCCCCTTTATCTTGTCCTATGAGTTCTGTCTTTTAACTTTCTTTCAGACTTTTTTTCCTCTCCTGGGTGTGGTAAATTTGCTTATTCTCCATATTGGCACAACCACTTGCCTGAGTGCCACAGTAGAATGGCAAAACACAGATGCTTAAATCTTTATGTAACAAATATTTGATGATACATTGAAATACAAGGGGAAGAGTATATTAAGAAATCTGAAAAAAAAAGTCAACTTAGGCAAGTCCTACCACTCCAAAAATCTTCTGCCTTCATACCAAACTTTCTATAGTCCCTTTGTTTCCTGGGAAAATATGATGCTTTATCTTGTTAACAACCATAAGTGTAAACCATACTGCACTTATTGAAGCCCTTTGCTTCAAGTTAGAATTCTAGTCTATCTCGTTATGCTAGGGAAAAATATCAGTTTCTTAAATCAAGTTTTGAAAATATAACTATAAGTAATACTTTTTTTTTTTAAAGATGGAGGACCATAAAAAGGAAATGGATACCTTCTTTGGAGAACTTTCTCTCACTCTGAAAAAAATACAGGAACAAACAGCTGGTGGCTTTGCTCAGCTCCAGCATAATTGTGACAGCTTAAAAGAAGAAGTGGAAATGACGAGGTTGGCACATAGAAAGGTATCCTTAGAGTAAGAGAACATCCTAACACCAAGTGTGATTGCTTGCTTTGATTTAAACTCTTATGTGGTAGTAAACCATTGTACTTGTTTCACAAAAAAATGTTAGGAGCACAGTAACTTGATCCTAACTCTATTCAGCTTTTGTTAGGCTGCTTTAAGTAGTTTATGTAGGAATGTAGCAAAAGCCCCCTTGCTGTATATGAGTATATGTGCATTTACATATGTCTCCAAAAAGAAAGTGTCTGTATCTTCACTACACAAAAATTGTACCTTCTGCTTTAGAATTACAAAACTTTGCCTTTTCTGCATTTTTAATTCAGGCATTCAAGTATGCTTTAAGACTGTTAACAAGTGCAGAATTAACAGCAAAGCTTGTGGTAATTTTCTTGATAGAGTGCAGCCGAATTGATGTCTTCACTGCAAAGCCAGCTCGACCTGTTTGCTCAGGAGACTCAGAAGAACCTGACTGATGTACTCACAAGAAATGGAAGCCTGAAGACCACCATCACTGCTATGCAAGAAAATGTTCACCTGTAAGGGGCACATTCTTTTCGCTGTACACTTACACGAGATAAAATATATATAAAGAGAACTTCAAAATTGGATGCTCTCCATCTTGATGTGCTTATAAAGCATGGCCTGTGTGTTAGAGCTGGCTTCTGCCACAGAGTGTAGATCGTAGTTGGCCTTTCCCCAGAGTAAACAGTAGTTCTGGAAGGCTTGCCCTTGAACTTGTCTCCTGAGCATGTTGAGATAAGAAAGTATCATTTTGGGAGCAATATGCTGAGGAGTGTCCCTCAGTGTCTGGACTTCAGAACATATAAAGGTTTAGCTTGAAGCATAATAATGTATCTGTTGCAATATGTTTCATTCAATTGCAGACTGAATAACTTAAGGTCTTGCTGGAGTTTTTTTTTGGTTTGTGGTTAGGGTCTTTCTGTTCTCTTTTGGGTTTTTTTGGTTGGTGGGGGTTTTGTTTTTTTAGCAAACCTACTGCTGCAAGTGCTGCAAATTTAATAAGTAGAACAACAATATTATAATTAACTGGTTTGGTAGAACTGTGCTATTTCACTGGCTCTGGTTTCATATTTCTGAAAGTATACTGTGTTAAAATCTACCTTTCAAAATCTCTAAACTCTTACAAATATGTTGTTGCAGGAAAACTACAGACTTAGTCAGCAGTACAAATTCCAATCACAGCAAATTTACTGCATCTCTGGATAATTTCTCTCAAGAGCTCAGGAGCATAAATGCTGAAAACAAGGCAATGCTGGAAGAATCCAATGACCACTGTCAACATCTTCTCACCAATCTCAAAAATGTGGCTCAGCATACCAATACATGGGCTGAATTTACAACTGCTCAGATGGTCAACTTTACTAATCAGCACCTGTTGTCACTCAAGGATGAGAAACAGCAATTTCAGTATTTACAAAAGGTACTTAGTCATTTGTAGTCTAATGCAACATCCTGAGACAAACTTTACTGCAGAATTTATAGAGGGGAGAAAAAAGTTCTAGTCAAAACAAAGCTATGATTTTTTTTGATAGCAGACTCATGTTACTGAGCTTGAGAAGATGTAACTAGAGGAAATCAAAAGCCTAAATTAAGAGGAAGACTTTGAACTTCAAGTACCCATAACCTCAAAAAATGGTGTCATGGCTAATGCCATACAACTGACTTGTACAGTCAGTGTATGTCAGAGTGTTTTACATCATCTTTGTGGTGTTTAATTCTAAAGCTTTATCTACAGTACTGTCCTTGGGAGATGCACAGTGATCAAATGCAGGCTATTTTCTGGAGTTTGCAAATGACTTTATTGATCAGATTGAATCAATATGGGAGAAAGTATTCCTTTTAAGTATATACAAATTCTGGCCTCTTATCTAAGAGTTTCTCTCTCATGTTTTTGGGGATTTTTTTTAATTTCCATGACAGATTTCACATCCACCCTGGTTTTATTGTTGTAATAGGCAATAAAATAGGCAAATCCAATATTTTGCAAACTTTTGGAAGTAAAAACTCACTCGAAACTTCCTTCACACAGAATACTCTGAGTTGGAAGGGATCTCCAAGCATCAAGTCCAACTCTAAACTAAAAGCATCTGTGGTCTCAAGATCTCTCTGTATCTGTTGCAGCTGCTGAGCACTTCAAGAGTTTAATTTCAATGGGAATGGCTGAAAACACAATTGCCTTTTCCCCTACAAATGCATAAAGGTTCTAGTACTTATAGGATGTTTGTGTTCAGGTGAATATCCTAAGTCTGTGCAGGGTTTGTGCATAGAAGCATGAGAAGTCTGGTCTGAGCCAGATGACATCTTTATTCTTGTGACTAGCTTTCTAAAGTGATCATACTTTCTAAGAAATTGACTCTTCTGAAGATAGCTGTCAAAATGAGAGTGTAAAACTGGCACTGAAACTACTCAATTTGAGGTCTCAGTTGTTTCGTTTCAAGTCATGTCACTAATCCTGCACCACATCTTAGAAAAGAGGCCATAGTCTTACCTTTCCTGTTAACTTGGTGTTTTTTGTTGGGTTGTTTTGTTTCATTTTCAGAAAAATGAAGAAAATTGTGATAAAGCAATAGCTGAAATTGCTGACCACATTGGCAGCCAAAAGGCTGCTGAGGAGAAGGTGCTAAATGGCCTTCTGGATCAGATAAAGGTGGATCAGGAGATACTTGTGGAGCAGAAGCTGGCACTTAAGGAAGAAGTGCAGCATGGACTAGCTCAGGTTAATGGTTTCCTGCAAGAGGATCTCAAAGTGGATGTTCCAACAGGTATTTAAGCAGGTCAGGGGCAGAATGGTCTTAAAGAAAACAACTTGAGTTCCAGAATTCATAAGTGAAGGTTGATGGGGACATAACCTGGCAGCCTTACACCTTTAAGATGCATGCAAAGAATGGTGTGTGAACAAGGCATGATTTCTGTAATGAGTTGATGTAAAATTGAGGATCTGAAATTAAAGCAAACACTGAAAAGTGTATCATCTTCATTAAAGGGACAACTCCACAGAGAAAAGACTACTTCTATCCTGTCACCCTTGTGAGAACAGAGCCCCGGCAGCTACTTCTGGAGCAACTGAGGCAAAAGCAACCAAATCTTGATGCTATGCTAAGCAATGTGGGAAGGGAGATGGAGGATAGTGCAGGTCAGGTATGTATATAAATGGCAAATGAGGCTCTTGAATGAATATTTCACATCTTTGAGGTTTTTCCATGCCCTTTTGGAGAGTTGACTGGAACCCCAGGGCTGTTGTAGCCTTTGTGTTTTACAGAGTACTTGGACTCAAATGTGCTGAGCTCTTGACAAAAACCAGCTCTTGAAAAATAAGCAATGATATTAATAATTTAGATTTCTTTCTTGTTTTTCAAAAATAGAAATTCCATGTCTTTTATAGATATGATCATTCTTAATACATTCATTAAGGAAATTCAGACATTAAAGACATCTTTCTGGAAAACTTCTGTTTTAGGACCTGTTGGAAGAAGTGTTGCAAGAACCCAGTGAAAGCCTTGCTTGTGACAAATACTCAATGGATGCAAATATATATTGCCACACAAATGGTGGCATTCCTTTTTTCCAGGTAACTTCCTCAGAATAAGCAAAACAGCTGTGTATTTGAGAAGAAATATTACTTTAATAATATTAAATTACTTTAATACAGTAACAGTGCTGTAGTTTCAAGTCACTTCTTACATTTCAGGGTAGTCTCACAACTTGTTCAAATCCTGTAGATAATGTTTTGTTAACCTTGTGCTAAAGTAACAGCAGATTATGACAGCAGTTAATAGTGGATAAAATAATGCAGATTTCTGACAAGCTGGGCAGACAGTTGAAAACTCCTCAGCAAATAATCCTCCATAAAGAAAATTGTCATAATTTGCTAGACATGTGTTAATGGGAGAGTTGAAAGTATATACAGTATTTTCTTAGAGGCCTGACAGAAATATTGGTGTTCTTAAGTCTTCATGGGGTTGAGTTTTTTACTTACTTGCTTCTGACCCTTTTGGTCTACCAGCACATCAGTGGAAACTTCTTGGTATATTAGTCTAGGGGTTTTCTTGCTAGGGAGAGCATATTTTCTTCTTGGGGACCCTTTAAAAATAGCTGCTGAGCTTCTGTATGTCTACAGTCAATCTCTTGAGTAAATGCAACCTATTAGGAACCTTTTTCAGGAGTTACATCAAGTTTTTTTCTCAGAACACTATGTACTGCATTGCACACAAGCAGAAGTCTTTGATTTCTTTGTATTCTCTTAACATTGGGTATTTTCTTTAAATCCCAGCACAAAAGAAGTCTCAAAAAGGGTAAAGAGAACAAATCTGCAACTCCAATGGAGAACAAAATGGAGGATATGACAGAAGAGCTTCCTCAGAAATCTAAGCATCCTTTAAGATTGCTGAACTAAGATATATCCTCTGCAGATCCCTGTTTTTAGATATTTCTATCTTACTGTCTTACTGAGCCACAACTTTTTTTTGTATTCTCAGTGTCTCTATGTAGTGATACAGTGATGCAAAGCTGAATCAAAAGATTTACCTGCTCAATCTCATGCCTTGGTTCCATTTTTATATGTTGCAGCTTGCAAAGTTTTGAGGAAAAAAAACCCTGCAGATTATGGTGCTGTTATGTTAAATATATATATATATGTGGTCAAGTAAGAAATTATCTGTTTCTCAGTAGCTCTAAAATACCAGAAAGGGATGTGGAAATATGCTTTGCCAGCATTCATGAGTTAGCATCTTATGTATTAATCAGCTGTAAATAAGTGTTCTGCTTTTATACCTGCTTTTTATTCCAGTTTCTCTGTTTTTACTGTGATACTTCAAATAAATTAATAAATGGAAAACAAATGTACAAGCGCTTTGCTCAGAATAAAACTTAACTAATTTTCTTATGGTGCCAGTAATTTAGCTAAAACATTATCAGCTATGGCATCAGTCTTGTGCTGTCAGAAGAGGATGGTTTTCTCCCTTGTTTCACAAAAGACAATAGTTTTATTTCAGTGCCTCTTCATTCTGTGAAGTCTTACTGCTGGGTCTTGGGCTTTTTGTTTGTTTGAATCCCACTGTTCTTCCTCTTAACTTGCAGATACAAATTCTGGCACCTAAAACTTAATGGGCTTAATTCTCCATTCTCTAGGTTCCATTTTCTTGCACTATATGCTTGTTAAGGTTCCACAATGGTTCAAGAAATCCTTTATTAACTAAAAATCAACGCCAAAGATTGATCCCATAGCTGTATTGAGTAGCCTAAGCCAAGTGGGAGAGGTTTGCACAAGCCTTTCACCCTACTACATTTTCCCTGTGGAGTTGACAGGATTAGTATGAGCAAACAAACTGGAATAGCCTGTGACAGCAGGCTTACATCCATGAAATCGTGCCATATTTTGTGTTCCCTGTCTTGATCCTCTTTGAAACTCTCTGCCTTGACTGTTTGGTTCCTACTGCATGGGGACAGCCTGCTTTCCTTAGCAGCTGTTTGAATTTCAGATGCTGCTTCACATTTTCTCTTTTTCTAAAGTAGCCCTCAAAGTTGTGTTGTCCTTTGTTTGCAATGCTGGCAGTGATCTGCTGATCATTGCTCCATTGGCCCAGGTATCTGGAGGCCACACCAAAGCTGAATAGGATGAAAAATCTGGATGCAGAACATGTCCTGGCCTCCCTGTCCGTGCCTCTTCTCCCACTAGATGGCCCCAGCACTAAAGGTTGGTCTGAGCTCAGGTGCTGGCTGCTAAACAGAACTTGGAGACACAGCTTTTGCCAACCTTTCCCTCAAGCATCTATCAAAAAAAAAAAAAGTTTCAAAATCTAATATTGAATTTATGCTTCCATATGGAGAATTCTATACTTCTATACTCAAGTTTCAGTAGGGGCTTGCTTTCTGAAGAGCTCCATTCATGTAAAAGATAATCTCGTGCATGTCTGCATTACTGCTGACTGTCCTGGTGACCAACTTCTTGTCCTGGCCTGCTCTCTGTTGCCCACCACGTGGGCATTGCTCAAAGCAGAAAGCAGCAATAATTTGCTTTGGTGCATTGTATGGTGTATGACAAGGAGAAAAGAAGGGTAAGAAAAACAAAGCAACACTTGTTTCTTGTGTGTACTCATTGTAATCACAGATCTTACCCAGAGGGAAGAAATGGCACTGTCCAGACTAACTTACTGTTGGTTTGATTTTATTCTGTGTAAGGCATCCTTTCTTTACAAGAAGGGTACAAAGCCATTTCCACACAATAATTTGCCAGGTCACACCCACGCTGCCTCAAGGCAGCTGAGCATGAGGGAGAGTTGTAGTGGCTGGGGCTCTCGTGGATGGCCGTGTTCTAATTAATCTAATGAGGACTGTTTGGGTTCTAGATTAATGGTTAAGTGAGACAGCTCTTGATTTAACAACAAACTTAGATACAATGTGGGGAAGGGAAATAAGGAAAAATAAGTTTAAATGCATGTGAAATACAGACAACAGTAAGAGGGCCCCAAGAAGCACAGACAATTAAGAGTCACCAGCTTCCTTTTCAAGTGAAAAATGAGTGGCCAGGAGGAAAGTGAGGAAGGGGAAAGGAAACTTCCTGCTTCCTCCTGGAAATCAGGGAGCTGCAGCACTTGCTGTATCAGATTTGTTAGGGGATGCAATGTTGATTTGAAGAGAGAAAAGAAGACTGAGCTGACTGGCTGCTATTGATGACTGCCTTTATTTTGGGTGTCAAACAATTGCATGGAGCTAGAGAGGAGTAAGGAGAAGGTGCAGGGTTGCTAGACTGCTTTTCTTTTTTCTATTAGGCATCAGTCAGCATTGCAATTAGCTGTTAAAAGGGTAGAGGAAACAAGAGGAAGCCTTTAACTCTTCAGGGTGATAAAAGAAAAAAATTAATCCAGGAAGAACTGGAAAAATAAAGTTAACATTCCTTTTTCATCAAAAAGAGATTTAAGGGGAAAAAGAAAATTCTAATGTTTGACAGCATTAAAACCAGGAAAATAAGTATATTTGCTATGTATTTTAAAATTTATGCATTTTAAACAAGTGTTTACAACCATTTGACTTCTATTTTTTTTCATTCCCTGTTACAAACTACTTTTTATGGTAGAGGGCAATGCTCCATAAACTGCACGCCCACCCATGCAGTTACTGTATAAAGTGAAACACCAATAAATTATGCTCTGCTTTGCATTCATAGGCTTTAAGTGGCAGGGTTCTAGAGGTGAGGTGCAGACCACCTAGCAAAGCAGGCTGTCCTTGGAGGGTGAGCACAAGCTCCATCCAAGCAGCATTGCTGTGCTCAGTCTTGAAATTGTTAAAAATAGGAGCACAGTGAATGCACTGAAGGGAATGTTTGCCTTTCTATGTTTCTGTTCTATTTCTATGCTTCCAATATACTCTGGCTCCCTAGAAAAGGGTCTAGCTACCAATAGGAGGACATGGTTAGAGAGCTACACAAGGGATCTGCAGACAGATAAAAAGGAGCAAATGCTTGGTCTAGCAGTCTCTCATCAGGGAAGAGGTTAGAAATAAGCTGCCTCTTTTATATTAGGTCTGAAAATTGTACAATTTTTCCAGCCTTGTATGGCTTTATGAGGTGACTGTCAGGTTCCTGGTGGCACAAAGTTAAATTCTGTAAAATAATGGAAGTTAACTGGATTGCTTTCTTTTTTTCCAAAATATTAAACCTTTATAAATATTCCCTTGAATTCCTTAGTTATACTTGAAATGCTTTTATTACTCTTGGCCTGTTTATAACCTAATCATTGTACTTCAGAGAATGAAGTACAATGACCAAAACTTTGAACTTGACAAGTGCATTTCCTTCATTAAAAATTATCAAATAAAGGAATGAAATAAATGGAAATCTCACATAAAAGTACACTCAATTTTTTCAGAGCTTCTCAGTTCTTGTCAACATATATATATATATATATATAACATTTTATTCTGAGAATGTCCAGAGCACTAAAGCTACATTTTTTATATGATAAAGAATTTTCTTTTTATTTCCCGAGGTTAATTTAAAGATTATTTTTCCTAATTAACGTGGAAATTTTGTGAAGCAAAATATAACAACTAGCAGGAACTAATGTATGCTTTTTTAGCATTTTAGAACAGATTAAATACACAGATACTTCTCTTTCTCCATTCAAGTAATAATAATGACTGGTGCTTCTCCAAGGGCTGATTTCCCACTGTACAAGTCCAGTCTTGCTAATTCTGCTGCAATCACTTGACTTACAGTAAAGTAATAAGATGAAGGATCAGAATCTCTGTTTTCCAAAGTACACACTGAGAGTGAAAATGACATCTAAAAACCCACAAAACAATCAAAGGCCCAGTTAGGTCTCTATGGCCAAAAGATTTCATGGCATTTGGAAGGGTTTGTCTGGGCAAGGGGGGGAAGTAGTTTTCATGCCTAGTTCTGTATGCTCTTTTAGTAGGTGCTTCAAGCACACCTACTTTACTTCATAAAATGACTTTGGGATCTTTGAGGATTGGTGTGAAGTTGTTCTGCTCTTAAAAACTAGACCCAAATTCAATTGAAGCTTAGCACTGCCTGCAGTGGCCACTGCATCCCCCCAGTCCTTGGGCACAGGGTGTGTCACAGGGAGGGCAGAGATACCCTCTGGCTTATGGTACACAACTTCCTGCTGAATCTGAGCACCACTGCTCCCACTTTGGAAGTAGACATTTGTTTCTAAGGGAGTGAATTCTAAATAGGGGGGGTGTTGGGGGTTTTTTGAGTTTAGTGGCTGGGGTTTTTTTGGTGTGGATTTTTGTTGGTTTTGTGGGGGGTGGGTTGTTTTGTTGTTGGTTTGGGGGTGTTTTTGGTGACACAGAAGAGCTTAAGTAATCCCTGTCATATGTAAAGATTGTTTTGGGAAATTGGCTTTTCACATTTCAATTAGCTTCCTCTAATGCTCAAGCTAAAACCTAAGCAGCATTGTCATTATGTTCAGAAGGTAAAGGAAACAAAGAAGTTAATCACTTATCATTTGCTATAGCCACCATCTTCTCTGACTTAATTAAAATATGACATTAATTTGGAAACCATTCAGCTACAGATATATATTTAAATGGTTATAATATAATAACGATAGGTGCCAAAATTTTGTTCATTCACTCTAACAGTTTATTTTAGGAAACTCAGTCCAGCAGGATGAACCTTGAATATACAAATTATTGCAAGGAAGAAAATTTTATGATGTCTGTTAGTTAATACAGAAGCCAGTCTTATTAATCATGGATTTACAGAGGGCTGTTTTATTAGATGTTAACCATAGCTTATGTTGACAATTGATTTTCATTGTAGGACAACTAAATTTATATTTGTAAAAAGATAAAGATAATTAAATTTACTTTATAAAGGTTACTATAATAAATGTTAGTACCTGAGAATAGCAAACATTAAACTGCCTTAGCAGCAAAAATTCAGTTAAGTGATAGGTGGTTTTTTTCCATTACATTTAATAGTCCCTGAACATTTTTAGCCTTCGTTTTATTTCCCAGGGTTTACGCCTACTGCTGTGAAAAACTGTTTAGGTTGAAGTCTCACTTTTAGTTTATTTTCTTTCCAATAAAACAGGGTCAAAACATTTTTAAACTTATAGAAATAAAATAAAACAAATTAAACCTTTAAGTAGAAATGTATTATGTCATCCTGTCATTTCTCATATTTGTCATGAAATTGTTCAGACTCCATTGAAAAAGATGTTGGATCTACAATAAAATTGTACACCTAGGGGCTTTTAAGAATTAAAAAGAGTATTACTGAGGAAGTTAATTTGGACCTTTGCTTCTTGCTCTAAGGGAAAATACAAATCTTGCACAGCCAGGATCCAAGTATTACAGAGAAATTCCTCCTCTGTGGCATTCCTGCTGTGTGAACAGCCCCTGACAAGTGCGTACCCACTCCTGGTGAAAGCGAGAAGGATGAGAGCCAGGAGTGCTGGCAGTTCATGCTGCCATGCTTTGAGAGCTGCCTCCCTGGCCTGCCAACAAAAGCCCACGTTCCTCTTCCCATGCCACCACAGTTTGGTCTTGTATTCATGGAGCTGCAAGCATTTCCACTTGTGTTTGGGGTGCTGAGGGGCCCAGGCTTAAAGCCATATGGAGTTTGGTGTGACAGAGGATGGAGTTCAACCCTCTCCACCCCCTCAACAGCTCTGGCTCATTTTGATGGAGCTCAGCAGTCCAGGTGAAGCTTTGTTGGACATTGTCCTCTTGTGGTCAAGCCACTTCTTGGTCTCCAGTTCTCCTCCCAGATCAAGGCATGGCCTGAATTCAGCCTTTCTGAGTTCATTTAGGCACCGGTATGGAGGTACCCAAGTCAGAACCTTCAATACCCTGATCTTCCAGCACCAGGGGAGGCAGACAGGAACCTCATGGGATGATTCATTGCTAGATGTCCTGTGTGCTTCTCCTCATCAACTATGGGAACCTAGGGAGGCAGTGATTTTAACTTGGATGCTACAAGTGCACTGCTGAATCTGGGATAAGCATCACTCCCCTGAAATTTTCCTATTGTGATTTTTTAATGGTAAAGGCATTTATTGAAGCATAAAATACAGATGCCTTGGCTGAGTTTTAACTCTTCACAGCTACCTCACGCTGTCCTGTTAGCCACCTTCAGGTCATTACAAACAGCACTTTCTGATTCTCTGTGTGCACATTTGCAGTGAAGGTGCTGAAGCCATTGCAAGAAACTGATATTGTCTGGTTTTAATACATTACTTAATCTGTTCAGGACTAAGCCAAGACAGACTTACTCTTCAGGCAGCTTCCATTTTGATGCAGTATTTACTTTAAATGAAAGGCCATGCTCCTATTCAAAGACATGATTTCCCCTCTCTCCTCTGCTGTCATTAGAGTCAGATAACAGGAAGAGACAGTAAGATAACTGCCACTTATTTAGATTTCACTGAAGCTTTCAGGCAGAAACAGGGACGCCAGCCAGAGCCAAATCAATTCATTTGAATGATTTGCTGATTATCCATGTTAGTTATTCCCTGATTATCTTGCCTGTTGTCCAGGACTAGCTCTTTGCCTTTGGGCTGGAGTTGGCTGTTTATTTTAACCTATTATTTCTAAGGAATATTCTGCAGCATGATCAGGTCACCCCAGTCTGCAGATACCGGAATAATTGGCATTGGAAAAGCTAAGGATTAGTATTTTAATAACTGATTGACAGAAATGAAGCTTGATCATAGTTTTTCATGGGGGCATCTTAGCTTGTTAGAGAAGCAGGGTTAATAAATACTTTAATAGCTTTTTTCAAGACTTTGGCTTGAACATTTAGATTGCTGATTTTGTGTTTTAATTAATGCTTAAATTATGGACATTCCAAGAGCTTCCTATCAAGACACACTGAATGGTGATCATACCTATAGAAGAATTTAGTTTAAAAGCTGGGGAGCAGGTGAACATGCACAAACAGGCGTGGATGTGGTGACATGAACTCCAATGCAGCATAATGTGACAAAGGTAGGTGTCCAGGAGCCCAGTTTCCAATCCAGAGTTGCTGAAGCACAGTCCTGTCCCTCTCATTTGGCAGCACAGTGCTGCTGGAGTCACTGCTGCATCCCTCCAGGGAGCTCATGCTCTCCATCCCAGTACCACTCAGACAAAAAAAGAGAATCAGTGCTGCTCCTAAGACTTTGCTTGAATGTAAGCTTTCTGTCCATAGAGTCCACAAGTTCATATTTCCAGGAGTCATACAAGATGATGAATTATAGCAAAGTTTAGGAAATTTGAGTCAATAACTTTAAGATGCTAAAGTACTACGGGATGGAGCTACAGCAGCAGGTGGCTAATTCAGTCAGATTGTGCAGTCTGACCTCCTTCCTGCAACCAAAGGATCTGAAATATTCTTCAAAATCAAGGGTAGTGCTTTGTATGTTGGGGCTTCTGGTGATAAAGAGAAAATTAAGTCTCTGAATTTGATTCCCTTGCATTGTCATTACTTTCCAAGTGAGGCAGGCCCTCAGCCAACAGACTGTTTTCTGCTTTTTAGCCATGTGCATTTTGACAACACAATGTAGACAAACACATACAGTTTTCTCAACGATAGAAATAAATCACTTCAGTCTATTCATTACCATGCCTAAGTGAATTTTTCTGCAGTAACTGAGGCAGTTACACATCGTCTGAACTAATGCAGGAGACATTTGGAAACAAGGCTGTCACCAAAATGAGATATTGTCATTCTAAATGATGAAAGAAAGATACCTCCATGACAAAGCAATACAGATTAAGTCAGACAACATCTTTTGCAGCCAAACACAGAACAAGAAATTAAAGCAATTCATGATGCTATCAAAATTAGGGGCCAGTTTTCCCTCCCTCACAGACAGGTGCAACAGGTGCAGCCTGTGGGGTGAGGCTCTGCCCAGGCAAGGTGGCAGCCAAAGGGCCAGGGCTCACTCCCTTGTCTCAGCAGCCTGCCCTGCTCTCCCTGTCCCAGCAGCCTGCCCTGCTGTCCCTGCCCTGCTGTCCCTTCCCTGCTGTCCCTGCCCTGCTGTCCCTTCCCTGCTGTCCCTGCCCTGCTGCCCCTGCCCTGCTGTCCCTGCCCTGCTGTCCCTGCCCTGCTGCCCCTGCCCTGCTGTCCCTCCTCAGCAGCCTGCCTTCCTGTCCTTCCTGTGTGTGCACAAACGACGCTGCTCCCTTTGCTTGTCAGTCAGGACAAACGGAGAAGTCTCAGGAGGGACTGATAAAGCAGCAATTACAGAGCAAAGTCAACAAGAAGAGATGGCACCACAATGGGCTGTGGGAGCATTTGTTCAGTGAGGAGAGAGAGCTCCAGGAGCAGGTACAACTTTCACAGCACAGATAACAGGTTGCCATTTGACATCAGTCCCCAGTGAAGTTGATCCAACCTATAATATCTGCAAAATCAAACTTTTGGCTGGGCCAATAAATCTTGCCATTCTGAAACCTTAAAATTCCCCACTTCAGTTATACACTTTGCTGTAAACAGCATGTATTAAAGTCAGCTTGATCAGATCTAAAAACATCCAAAGAGAAGTAAATTTTTGGCTTAAAGATTGTATTTTTTAAACTTAAAGGCATCTGCTAACCTCTGTGTGTCTTGTTAGGAGAGGAGTACTGGAGCTGCTTTACTAAGTCCATTAACTCCCATGCCTTCTTCCTGCCAGGGACCAGAAGAGGCAACTGAGGAGAGCTGTGGAAGAAACAGACACCAGCAGAAAAATCCTTTCCTGCTTTTATCAAACAGTTCTGAAAGGGCTTCCTGAGCCAAACACAGTGAGCAAGCTACTATGTTTAATACTCATCAATGTACCTATCCTCCATTAATTTCTCTTCTCTTTTTCTGAACCCATTTAGACTTTTGGCATCCAGTGCTTCCCATGGCAACAAGTTTCATAATTTAATTATGTGTTGTGTGAAAAAGTACTTCCTTTTGTTTGTTTTAAACCTACTAAAAGAGAATTACAGGATGCCCAACAGAATTGCATGAGCAGACTTAAATGGGAAGATAATGTGGAATGACAATGGAAAATCAGTCTCAGAGCAGAGAACTGGAAACCAGCTTTGTTTTTGCTTTACTCTGACCACCAGTACAGGGTTAGTTAATACTTCCTATTGTTCCTCTCCCTGTCATAAATAAGCCAATTCACGTGATTAGTGTGAAAAGTTAGAAAACAGTCTGAGGTTTCTACAGAAATAGTAATATTTGTTAGAAAGATGAGATCCGAGGTCTTCCTTTTCTCTTAGGGAAGACAAGATATGGTGACTGCTGTGCTGAGGACATCTGAATTTGCATTTGAACTTTCTAGGTGATGTGACAGTTAAAAATGTCAATATGATTTGGGGCTCTGTGGAGACACACCACAGGGAAAGAGCAAGTGAATCTCTCTTCTTGGAACTGACGTGCGATAGCATCTGGAAAAGGTGAGAGCGGTTCTCTGCACCTCGTTACTGGGAAGCCAAGCTGCAGGAAGTTCAGAGAAGAAGAGCCAACTGTAGCTATATGCTTGGAAGAGCTGCCTGATGGCAAAAAGTACAAAGAGCTGACAGCATAGCTGCTAACCAAGGCTTATGGAGTAAGATGACATAGTAACTGTCAAGTAATGTTTTAAGTGTAAACCTGCAGGAATGAGAGGAGCTAGGTTAGTGTGGGACAAGAGACTGGCCTAAGCAGTGACAAACAGAACAGAAAGAAAATGTAATAACAAAGCTTTATCATCCCTGGCCTTGCCCCATGGGTGGGTTTGACCTGGGTGTTCCTGGTCTCAGCATGCAATGTTTGCCAGGAGCACACACACTGGGATGCTCTCGCCCAGCACAGAGAACTGTGGCCACAAACTCAGCAGGGCCATTGCCCACACTGTGAAGAGGGGCTCGAGTGTTGCTTGCATGTCCCAAAAGCAACAGAAGCACAGTTCATGTCCCCTTCACATTACTGTGTCTGGCAGAACGTTGGCTCAGGTGTTCTCTGGAGAAAGCAGATCCCTGGGTCTAAGTTAGGGTATAGGCAGACATGGAAAGAATGATCCTGTTTGGGCTTTATTGATACTCCCTAAGAAACTATTCAGATCATGAAACCCCCAGACAGTGAGACTTAAGTATTCAAAGCCCATATGTGAACTAAATAGGAAGAAAACTGTAGAAAATGCAACAGGAAATATTGAAAGTGCATTGTATTGCAACAGTTTCAACTGCAGCAGGGTTTGGGGAGTGTGCACTGCGGGTGACATGACTTCCTTCTGCTGCTTTCTGTGATTTAATTGTTATCTACAGCATCCTGACTCTTTAGGAATTTACCCTTCAGTGATACAGACAGAGGCTGTGCTGCTCTCTCCCAAACAAACTCATTTATCTGTAGAACACACTTATCCTGCTAACTGACTTTAACACACATTCTTACAGTTTAATATTTTACAGGTGTCAGATGGGTGCTATGAAGGCTACATAAGAGCAATGTCATGTCTACCAATAGATTCAGTCCTGAGGGGAAATATAACATAATGTGGAAGAGACAAAAACAATAGAAAAACAGCTTGGCAGGCCACAGAAATTAAATTATACAGAGGACTTAGTTTAGACACATTTTAATATTACATTGCTTAATTATCTTCAAAAGTAGAGTACTCTGACTTGATTCTGTAATCACAGTCCAATTAAACCTGCCTTTATGGCCAATACATCTGAGACTGAAGATCTCTTTTCTTCAAGAACAAATCTTAGAAGGTCATGTAATGGCAAAAGTCAGATAGGGTTCACACTGTTCCTCCCAGACTAGTGGATGTTCTTCCAAGGACAGATGTGAGCTACCTCTACCTTCAGTTTTAACTGGTTATATCATGTTAATTAATCCTAAAACTTAAATTTGCACTACCTTCTTAAAAAATTACTTAAAAGTGTACTGGTTTCCCAAAGATTATCAAAACATACAGCTACACAGAGAGCAGGGTGGAATCTGTTCTTCTAAATGAAGATATTTCTCCAGTTAATTTTCTAGTACATGTTGGTAATATTATACAAGGAATAATTTTGGTCAGTTGTGGTGCTGTAATTAGTGGGTCTCTCCCACTATCTACAGGGGATCTCTGAAGCCTGTCCTGGTGAGCAGTCTGCTTTCTGCATCTCCTCTCCAAATGTTCTGTGAGTCTGAACAGATTTTTAAAAGCCCATTTTTGTACAGATTATATCTTTGGCTGTACCTTGACATGTGAAGAACTGTGTGGATTGGCATGTCACCCATATGCACAACATTTCTCATTGCTCTTTGTGTGAATGACCCCCACAACCTGCACTGTCTGTGGCTGCCTTGGAGACCTTGGAGTCGCACACGCTTTGGAATGGTGGGGATTCACTGACAGTGCTGGGGAGGGGGATCCCCAGTACAGTGCAGGATCCTTCTCCAGGCATTTCCTGCATGTGCCTCCTCCAGCAGAGTCAGGTGCAGAAGTGTGGACTGTAGATCTGCCTCTGGATTACTGTGCAGCAGCTGAATTTCACAGGTACAAGGTGTCCCTCTTTGAGGATGTAGCACTAAGCCCTGGGTTGAAGCCCAGCTGCCTCTTCCAGGCAGCTGTGTCACCTGTGTGTCTGCTGAGGATAGTATTCAGACACCTACTTACATCTTTTCATATTAGTTTTGCTGTAAGGTCTTAAAGTAAATAAACAGAGTATGGTTAGAGATCAAGATTTCAATTAGCATCTGTATCAGGTTTGACTCTGGTGTCATGGTTTGACTTCAAGAGAACATCTGGGCTATGGCTTAGATTCTACTCAACACTAAAACCTTCTATATCTACCTACGATTTCCAACCCCAGTAATAAGATGAGGTAAATTTATGAGATGGACAAACTAAGGAAGGGTTAAGAAAGAGCAGCTCTTCCAAAAAGTTAGTCAAGTCCAATGCTCAAAGTATTTGGAAGGTACTGTAATGTTTTGAATACAGATTATAGACATATACAGATTTTATATTGGCATATTTATTTTCATGTCAAGCATAACTTATTTTTTCTTTGCTTTTATGAGAAGTAGTATAATAAGTGGAAGTTATGCTGTCTAACTCTCCTCCTGACACCTGTGGCATGAACTAACAGTGTAGTTGAAATGATGAGGCCTCTGGACTCAGAGAGTCAAGGCTGTCAGTGACTGATGCTGCTGTGTTTTGTCAGTTGATTCTGGGCTAAGCAGTTTCCCTTACAGGGAGACCTCAGGGGCAGGACAAAGAAGGTGAGACATCTGTCTCAGGGAAAAAATATTCTTCTTTTCCTTTCTGCTATTTAATATTGTACTTAAAGGGATATTTCTATGTGCAACCATCGAGGCAGACTCTCTCAGTCTGTTATGAAAAATAAATTATTTGCCTATGAAAATCATCAGCTCCAATGGGCTCCAAATCCACTGCACAAGTTCTCAATTTGTCTTTAAGGTAATTTCTCCAGCTTTCTAGAGCCAATTCCACCCAAGTATTTTGGCTTCTACCTGTGAAAATGAAGCCTTTTGAAGAGTTTGTGTTCCTGAGAGTCTAACAATCTATTTTTCAGATGAGGACAGATTTCAGATCCATCTTTCTAACCCCACTGTTAAACAACCACTAATAGTTAGCTAGATGGTTATTGTAAGCTTCTGTATTTGACTATTAACAGCAACTGCATGTGTGTGTCTGCTCCATATAGAACAAACCTATCTAGCGATTGATTTTATGATGCCAAAATGATAAAGTTTGCTAAAAAATGTAGAGTGAATGTGTAAGCTCTGGAAAACATTAACAAAAATAACTAAGTAACACTCCCTATTCATACCTAATTCCTACTGACATCAAATTTAGCTGTGTGTACTTTGGACTCATTGGAACTGTTACCATGAAAAATCTTGCTGCACAAGTCCTCTTTGAAACATATAATATTTGTGTTCTGATTGCTCTGTTAAGAAAAAGAAAAAGTTTTGTCATCACTGTAGTTTAGGCAGATTCTCCATTGTCTGGTGTCTTGTTATAGTCATTTATATCAACACAGAGTGGGTGTACAGTAGCCAGCAGTCTGTGTTAGCAGCATTTTAGATTCAGTTTGCACTTACGTAAATGATTGTGCAAGATGTGAGAGGCAATCTAGCCCCTGGGAATTATATATGGGTTTGGGCGTAATCTTTATGTGTGTAGCCAACACATAAAAATATAGAGAAGTTTTAACATGTTACTGTTGCCATCACCCCAAATAAATATAATTAAACAAGCAGCTTTCAGGCACACTTATAGGCAGGATCCAGAATAGCTCATGTTTTTGGTGGCAGATATATAGGAAATATGAGCCTATAAGGAACAATATATTGCTTTGTTTTTCATAGCATTGTTCACCACATTCTCATAATGGTCAGATAAGAAAGTTTTCAGACCAAGGAAGGGTTAGAAAAGTGCATTTCTAGCATTTCTAAGAGTTTTGCAATTTATGTAGTTTAATAGGATGCCCCTTTGCAATTCAGAAAAAAACCCTGGTGAATTGTATCACATATCAGCTGAATTAAACTGGTGTAGAGATACTGTGTCACAATAATCACTAAGACAGCCCAGTCCAGAAAGAAAGTGGTATTAACTATGTTTATAATGTGGGGCCATGTGTTCCTTCCTTTTACCACAGAGCTATAAATGTTGCATATTCCAGTTTGCAAGTCAAGGTATCCCAGAAGAGATATTAATGATATTGGGGGCTACAGGAAATGGAAGCACCTTAACAATATGTTCCCCTGAGGGTCTGGCATGTGCTGCCTTGGAAATCCTTGACAAGACTCAAAAGCACCATTAAAGCTTTTCTGTAGCTTGCTTTTCTTTTTTTTTTTTTTTTTCCATCTGAGCCTGTGACAGCATAGGTGAAAAACGCCCTTGCTGGTGGCAGCACATCTCTCATACCCACAAATATTCATTTAACATTAATGAATTGCTTAAACATTCCTGAGGTGCCTATGTCTCTCTGCAGAGATTTGGACTCTTTATTTTGCCCAATTCTAAACCACAATCCCAAGTAAAAGAGCAAAGGAGGAACTAAAGAGACAACCCCTGGCCGACTTTTTGCCAGTTGCTTTCATCTCTGGAAGTTTTCCCTGTGATGGGGCTCTGCAGGTTGTCAGGGCAAAGCAAAGATGTCTAAATGCCAGGGGGAAAAAAAAATCTGCTTTCCTTTAACCCAATGCCCAGAAACAGCTGAACTGATTTTGCTGAAACCTTAAATGTACTCGGCACGATGGAGATTCCCTCAGAACAGAATTTTTTTCATTTGAATGATTTAAATTTGACGAAATCATAGTGATGTAGAACAAAAACTGATAAGCTCCTGCTAGCTCTGCCTAGAAAAATAGTTTATATGGTCTTGGTCCTTTTTAGACCAAGATTTGTCTTGTTCTGCTATATATAATGAATGCCTTTAAGACTAACTTGCCTTAATGTTTATTACAGTTGTAACTCATTTATTAAATCAAATCATGATGGTGAGGAGGAAGTTGTAAGAAGTGAATATCTAACAGATGAGTTATCTGGAAGAAGGCAGCACCTACTGACATCACCCTGCAATGTGCAGTGCCTCTGTCTGGGGCAGTCTGGCTTCCATGATGCTAGGAAAATCAGAGAGGTGAACTCCCTCCTATTTCCTCCTTGGAAGGTGTTCAAGGCTGTGGCCTCACTTCTCTTGGAAGTCTTGAAATATTTTCAGTAATGGGAAGGGGTGGAATGGCTGTGGGCTGGATCCTCTTGGAAAGTGCCCTGTAGCATTAGGGAATGATGCTGCCGGTCGCCTGCTCTAGCTGTTCAAAAGATGACGTTTTGCTGATTTGCTCACTAATTCCGTACAGCCAAACGCAGTTATTGCAGCTAGGAATGATCTTTCTCTGGTATAACTCTGCTGAAGCCTGTAGTGTCACAGAGGGTGTGATTGTGGGTGAAAATCCCAGTCTGGAGAGCAAAAACCGGCTAGGTACGTGTTAGTGACAACAATCCGTGAGGCAAAGGAAAGTGTTCTGTGATTCCAGACACACTCACCCGTAAATTGCTGACCGTTTTATGTATTGCCCGATATAACCACCCCAGGAATCAGGAATATTCTGTTTATCGGGGCGTTTATCACAGATAATCATGGGTGCGGTGGAAATACCGCCTGGCGTGTGTCGCTGGTTTTGGAAGCTTTCATTTCCTGATTTTTCTGACACTGGGGGGGGATCGTGGTTTTGATTTTTTAAATTATTCTTATATTAGTTTAAGGCAGCGGCCGGAGGACAGCCCAGCGCAGCCCAGCGCCCGCCCCCGCCGTGCGCGCCCGCGGTGCCGCCGTCCAGGCGTTTCGCGTTACCGCCGCCCCGTAAAAGCCGCGCACGAACGCGGTGCCACATAAACGCTAAATTAAAGCGGTGCTGCGGCCCCGCCGGGGCTGGGGCCGAGGGCGATCCGACCACCCGCAGCCGGGCCGCCGAGCGGGACCGGGCCCTGCCGGGCCAGGCTGCCGGCTCCCCGCAGCCCAGGAGCGGCGGCGGCCGGCGGGAGGCTCCAGAGCCCCAGCGGAGCCCGCGGGTGCCGCTTCCTCCGGCAAAGGCTTCCCCCATCGCGGCACCTGTGGAGCGCTGGCCCTGGGGAAAGCTGCCCGGGGCTCCACGCAGGACAAGGGCTGGAAGGGGAGGGAAACCGGCTCAAAGCAGCCCATGGACGAGGCTGGGCCGGGCTTGCAGCGCAGTCCCGGGCGCACCGTCCTGCGAGGCCAGCGCGGCAGCATCACTCGTGGGGCCGGTGGCAGCCGGCACTCCGGGGAGCCCGTCCGAGCCCTCCCCGGCCTGAGGGGACACAGGAGCGGCACATTGTGGCCGGCTGCCTCCGGCCACAGCCGCTCCTTGCATCGCCCCGCGAGGAGCGCGCCCGGGCGGCAGCGGCGCAGCCCCGGTCCCGCCCGGCTCCACCGTCGGGGCTGGCAGCGGCGCCTCCTGCAGCAAGTGCGGGCCTTGATTTTTATTTTTTTTTTTTTTTCCTTGAGCTCAGGACTCCTCGAAGGCGGGTGATTTCACGGAAAGTTAAGGGGAAGACAGGGCCCCGAAGTTATTACACAAAATAATGAGTTCTCCAGCCGATTCCTCCGGGCTGAGACCGTGCCAGTGCGGGGATGCACGCATCCCGCCCCGCCGCCCTCCAGAAATCCCCAGATTAGCAGGAAAACTTGGTGGTGTTTCAAGTGCATACCAAGAAAATTAATGTGAAAGCATTCCTCTTTCAATCGAGAAAGGCGTATAGTTTCTCTCTCTCCCAAGGCTTCTCTCTCGATCCCCCCACTTCCCCCCCCCCCCCCCCTCAGGATTTTCCAGATAAATTGGGGAGCTTTCCAGAGGGAACCTGGAGAAGAAATAATAGAAATACTCAAGCACTGTCTTGGTTGCCCCGATCTACAGCACCTTTCTTTAAATGCCAGTTAGATTGTAAAATCCGGTCAAAACTGTATTCATTGCAACAATATTGGTAATAAAGTATTTTGTCTGATGTTGCATTGTCTCCCTCACGACAGAAACTACAAACCAAATGTATGTTCCAAGCGAAAAGGAAAAGGTTTTATTTAATCCAGAAAATAATTAAAATCTCATGTATTTTTATTGGTTTTAGTATCCAGCAGAGTGAAAATATTGAAACTCCGAGACCCCTTGCATTAAAAAGTCACAACTGTTCTATTTTATTAGTTCTGACTGTGTGAAAAAAATTATAAGGACAACATTGAAAAAATCCGGGTTTTAGAGCCCTGAATGGCCATAAAAACAATAAAATCAACTATAAAACCTGCACTAGTGATATTAAAAAATTATGTAGTTCAATAAATGTGACATTTCATGAATGCGGATTTAATAGTCTCCAACCCGTGGAAAGAGGAAGGCTGAGGTCTAACAATTGAATTTGAAAGGGGCGGTTCTGTAGAACTGCAAAATTAAGTGCTTCATTTTTCTTGTTAGGGATTATGCAGTGGTAGTGGAATGTAATAACTGTGTCATTAAAACTTCCTTTTAACAAGGCCTATTGCTTGTATAAAAGTCAGAAAAGAATAATCTCTTCCTCTATTTATTTGTTTTCCAATAATACAGCAAAACATTTTTTTTTTCTTTTCACATAAACTTGTTCTCAAGATTTTGAATCGACAGCTTGTAAAATATTGTGGGGGCCCTCCATTCTGCTGCCTCATATCATGCACGTCGTTATTCCAGAGGGCAACGGGTCATCGGTTTACTGTACATTTATTAAGTAAATCAAGCTGCAAATCCAACACTTCCAGATGAAAACATTAACTAAACCCCTTGGAAAGAGCAATGCCTGGGAGACTGAACACAGACAAAAAATAATCAAAACTGTCAGCTCGCTCTACGTGTACCTGATATTTACAAGACACAAGACCACGCTTTAAAGGTGAGTTTTGGCATTTGTTAACAATGTAAAGAAAAAGAAAACCTAACCTCTCTGCATTATTAAAAAAATATATTTTTTTGTTTTTCATTTCACCAACACCCTTTCGTCTTGCTCTGAGCCTGTTATTACGATCTTCGTGGGTTTGAACTGCAGACTTTTTTTTTTTTTCTTTTTTTTTTTAAGAAAAAAAAAAGCAGAGTTATACCAGCACCTGCTATTCCTTAACAGCTTTCCGTGCTCGCTGTCAGCACGGGGGCGTGAGGAGACGGGACACGGCGGGGTCCGCGGACACGCAGGCTGCACCTGTCGCCTCCTCTCGCACGGAGAGAGAGGAGAAGGAGCGGCCGCGCCAGCCGCTGCCGTCGGGGCCAGGCCCCGACGGGCGCTTGAGGGGCGCGGGCAGAGCGGGGGTCGCTGCCCCTTGCTCACACCTCCCACCACCCCTCGCCCACGTCCGGCCGGCAGCGGTGCTGGCGAGGGGCGGCCCTGCGGAGCGGAGTCGGCGACGCCCGGACGGAGCGCGCGTCTCCCGCTGGGGGCGGCGGGGCAGGGGGAATCACCCGGCGGGATCCTAAAAATCGAATCGATGGAGCCCAGGTGGCGCTGCTCGGGCCGTCATGCCGCTTTCCCAGCCCGGGCTGTCGGGCACTGGGTCCCCAGCCCCGCGCGGCGCCCGGCGGCCCCATCGCCCCCCAGTCTGCCGCCCGGTGCGGCCGTCGGAGCCAGCGAGCAGCGCGGCGCCACTTCCTGCTTCGCCATGCTGGGCTCTCGGCCCTGTCCCGGGCACGGGGCCGGAGCCTGTGCTGCCCGCCGCCCACGCACTCCCCGCACTCGTTCCCGGTGCACGCAGTCAGGCGCAGCGCCAGCGCGGACTTTTCCAAGAGAGAGGTCCCCGGGCCGGGCGGGGGGTGCCCGTCCGCTTCGTGCCTCCTGCCTCGGTCCGCGCCAGGGCCACGCTGCAGGGGTCAGCGCGCAGCCCCACGGGGAAGCCCGAGCACCGCTGACGCTGCGCCCTGCGCCGGCAGAGGAGCGAGAACCGCTGCGGGAGGCGGCGGGGCCTCTGCGCCGTCGGGGCCCGGCGGGCGACAGATCGCGCCCCGCTGGCCCGGGTCCCCTCGGCGGTGGTTGATTGGCGCCGCGGGGAGTTCGCTCCAGGAGGCGGGGGAGTGTTTGCCGGCGGGGGGTGGTTTCCCCCTTCCCTGGCCGGGCTCATTGGCCAGACGGCGCCGTGGCAGGAAGGGGACAGAGACCACGCGGGCTCCGCCCCGCGCCAATAGAAACCTATCGAAGGGTAACCCGAGCCCAGAGAAACCCGCGGCGGCGGTGCCAGCACCCAGCCGCCGCGGTCGGGGCCGGCTTTCCGCAGGGGCGGCCGGGGGCGCAGGGGTGCGCGGGCGGCGACCGCGCCATGCAGTACCAGCCTCCGGGCGCGGCGCCGGCGGCCCTGGGCGTCGGCGTCCCGCTGTACGCGCCCACGCCGCTGCTCCAGCCCGCGCACCCCACGCCCTTCTACATCGAGGACATCCTGGGCCGCGGCCCCGCCGCCGCCCCGGCCCCCCACTCCCTGCCCGCCCCGCCGCCGCCGACGCTGCCGTCGCCCAACTCCTCCTTCACCAGCCTGGTGTCCCCGTACCGGACCCCCATCTACGAGCCGACCCCCGTCCACCCGGCCTTCTCCCACCACCTCGCCGCCACCTATGGCACCGGCGCCTACGCCGGGCCCCTCTACTCCTTTCCCCGCGCCGTCGGCGACTACGCGCACGCCCTGATCCGGCAGGACCCTCTGGGTAAGCCCATGTGCCCCCCTCCGCCCTCCCCGGCTCCGGCGCAGATACCGTCCCGTCCCCATCCCGCCGTCGGGGCAGGGGTAAATGGGAAGTGCCGGAAAGCGGTCCCCTTTCCCGCCCGCCCCGCCGCTTCTCTGTGTTCCCCCGGCTCCCTCCGGCCCCCGTCTGATTTACAGTAAATTAGAGACGTGCCGTGCTCCGGGTCTGTCAGCGAGACCACAGTGCGCGGCCGCCGTGACTCAGATTTGTTTTCCTTCAAACCAAGTGACTCTGAGAGTGTCCTTAGTAATGTCGCGTGTGGTTTTGGTGGGGAGTTTTAATTGTGCTTGGAGATCGCATGGCAGATCTCAGTCTTTCCTGCGGATGACTTGAAAAACAGTCGGGAGGCCGGCTCCACTCGCAGGGGCCCCCGAGGTTCCTCTGCGGGTCGGCTCGGGCCGGGCCGGGGGTCCCGGTGGTTAATTCACGCCTTTGGCTGGGAAGCGACCCCTCTGCGGGGGCTGAGCCCCGTGCCCGGGCTGCAGCACTTGTTCTTAGTGATTGCAAAACTGGACCTGACTCACCACATTTGTGCAGTGAAAGAGGCTGACCCTTTCCGTTCATACAGGAAACCTTGAGCTCTCGATAGGAGTAAATCTGGTTTCAGAAGCTGTTAAGTGTTTTCCTGGCCGCCTGAAGCAGGCTCTTCCCCGGGAGTCGTGCACATTGCTGATTACTTTATCGACATCCTCAATACAGACAAATTCAGGAAACACTCGACTTCTGATAGCCGGGATCCGTTTTTCTGATATTGTTCATTTCCTCTGTGTGGGATGTGACTTTATGACAGCTAAAATAACCAGTTGCTTCCTATTTTTTGAGTCTGTTTTGCACAAGAATTACTAAAGCCTGACGCAAGCAAAATCTCGAAAAACAATACAGCAAATTGCAAAGGGTGCAGGCAGAAAGATAAACAGCGTGACTCAGTAGCACTGGCCGGAGCCTCCTGCCCCGGGACGCGGCTGCGGCTCCGCAGCGGGGCCGGTTCCCCGGCGTGTCGCTGCCTGCTCCGCCTCACCCCTCACCCGGCCCCGGGTGAGCCTGTCGGGCACCCCGCGGCCTCTGGCGGGGAAAGCCCCAGCCGAGAGTGGGGGACATGCGGGCTCTCCTTCCTAGAAACCCAGTGGCCTCCTGTTGGCGCATCACCCCTGCCCAGCCCCGCGACGTCCCCGCTCTCCACAGGGACCCGGGCACTGGCTCAGAGAAAGGGAGACGGTTTCTTTAGGGCATCGCAGTGAAAGAGCAGAAGGAAGCAAAGGTCTTTTTTTTTTTTTTTTGGGTCTCTTTCTTTGCGAGATAGACCAACAGGAAACACATTGACGGAAATGTTGCCAAAGCCCGTAAAGTGACTTTAACTGGTCTCTCCGTTTGGCGGAGGGGAAAAAATCAGAGAGGGGAAAGATCAGAGTAGGAACTGAGAGAAATAAAATCAGGCGAAGGAAATTAGGGAGCCCTGGACCCGGCGCGCTCCCAGGCCTCGGCCGGGGCTGGGCAGGGGCTCCCCAGTCCCGCGTGTCCGCGGCCGGCCGGTGACCCTCGGCGCTGTGCCTCTCTTTGTAGGGAAGCCGCTGCTCTGGAGCCCCTTCATCCAGCGGCCGCTGCACAAGAGGAAGGGGGGGCAGGTCCGCTTCTCCAACGACCAGACCATCGAGTTGGAGAAGAAGTTCGAGACGCAGAAATACCTCTCCCCGCCGGAGAGGAAGCGTCTGGCCAAGATGCTGCAGCTCAGCGAGAGGCAGGTGAGGCCGTGCCCCCGCCCCGGGGAACCGCACCCCCTTCCCCTTCGCTCCAGGCCCCGCCGCGCAGCTGCTGTCGCTGCATCGCTCCCGGGGACCTGGCCGGCTCAGGGTCGGCGGGGAAGGGGTTTTTGGCAGGTTCTTGCTTTTTGCTTGTGGCCTGGGAAAGGCTCTGGATGTTAACTGGCTCCAAGACTACCCTGCACCTTTTCTCATTGTCGTTGCTCAGGTCAAAACCTGGTTTCAGAATCGCAGAGCCAAATGGCGGCGTCTAAAGCAGGTACGTAGATGTTTCTGTTTCTATAGAAATAAGTATTTTAATTGTCTTATCTTACATCGTGCTCGCCTATTCCAGGTTGTATGCAGAAGTCATCTGAAAGGCTGTTTAACCTCTTCACCTTGATTAAAAAGACAAATAGTCATGCTGGAATCCATGAGGGCTCGTTCAGGCAGCACTAACGTTAAAAGCTTCTAATGCAGTTCCTGTATCAATTATGCCCGTCTTTCACACACCACCTATTAAAACTCCACGGTAATTGTTTTGTAAACCCATATGTTTTTTAGCCAATTAACGTGGAGAAGATAAGTAATTGTCAGTAAATTACCTAGGCAGTATTTTTGGAGAATATTAACTGGTGTTTTAAAATGCCCTCTTTTGATAAACACAAGTCGATGTATTTTGCTAACATCAGGAGAAAGCAGGTACAAGCACCTTGTTTGTTTTGACGAGCCACATGGAAAATTGAGTAGTTTTTACCCTCCTTTCACAAGCAGTTACAATGCATGAGCCTAAGAACTTAAAGCCGTTTCCCTTCCCTTAGAAATCATGCTCAAGCAGGTAATTATTTAGGGGTTTTTATGACACATAGGAACTCAGCAAAACTGAGGTCCCTTGGCTCAAATATTTTTGAAAAATTCCAACATCTTGACCTGAGTCTGGTTTCAGCAAGTGTGACATGGATGCACACAGTTTACTGGCAAATTTGCCTTTAATATAAAAGTAAAAAGAAAAGTAAACTAATCACGGTACGGTGCTCTAGATGAATCTGTTCTGTGACCTTCGCCTGAGTTTAACTCAATCTTCAGTTGATTTTTTAATAAAGTCCTATTATTCTGGCAAGAGGCCGCCTAGGGCCCAGCCCATGCCACAGTGTCCAGAGAGCTTGCTTGGGATCTCGGCCATTTTAAGTCATTTCCTCCTTTTCATTCAGTCACATCCATTTCTCCAAGCCCGCAGGGTTATATCATGGGTACGTGTCTCTGCCTGCTTTTTCTTTCACATGGCATTTCATGCCCCCTTAGGGGACTGGGCTCTCCAGACAGGAGCCAATATAGGGCTACTCTTGCCTTCACAAACAGGGGTTTGATTTGGTTTTAGTGGTGAGTGTTTTAATGTTGAGTTTTAGCTTAATTGGTAGTTTTTTTCCATTTGCTTTTGGACCACCGATGGATTCAACCTCCCTCCTCTTGCTGTCGGGTGTAATTAAAGAAAGATCAGGGCAGGAGGAAGCTGTGTGTCGGTGTTTGTAGACTCATAATAAACATTTGCTTTACTAAAGACAAAAGTTCAGAGGTTCCTGGGCTCCAGCAGCTCCTGACTCTTTTGAAGTGGCTGCGATAACCATCGCCAGGGAGCCCTATTCACGGCAGCAGCCCCTGTGGCTGTGAGGGAGTGGGATCAGAGCCCTTGCCCGGCCCGGTCCCACTTGGGCAGGTTTATAGGGAGGCAGCAGGACACCTGCCTTTTTCTGCAAGGTGGTTTTCCCACAGAGCACAGCTGGAATTCCCTGGCCTCCTGTCTCTGTGGCCTCTAGTTCTGTACCAAGCAGGATTCTTTCATTGCAGGAGAACCCCCAGGCCACCAAAAAAGAAGAAGTAGAAGGTGCTGACAGTCACAGTGACCAAAGGCCGGAGAGCTGCCAGAGCCCTGAACAGAAGGGTAAGGAGGTCTCTCTGGATGGCTCACAGTACACCCCCTCACCAGCCTCACAGGAGGACCTGGAGTCAGATGTCTCTGATGACTCTGATCAAGAAGTGGACATTGAAGGCGATAAAGGCTATTACACTGCTGCCCACTAACAGTCCCATGCAGAGAGCGGACCTAACTCGGCTTGCACTTTACCAGGGGCTGGTTTGAAAGAATATTGTGCTACAGGAGAAAACTTTCGCCGTTACATTGAAAGCAAAAAGCATCACCAAATAGACTAATTTTATTACAAGCAGAGAAAGAAAGATGTATTTTCTGCAAACAGTTCAGGTTTGGCATCTCTAATTTGGTTAAAGGACCATGGTTTGTATTTAATTATTTGTAAGATAAGTTTGTACAATTATCAATGTTCTGACTGGAATATTATCCTGCACCCTGTCCTTACTCATGGTGGCGGAGAGGGTCTGAATCAGCTGCTGTCGGTGATCAGGCAAAACTCTAACTAGTGTGGAAGTGAGTATGGATTGCAGGAGACTAAGCCCTTTATATGTGTAAACAAACGTACTTTCAGTAGATTAATTTAAACGCCCTTTGTAAGCAGAGAAACATGTTCTGAGAAAGAGGGAGGGATTTGACCATCCCGAGAAGTGCCTTATACTCACACCCTTTTATGTGCTCTCTACTGAGACATCCTTCCTTCGTCAGGTAGAGTTGTCAGATTCCTTTTTCTTCTTGTGTGAGATGAAATGTGCCTTCTCAGATTTTTGAGAATTTTGTCTCACCATTTCTGCAAATGGTTCCATTTGCAGAAAAAAAAATATTTTTCTCCTTCAAAATCTCTAGCACTGTTTTTTATGGATTTCATATTTGAGAAGAAAATGCAGGGAGTGATAGGGCTCTGCTGCAGGACAGAAGCTTGCATCAGCTGCAGGGCATAAGTGAAGCACACAGCCGTGGGAAGATAATGCCTATCGTACACGTATCTGCTTCTGTACATACTAGTTTTCTTTAAAAGTCTTGTGGTTTTATACCTCACATTGTTCATATTTTGTACATACTTGTTCAGTGTTTAAAAAAAAAGGCAAAACCTGGTATTTAATTTTTGATGGACATATCTGTGAAATAAACCTAAACTCTGCAACACTCGCCACTCTGGCTGTCCAGTTACTGGCAGGAGAAAACCCAGACCTCTCCTCTGCCAGGTGTGTTGTAAGCGCCTTTTCCCTCAGTACTGTGCCAGCCATCAGTCACCCCGCAGCTTTCTGGGCACCCTCAGTTGCAGGAGTCTCGTGTGGGCTCTCTGCTGTGTTTTTTTGCTGTGTTTCAGCCTCCCACCCCACGTTTCGGTTTTGCCCGTGGCTGTGCCCACACGGGAATGGGTTCTGTGGCAGGAGGAGGAAAATCTGGCTGGCAAGCCCAGGCTGGAAGTGTGGGTGTTTACCCCTGAGTCGCCCTGACCTTGGGGGGCCGCAGAGGGGTGCGGGCTGGAGGAGGAGCAGGGCTGGCAGGGTTTGCTCGGGGCCGGGCATCGACCCCAGCCGGGCAGACGCTGACCCACCTGAGTCAACAGTGGTTATTCATCGGCCTTTCTCCGAAATGACTCGGGGAAGGAGCACGGAACCCGGGCTATGAGAATTGCTCCCGGGAGCAGGCATCCTGGGTGGGCACCCGTGTGCGTGTTCAGCCCCTCCAGGTGACACAGTGAGCACCCAGGGGACGGGGATTTACACCCGGACAAGTGTCACAGAGGCTTTTAGTGCCAAGAAATGCTTTTAGATAGCAACAAGTGTCTGTTGTGACTGGCAAGGGAGGATGGCCCTTAGACCGGACAAGCTGTTGCTTCTAAGTGAGTTAATTCTTTCAGAAACATAAGCTGAATTTTCTAAATAAGTGGCTTTAACTTTGATTTGTCTGAAAACCGCGCTCATGAACGGGGCCCGAAAAGACGAGGTGATCGGGAGGTTCTGTGCCCCCTGCCCGTGCACACCGGGCACAAGCTCTGGCCCTGAGCTGCTCCGGTCGTGGCCGCGGCCGGGCCGAGCGCTCCGCTCGCACAGCGGCCCCGGGGGCGCGGGCACCGGGCCCTGCTTTAACACCTCCCGTGACAAAGGGAGGGAGCTCCGGGGCGCTCCGGGCCGTCCCTGGGGCTCCTCTCCGCCTTAGCGCCGGGATCGAGCCCCAGCACGGTGAGCGCCGCGAGAGGAATCGCTGAGGGCGCAGGCAGCTCACGGCGGGGCTGCGCTGAGGAGGAGATCCCTTCCCCATCCCTCGGCTTCCCCTCGCTCCGGCTGCCGTCCCGGGCCTCAGCGCGGGTCCCGACGGGGACGGGGACCGGGACAGCCCACCGTGAGTCCCGGGAGCTGAGGGGGGAGGGTGGTGAGGTTGTGAGGGCCGGAGCAGAGCAGGGAGCGCTCGGGAGGGAAGATGCCGTCCGCGTCTGTTTTTCTTTATCTGTTGATCTGTCCCGACCAATATTAGGGTACACGAAACTGGCGTCACTTCTTCAACGCCACTTCGTGTTATGGCTGGGCTTTCGCGTGGGGATGGGAACACGCGTGGAACAGGGCGGCCGTGACGGGTGGGCAGCCGGCGGCGGCCCGTGGGAGCGGGCGCCGGGCGAGCCGCATTTCCACGGAGCTGATGCCGGCGTTCCCGGCCGGGACAAGCCGGGAGCCAGCCGGGCCCGGTACGATGGGCAGGGCGGGGGCTTTGCCCGAGGAACTGCGCGGGGTCGCGTCCCGGGAGATGAAATGGGGTCCCGGGAAGCCGAGCTCTCCAACCCAGGCGCTTTCCCCGCCGTGGCGGGGATTTGGCGGCTCCCTGCAGGTGCGGAGCGCAGATGCGCCGTCTGCAGCTGCCTGGCCAGGGATGTGGATTTCCAGGGTGTCGCGACAAGTGACAAACAGCGCGTATAACCCGGGCTGGGCAGTCGATATGTCCTTGCTCACCCGCCCACCCGGGGAGGGGGCTTAGGGAGGTAAAACACACCGGCGGGGCCGGCCGAGCTGCCGCTCAGAAGTAATCCCCCCGCCGCTGTCCCTAATTTCCCCAGCTCGTTTCCACGCGGGGGAGACCGACGTGGGGATGACCACGGCTGGGCGGACGAGTGTCTCTCCACGGGCAGTCTCTTCTCTTTGGCAGGAGAAAAACAGCCAAAGCACTTTACACCGTTCGGGAAAACCTTCGAGCCCCTTCCGTGCCACCCCGCTCTGTCCTGTTTGTTTGCCCGTTGGCTATTCCATGCCGAACTGGCACGTATGACCTTTCCAGCACAACTCCCGTCTTGTTTTCGACTTTTTTATCAGCCGATTCAACTTGAAAATGGTTATCATTTAGCAGAAAAACAAACAGAAAAGCACATTTTTGTAAGCAAAACGTTAATGATTGGAAGAATTGCACCAATTTCAGCTTGACAGTGTGTGATTAATCCTCCGGGTCAGGTACTTATATTTTTAGTCATTAGGTTCGTCGGCCTTTGATATGCAGAACTGTTTCTAGCCTAATAGGCTATCGACCGGGCCGCTGTGTACTTTGACTGGGGGCGCAGCGCGGTGCCCGGGCCCGCGGGAGCGCAGCGCGGGATGCGCGGGCAGCGCCGGCCCGGCGGGCTCGTCCCGTCCCGCAGGCCCGGCCCGGGGCAGCCCCGGCCCCGCAGTCCGGGACACGCGTGGGGCTGCGCGCTCGTGCCCGCCGCCAGTGCTGCCGCGGGGGCGGGAGAGGGGAAGGCGGATACGCGATGTTTGTAAAGCAGGTCACTTTAATCCTTCACGCTGAAATGTCCAGAGCCTCTTCAATTGCACAATAATAGGAAATAATAACTCAGGGCTGCTAATTGTTTGCTTTCGCTGAAAAGGACCTTCCTCTAGTCATATCGGATAAAAGGAGTTTTATCCATCCACTCAGTTTAGTGGATGATAAAAAATGATATTAGGCCTGGAAGACATCTGCTATTATATGTCTCCTCAGAGGACCAAAAAAAGAATCAGACAATAAAATCTGTGGATGGATATTGTTATCTTTTAGCTATGTATGTGTATATATATATATATATATATATGCAAAATGTTCGTTTTTGAAGACATTATTTGAGCACATGAGAAAGTACCAAGACAGACAGAGCGGTAAACCTGAAAGAAGCATGAACAGCAGGTCAGAGCATGCTGATCTGATTCAGATCAACTTCGCATGCATTAACATTTAGCAGTAGTTTGGGCTTAGTAAGGACTTTGTCCAGGTGACAACAGCTTACCAAAAAGCCTTTGCTGACAGTTGAGTCTCTGTCTTATTTTGAATCATGGACTGGCTCCAGGCCTCCTGAGCACAGGAGGTTTGCTTATTCCTATTTATCCAAAACAGGAAATCAATGTGTATTTCTAAAATATTTCAGATGGTGCATGTCAAGGCCAAAAAAACTTTACACAATCGTGTAAAAGCCTTATCATGTTAACTTAAGTGGCTCCGTTTCACAACTCCATTGTCGGAGAGCTATTGACAAATGACTACTAAACCCCGGGAGTCTCAAGCACATCCAGACTGTGTTACTTTGGTCACTTCGAGTTATAACAGCAAATTATTGTTTGGTGGAGTCTTTCAGTCGAGTTGGTGACTAGTGAATTTCCCCCTGAATGTTAGATACCCACCCATGTCATGAACACATAATCTCTAATGGGACTAATTGAGAGGTAGATCTTTCTCCCTATCAAATTGATACCTACCTATGTCATTAAGCCTTAATAATAAATAGAACTAATAGGTTTGTTTGGGTTTGTTGGGGTTTTTTGTTTGTTTATTTGGTTTTCTTTCTGCTTGTTTTGATTTGTTGTCATTGTGGAGGTTTTTTGTTGGTTTTTTTTTTTTTTACATAGCAAAACAGAGCCTGATATTAAACAGTGTGAGAGGCTGTGTTGTCATAGTGACTTTTTCATTTTTTGTTCTTATTTTTTTTTCTTTCCTGAAAGTATTGTTCAAGATGTCAGATACTAGCAAAATTCTGGGAAAGAGATGTTCTGATTTTTTCACTGGTAGGAGCAAACCAGTGTAAAGATATGTATTAATGACTAAGAATTTATCTGCTGACTTTTTACAAGACAATTGTTAGAGTGGGTATGTGTGCAAGCATGTGAGCTAGACATTTTCAAGTAGCTGCTCAAAGGAGCAGATTTTTCAAGGGTTTTGTCTGAGTACATTTTGATGAAAACAAAGTCAAAGTCAAAACGGATTGCTGTGGTGGTCTGTAGGAAATTAATTGGTGCTCACAGTCAGCTGGAAATACTGACACTAAAGGCAAACTGAACTTCACATTTGTTGTACAGTTTAGGCAAATGATTTGGGCTAAAAGATTGAATGGGCATGAAAAATGAGCTGCCATCTCATCAGCCTTAGGGAAGGGGCCATTTCCAGGAAGCCTAATTCAATCAAGCTTATTTAAGGACTAAAAATCCCATCTGACAGACACATAGACCTCAAAACTTTTAACATGATTTTAGCAGGCTGAGTTGCAGTCAGCAAGGAGCCCAGAATATGACCTGCTAAAACTTGGCAGATTTTATCAGTAGACTCTTAGTAGGTCTTGCTTTTGAAAAAAGAGTTCCTGACTGAACTAAATCTACTGAAAAAAAGGATCCTTTTTCCCTTGTTGTCTAGACTGACCTTTCAGGGTTTCCCTGAACTTCAATCTGTGCCATTGCTTTGAAGACCTATGTGGAGAAAATTCTTGCTGATCCTTTCCTATGCAATTATACTCCTTGGCTAGTGCAGTGGGCATGCCATTGTAAGGAGCATTCTGTCATTGTCTAGACAAGTGTCAAAGTTGTATTTTTAGAATGACTTAGCAAACATTTTTAAACACCTTTTAGCATTTGACTTGTCCTGTCTATGTGAGGTTTCAAATCATGGTAGTCAAACCTTGTTGGCTAGTACCTTGAAAAACACAGCTTTTATCATGGTCTGGACATACTGAGAGTTTTTGTCCTGGAGTACACCCACGTGAGGGTAGAGCCGTTTTAAAATGAGTCAGGACTGCCCATTACCCTGCAATTTTATCTCAATTACTTACTGCAGCTATCAGGATAAAAATCATAGGTTAAAAGGGGAAGAAGTAACTTTATTTTATACACATCAGTTCTTCCACTTCCTTCTCTGTAATAAGAAACCCTCTTACACAGCCAAAAACCTAATCTAGCACACAAAGTCCATCAGAGAGACCTGTTGTAGTCCCAAGGTATAGAAGGACCCAGTTCTGCAAGAGGATGGACTGGCTGCGGTCACTTTCCAGGGACTTATCCTGCAAGTTCTTCCCAAACATACCTTGGAACTAGCCCAAGTGGCTGTGAGGAGTTTGGAGACAATAACCCTTTAAGGAACAGCTCTGCACTAATTTGGTTCATTTTGGCTGATGGGTGTTGCAGCCCCACCAGCACTTTAGAGCAAGTTTGGCTCATCGAGGGCGTTTCGTTGGTTGATTCTAGGCTCCATGGCAGTAAGACACCAGATTAAATTTATCTCTGAGCATGTCAGTGCCAGTTAGTTGTGGGCAGGAACTGCGAATGAGTTGCTCTGTTGGCTGAAAACAAACACGGGGCTGTATAAGTCACAGTGAGAACAGCCAAGGGAGTTGAGCTGTAGTAGTAGGGGCTTCAGGGGCTCAGAGGCAAAAATGATGGGATGGGACAGTAGCTCTGCAGCCCCATAGCATACTGATGCAGGCAGTGGAGAAAACCAAAACTTTCTTCTAAAGTTTGTCAGATAATGGAAAATTATTGTTTTGGGTGAAGGGCAGAGACTGATCTGACAGTCTGTCAGGGACCTGACTGAAGTTTTCCATTAAGTAAGATTTTGGGATAACCTAGTGGTCAGTACAATCCCTAGGAGATGGATCAGGTCTGCCCTGCAGAGCTAAACCCTTCTCTGTGGCTTTGGCCCTGGAGGCTCACAAAGACATTGGCTTGGTCACCACTAATGCACCTGGTATAATATTGTCTCCTTGGATATTGCAATATCCCCTGCAACTTCAGGAGCATTTTACTCCAAGTGAAGCATCCTAATTTGGTTCAGTGGAATAGCAGCAACAGTGGCAGCAGCAAAGATGGCAGCTCTTGGCTGTCTCTGCCACCTTAACTCACCTCTGTTAACAGGCAGGAGATGTACAGCACTTCCCCAGAATCATTTATCTTTATGATAACTCTGTTTTGGGGAGGACTGGACCCCATCAGATCACTAGTTGCTCTTGAAAATCTCAGTCAGAAATGTATGCAGATAGTCTTTGTGCTGTTCACCACTTCCCATACTGTGGTAGGGGAAAAAAATGCTGACACTGCAATAACTGAATAAAAGACACCCATTTTCTGCCTGTGTTACTCTCACAATGAATATTGTTCATGCTTTGCTCCACTAGCTGCTCCTACCCCACAGCCTTTGGGTGTGTCTGGGCAGTCAGGGTATACTCACAGAAAGGGCAGATGGTAAATATCAGTATACTTGAAGATATATTTATGCCTTAATTTAAAAACTTACACAGAAAAGTACATGTTTTTTCTCCCTTTTTCACTTTCACCTGATACTTTTGCTGTAGCAAAAGAAATGCTACCTGCACATGGAAACAAATGTACAGGTTTTTCTAGGGAAGAGAATTATGCCACAGAGGCCTGTGGATGACCTGACTCCAGAACTCCTCTGAAAGTCCTGTGTGGTAGGATGCAACTGGCCAGCTTCAGAGTCTTTTGCAAGGCAGCAGAAGTTCCCTGTGCTTGAAGTAATAAACATCTTTCATGCACAGTTGTGGTTGGGGAGGTGGTTTATATTGATTCATCATCAACCACTCCAAAATGAGATTGCTGTGTTGTTATATAACCCTTGGAAGGGGTTTCCTGGCAAAATTATTTTCTGTTATTTTGTGGTTTTTTCCACAATGATACTTTTGCCTCATGACTGTCTCCTGAGCTATCAATCACAGAATTCATTAACACAACCTGTACAATCTTATTTCCTATATGTGTGAGGAATAATCTAGCACTGCCTAATCTGGCACTAGGCACACATGATGATACTTAAAAATGTATGTAAAATATTAAGTTATTTGGTGGTTACACCAGAACAAATGTAGGATAAATAATGCCATTAAATAACAAATGGATTAAGGCCTTATTTTTTCTTAGTTGATTACGGAATCTGCATTACTACATACTTTCCATTATTTGCAAATTACACCAGACAGATTGAATAAATGCTTTAAAATGGGTCCTGAACACTGGTTTAGAAACACAGAGGAAGTGGTTTCTTAGACAACTGCTACCCACGTATTGATTTAATAACAGAGAGGTGGAGGGGCAAAGATGATTATGTTGATGTACTGAACTGTTGATTGTTTAATTGAAGGTAAAATTTTTAGCTTCACTAGTCAATTACCTGATCTCATTAAGTTCTTAAAAATCACTAAAATACCATTCTGGCTGAAGCAGCTGCACTTTGCTACTATATTGTCTAAAGCATTAGGAAAATCATTTGCTAATGGTGATTTACAAGTGTAAACATGTGATATTTTTAGCATCTGAATACGCTTTCTCCATGTGAGAGATTTTGAACTGCTACCATGCACCAGGTATGTAAGGGCAAAGAAGGATATGAAATGTGTTTTTATGTTTGCTTAAATGATCCTTAAACTTCTAAATATTTTAAGGTTTCTTCTATTCGAACCTTATCAACAGGGTGGAAAATACAAGTGGAAAATAATGATTTTTTAATATTAAAGCTGTTTCAAATATAAATGCAAGAATATTCAGTGCCTGTCACATAACAGGTTGTATTAAGAATAAATATAAACTAAGACAGCATTTGGCATCTCTGTGGAGGAAGAAGTCCCATGCTGTGAAAATGCTGGAGGTGCCAGCCTGGCAGCACAAGGAGGACTCCAGAGCAGCAAGGGCAGCTCATCCTGGGCCTCTCCTTGTTCCTTTGGAAGTTGCTGATAGAGGACTTGGCAGAGCACCTCCTGGATTCTATATGCCAGTGTGCACAGACTGACATGACCACTGCTAGCAATCAGTGGCATTTTTGTATTTCCAAACATCATAGGAAGACATTCTTTCAGGTTAACACATTTTCATTTTGCAGGACACCTGTCCCAGAAAGGGTAAGTGATCAGTCAATGTTCATACAGTAATGTAGGAAGCCTTTTCCAAAACCTGTGTGCCGAGGGTTCTGTCCTTGTGTACTTTGTTTGGTTTTTAAATCAGTTCAGAGAAAGACAGCTGGTTTCCATGCAGAAGGAATCTGGGATGAATTTCTTCATTCCTGCAAGCAATGTGACTTCAGTCATATGAACTTGATGAACTCTCAGAAAGGAGCTAGACACATTTTTCTCTCAGTGCAAAGATGTAACGAGGTTATGAACAAGTCCCAAAAGGAGAAATGAAGGAAGAGCTGGGTTGCATTTTTCCCCTTCACAAAGGGTTAATGAGACATAGTAGTGGTAGAGACATAGTAGTAGAGAAATAATTTAGAAGAAATTCTGTAGCACCAAGATTTCCCCGTTTTTGGGGGTATTCCCACTGATGTCTGGTTCTGGTTCTGTGTCAGTCCATGTGCCACTTAAAATCTATTTGGAGTGAAAAATGACTGTCAAAATATGAAAAGGGGACAAAAGCACACAGCACTGAAAAGGAAATGTGCCAGTTCCCCAATCTTAGAGCACATGCCTCCAAACTTCTTGGGAAATGTAATTATCTTTCTATAATTACCTATTATTGCTTGAAGTTCCTATCCATCAGTAGCTCCTAAACTACTGGTGTGGTTGTTACTTAGGTTTTTAGGTACTTGAATTGAAGTGCAAAGTGCAAAGTGCAAGGCAAATAAAACTGCTAGTGTTCCATTTTGATGTCATGTAAATTGGCAATTACATTCTGCACAAGGCAGTGATATAAATTATGAGATCTACCCAAATTTGAGGACATTCACATGGAGTCTTCCTTAATATTAGGTAGGTGCCAAAAGTATTTTTTATTGTAACGCGAGACAGTGGGCATGAAAAGGACAAAACCCGAGTTTTAAGAAAACAACATCAATTTAGGTCTTTCAGAGAGCAAAACTACTCAGGGTCTGGAGTTTGGGTTTGTCTTCCATTTTTTGGGTATTGCCTTTTTAGGGTTTGGGGAGGGGGAGGTTTTGGCCCTGCACTGTTGTTTATTGACTGCAGAAATGTGCAGAAAGAGTAGAAGCTGTGTAGAGCTGTTCCAAGACTCACTGATATTGTAAAGCCAGAGAAGTTTGCTGTGCCTGTGTTATTGTGATCAACCAGTCTGTCCAAAATGGTCCTGCAACTTTTTCAGGTTAAAGTAGCACAAACTCATTTTTGGACGGGGTAGAGCCTGTGTAGCTTGGTTTACCACTGCAGTTTTTGGAATTATAGCAAATTTGGCTGTGACATTTTACAGGAACAATTGAACCATTTAAAGCACTGATTCAAAGGTAATTCCTGGTGATAGCTGATATCAACAGTGGGTTGACTTCCTACTTGGTAAGTAGGCCAGAAAAGCCATCCTGGTGGAAAGGAGAGCCTGGAAGGTTTCCTGGGAGCAGAGCCCTGTGCTCCAGGAGATCCTGCAGGGAGAAGCTACAGGAGCCAGCTCAGGAAAGTGCCTGGGGCCAAATATTTGCACAACTGTTCTGAGCTATGGTTCTGCTTAGGGTCTTTGTGGTTTTCAGATAAGAAAATGAGGAAACTGAATAAAAACATCTACCCACCAAAAGGGTGAATTGTATGAGGGTATCACTTCTGTGTGCCTTCTCCTCCTCCTTGCAGACCTGTGCACTGGCAGAGGCTGCCTTGCTACTCCTGGTAAACAACTTTTGAGGTGTTTGACTGGCAATAAAGTTCATGCAGCTTCTTAGGTGCCCAATATCTTGTAACCTGCACCCTGAATATTGATATACATATTGATTTAATTTCTATTTTTGAAGAAAAATAGAAGAATCAAGGTATAATTTTCTTTAATATATGAGTAAAAATAATTGAATAATCCTGAACTCCACCTTTTAAGGTGTCCTTAGTTTGTATTTTTTTTTTTTTTTTGTGCTTGTGTGTTTATTTATTTTTATTCTGTTCTTATTTTCAGTGATTTTTCATGTTCTTCAGAGTAGGAAGAACTATTTTTCTGGTAGCATGAGCTGTACCAAGTCCTGCAGGTTGCACTTAATGCTGATTTATGTGTCAAAATTAGCAAGGAGTGCTGATTTATGTGTCAAACTTAGCAAGCCTAGAGAGACCTTTTCCCTAACAAATAAATCAACATATTTCCTAAAATGAAGCTGGCAGGTGTTTACTTATTTTGTGTTTTTCATTTGACTTGAGCTCATGCCAGCTTATACAGTGCTGGATTGCATTTAAGTTCTCTAAAATATATTCTCTAGAAAAGGAGCAATTACAGTGCAGAGTTTCCTGAAACTACAAGAGTCTGAGGTCATAGTACTTGTTTATAAAACACATTTCTCAAACTTCTGTCTTCCAAGAATCAGCTGAAGCATAATGCTGGAAATATAATGTATAATGAATAAAGATATTTCAGTGATTCATGAGAATTTGTCTCATTTTATTTCTAGATATGAGTAGGTCATTAACTAGCCTATACATATATATACATTTAAAAGCAGAATTTTCCCTTGCCCACTAAGATCAGTAATATATGATACAAAAACACTGAAGTGTTTCATCATATCTCTGCAGTAATCTGTTCTCTAACTTGGTACATCTTATTCTCAAGATGATAAACTTTCTGAAAAACTTTTCCATGTTATCACTCACAAATACTAAGGCTTTTAATAGGCACATCATGCAATGCTTACATTGCCTAGCCAACGTTTATTGTGAATCTATTGATGCCCTGCTTTTAATTCCTAATGATACTAAAATTAAATTAGCTATGAAGTCCCTTACAACGTCTGTCTCCTGATCTGGAAGACTGTTTATACAAGCAATCAGGGAAGTTAGCTGCTCACTGGCAGGGCAAGTGTCTGCAAATAGGCTCTGCAATAACATATTAGCCACTGCAAATGGAGGAATATGAATTAAGCATATAGATTTTGCACTTGTTTCCTTTGTGCCTCCCCTCTTTCCTTGACATGTTTACTAACACATTTATAATGTAAGAAAGAGCTCTGAATGTTGAGCATTAATTACATGTGGGAACTGAAGCATAAAATAGCATCTACATTTTATCCTTTTTAATCAAGAGGAAATGCTCTAATGTTGGATTTAGATTTAATGCAAAACTAAATATTTGACTCACAATATATTATGTCAGTAGATTGGCTGGTATTTATCACACTTTTCAAAACTAGAGCTTTAATGCCTCATTTGACATGATTTTGTCAGTCCCTGACAGAAAGCTGATAAAATGTCCATTTATGCCATTACAGCTGCCTCTTGTAGCACTTGTGCTGCTATGGAGAGGGATCTGTTGTCTTTTGCCTAAAACCTTTGGTTTTGATAATTTTATAACAAGTTGATCTCTAAAGTTCATTTGGCTCTATTACAGTAGATAAGTTCTAGACTATAAATCAGGTTTTAATGGTACAAAACCAGCTTAAATTGACTAGGTGGCCAAAAGCTATCTAAATCCTGCATTTTTTCTGTCAAGATAGCTGAAACTGGAGTTAAAACTACCACTGGATTTCCATTTCTTCTCGTATTTTTAGTTTCTTCTTCATAGCACCTTTTTTTTCCCCTTGCTTGGGCATTTAAAAAAAATTTCTTTATCCACTGGTCGTAAGAAAAAAAGGTTTTCCACAAAAAAATGGCAAAACTGAAAAGGACCAAATTATATGGTCCCTGCTGACCAGACAAGATGATTCTAGAGAATTCTCTAGCTCTAAAACCCCCTCCAGGTGTGTGCCTTTACCCAGGCAGGGCTGTCAGAATGGATAACATGCATCCCAACTCTTACACATAATGTGGATATGCCAGTGCCAGGTACCTTGTGCTCAAAATACCTGGAATTGGGAATATCTTGTTATAAATGCAGCAGAACTATTTAATACTTATTTCTAATGCACCTCCATCTTTTGTGGGTTTAGAAGTGGATGCTGTGTGGGCTGCAGCACTGCTGGGAGAGCCTGAGGAGTTATAAACGAGACAGGGAGTTCTGTTCCTCCCCTGCTACGTTCCATTTCATCAGGCTCTGCTCACAGACTTAGAGCTTTACTAGTTCTATCAAAATCAGTAAAATAATAATAAAAAGACAAGTGTGACACCAGCAAGAAAGGCTACTCAAACAAGCAGCACTTGGTCCCTCACCTGCACTGTCAGGGAATGGCTTCCTGCAGGACTGGCTGAAGCCCTCTTGGATAATTAGTGAGTGAGTTGCACAACAGCCTCTGTGTCCAGTGTAGTAATACCATGAGAAATAGGATACGTGTGTCTGTTTAGGAAGACTGGCATATTTTTACAATTATCTAAACAAAATGAATTGCAGAATTTCAGGTCAAGCCTGAACTTTGCCCTGTCTCCAGAAGTGCAAGGACAGTGAAGTCACTGATTTGTGAAGAGTACAATTCATCCTGCCCATTTTCTTTCCTTTTTTTTCTGATTGATCCCATTGAAGCCAATGTCAGCATCTGCATGATCTAAGTGATGATTTACCTTTGGTGGCTGGATTTTGGTAAGGAAAGTATGTGGAGACAGCTACTCAGGACATTGAAAACAGTGCTTTTCAATGAACGGGCATGAATTAATTTTTCCCCCACCTAAACAGAAGGAAAAATAGTTCCAGCACTGATAGCTTATACTCTGTGGAGATGTCCGAAATCTGAGGACACAACTTGTTTCAAGAAATGCAGGTGCCACTTATCTCTGTTCCTGGCCAGTCCTGTCCCTGCTGATAGTGCTCAGCCATGACCAGCCCAAGGGTATGACAGTCCTTCCCTGCCACCAGTGGCAATTTAGGCCACAGGGCTTTAGTTAATCCCTCTGCTTTGGGAAGGGCAGAAGATGGAGAATTAAAACAATTTCTCCAGTGAGACCCACTAGAAGGTGGGAGGAGAGTCAAGCATATTTGTGCATACTTGCAGTCCACCCACTCCTTCCTTCCCTGGGCTCACCCTTCCGCCCTCCGCGCTGTCCCCAGGGGCGCAGTGGCTCTGCCTTTGCTGGATGCTGTGGCAGCATTTGGGGGCACTCAGAGAGCCTGTCCTCCCTGCAGGGCCTAGGAGGAGGGGCAGAGTCGCTCTGGGGGCCAGGAGTTGTCCTCCAGCTAGGAAATGGAGTTATCTGTGTAGCTAAAAGGGATATAAAGAGCTTCCCTTCTGCCAACACCAACACACATGATGGGTGTTTGACAAGCCCAGGTAGCTGCTTTCCTCCCATGCCCCAGGCCCAACAACTGGAGCTGCAAATTCTCTAATATAACATATGTTTCTGGGTCCTCACCAAGACAAAATTATCTGTGTGGTGGGTGGAGGTCAGCACTGTGCTAGCGTGGAGATTGACATTCTCATGGGAACCTGCAGAGGTGGCATCAGCCTCTGGGACCACTGGAACAGCACCTTTTGTTTGCTGACCTGGTGGAAAGGCAGCTCTTCTGTGCTCAGCAGTGCCAGTCAGCAGAGGCCTCAGAGCTTGTGGGATCAGCACTTTATTCACATGAAAGACCTGATGCCTTTGATTCAGTACTTCTGTCTTTCCAGGATGATGACACCAAAGCAAAGGTCTCTGCGATCTCACTGTCTCAGCAGCTTTCACATGTGAGCTTGGTACACAGAGAGCTGCCCCTCTGGCATCTATTTACTCAGCGGAAAGGGAGCAAAAAGGCACAGGCTTGCCCAGGGTCACACAGCAGAGGTGTCGCCAGCTCCTCACAGCGCACTCTTTACTGCACCGGGTCTCAGAGCTCATTTTCAGTCTTGTTTCTTGCTCTTGTGTGATAATCTGGTCTTTCATTAAAAAAAAAAAAAAAAAAAAAAGAAAAGAAAAAAGAAAAGAAAAGAAAAGAAGTGCAAAGACCCTGTTACACTGTCAAAGAGAAATCAGAAAATGTGCAGCTAGAGACTAAAAGTATCATAATGAAAATAAGAACTTATGTGATGTGTAAAACAAATATGCTTTTCTCAATTTTCTGACTTTTCTGGAACAGGGCAACTCACAGTTTTAACATTGTTACTGGAAATGGTGAATGTTATGCTTTGAAGTCCTCTAATGTGCTGAAGATGCTCCTGTTCACATGCACACTTCTCAGGGTTGCCCTGGCCACAGCTTTAATGGGGCGATGATGTGGGTGGAGTCGCCAAAAAAAAAAGAAGAAAAAAAAAAGACACAAACCAAGGGCAGGAAGAACTCAAGCAAGCAACTTCTTTTTTTTTTTTTTTTTTTTCACTTCTTGTCTCCTTTGATTTCCCACACGACCCCTGCTGCTGGTGCCACACTCGTTGGCTGATGGGCCAGCATGGTGGCTGGCCAGTGTATTATTTACATAAACACCATCTAGATGGGGCAGGTGTAGAACCAAACCCCAAAACTCTGTGTACTCACCTAATAGAGCAAAACAGAGGATGAAACACCCTGACTAGGATGAGATTTTCAAAAGTATTTGGTTTTAGCCTAACTGCCTCCGCTGAATTTCGGAATAAAATCCCTCCCTGCCTATGTGGTGGACAAGGCCATCCTGGCCTCCTCCTGAAGATTTGACTGTCAGCAATGTCTCATCCCAATAATAACACAGCTCAGTCTTCCAGTCCGGAAATCAAAGGAAGAGACATTCTTAGGTTAAGATTTAGAATAAAATTATAAATACAGATAAAGGCTAAAATCTCAAGTATACTCAGAAAGAATAAAGGAGCAGTCATCAGGATGTTTTACAGACTTCAATTTAAAAACCACTTAGGTTTGTTCAAACTTTAAAGCCAATGAGTTTAATGCATAAGGGTTATTTTTACTTTGGTTCTCTAATTAAACACTGACACTGTTCCTCACATGGCTCAATCTTTTAAATGCTTACTGCTTACCCAGGCAACTGGCAGGATGGAGAAACAGGTATGATTATGTCCTTGCCATCATAGGCTGAAATAAATGAAATAAAACATTGCTTTTGTAACATGGTGAAGTCTATTGTGGTTCTCTGATATGGCATAAAGTACCTCAAAACAGTGTAGATTTAAATTTGCAGGTCTCATTTCTGATGTAATTAATTTTATAAATATCTGATGCAATGAATTCAGATGTAGGATTAGAGTGAATAATTATGCAAGGTGTGCAGAGTGAGGGAAATTAGAATCTTTGTACTTGAAATTTGTTATGTCTGATATAAGAAACCAAAGACTTCTCTTAACTTTGGCAACCAGAGCAGAAATACAGTTAACAAAATCCCTCTTTAAAACATAAAAATGTTCTACTAAAGTAACAAAAAAAAAAAAGGAAAAAAAAAAGGGCACTTAAACACCACACACACACACACACACACATATATATATATACACTAAAATTTGGAAAAAGCAATAAGCATGCTTTGTTTCCATTCAATGTCAGATTCAAGTCATCCTGTTGAGATGTGTTGGATAACTGTGTTATATACTGGCTTGGAAGGGTAAAATTATGTGAGTTTTAACCAATTAGGTAACATCAGAATTCTGTATTGATTTGAAATTAAAGAGGCATTAAAGACAGCACTTCACATTAACATGGGCCAAGTCAAAATCATGTAGCCTGGAAAATAAAATTGCTGATTATACAGTACAGGTGAGACATGAGCATATAATAATCTCTTCATGTTCCAGTGTAGAGGAGGGAAAAGATAAGCTTAATAAAGTTACACCCCCCAGGATTTCTTATGGGATCTGAGTTTTGCTTCAGGAAATGACAATCCTACTACTCACCTGACACAAACAAAAACAAGGAACACCTGTTGTCTCTTTTGTCTTAATTTACTACTTCTGGTCCAGTTTGCTCCCTTGCTTTCCTTCTGGGGACCTTCTATGAGGACTGGTGCTTGAGTCCTTCTTGTCCTTTAGCATTTCTGATGAAATAAGTAGGTAAGTGCATACAGTTGTCAGAGTTATTTCACCTTGCTCTGTTTTGTTTAGATTTATTTTTCTGCCATTGTTTCGTTCCTGCCCTCTTACCTAATTATCCAGCACAGTTGTAACTGCTGGAGGATATTTGCTTACGTGGAGTTTTGGTCTGACCCAATGTGGCCATTTTTATATTCTCCAGTTGTTACTGTCTTACAAAATTAGAAAGTCTAAACACAGGGGAAAACTTAACTGCTTGGTATTTTTATCATCTTGCTGTGACAGGTGTATTTGTCATAAATTTATCTTCTTTTTATGCCTGAGTAAAAAAAAATAATGTAGATTCTCTTTATTTTGTGAGGGCAGGATTATCAAACCCCTATGTCTTCAGTCCTGTGGCTGAATGTGTTTCAGCTAGTGACACATTGGCTGCTTCTTTTGAATAATCTGTTCAAGGTATTAAAATAAAAGGGGAAAGCTCTGTCCACTGTTCATCATAGTTTTTTTGCAAGATAATTCAGCACCAATTTTAAAATGAGCAATACTTCCTGTTATGATAAAACTGGCTTAAGAAAAATGGAGCTAGCACATATCTGTTTGTCCCTTCTGTGTGGAAAAACCCACCTGATTTTGCTGCTTTTCTTTTTTCAAAGAGAGTATTCACACATCCTAGTGGTCATGTAAAAGTCACTATAATTGTGTATAACTGTATATTCTCTGGGCAGTAAGAACAAAAGACTCTATATGCGCTAAATATTGTTTCATTCAGGAAGTTATTCTTATGTGTATGTTTCCACAACTATTATCAGTAGAATTGAAGGGTAGCAGCAATATCCACAAGCTGTCTGATTTCCTTCCCACACTATCAAAGATTGAAAGAACAAAGATGAAAATGTTTGGGAAATGCCTTTAACTATGACATAAATTTCTTTCCAGGAAAGGTTTTAGGAAGTTGCCTTTAATATATTGTTTATAGTATGGCACTCCTGCCTGAAAGGGTCTGGTTGTGTTGGATCTTCTAAGCATTTCCCAAGTCTGGCCCCAGGATGTCCTTCACTGGGTTATGTTCTGCTCATGGTCATGGAAGTGGAAGCTCAAAGTTCCTGCACTGTTTCTGTGTTGTTTATTCTGAATCTGTGTGGATGCATCTGAAAGCAAGTTGCAGCAAATATCTGTTAAATGCCAGTTCAACCAACTCCAGAAAGTTCAGAGGATAAAATGACATAGGAAATTATTACTCTTACAGTGTTTATTTTATTTTATAAAGTTCCATGATTAATACAGTTATTTATTATTGTGACTCCTCTCACAATGTTTGCTGGTGTCTGTGCCTGGGGTATTATGTAGCAGGAAACTTAAAGAAAGAGGAGCTGCTAAACCCTGTGGCACTGATGAGATGTTGGAGCCTACCTTTTCAGCTCCTGTTCCTGACTGGAAAAGCTCTCATAACATGCATCACTTTGGATGACAATCCATGCCCAGTGAATTGTTTCAGACATTGCTGCGCTCCCTTTTATGACTTTATTTTGTCTAAATGTCACGGGTCAGTTTCATGCACATCCTGGGGTAGGAAGTGAAAGGAAGCCCTTGGCATGCTAGCTAGTTGGGAAAGGCAGTAAAATTGGACATCCAGATGCTTCCTTGATTAAGATCTCCAGCCTGGTGTTCCCCTGGAGTCTGGGAAGCGATGAAGAACTGAACTGTTGTCTGCCAGGACATGGGTTACCTCTCTCCTCCAAGAGAGGTACTGTCCCGTTCTTGTCACTGCTCTCATGAAACCTGGGTTTCTGCCAAAGCAGAACGAGAACACCTGCAGAGTCTGTGAGCCCCTGTGAATGAGCTGGACACAAAGAGACCCTGAAGCAATGTGTCACTGGAGCCCCCAGGTTTGCTGTGTGGCATGTCCCCATCCCCTGTGGCTGCCATCACTGCTGCAAGGTCCTCACAGAAATACCTGATGCTGATGAGTCAATTTTCTGGGTCAATAAACCAGCATTTATGTTAGTGGTTAGAAGTGCTTTTGAGGAGTAAAAAAACCCCTCCTATAGCATCAGATAGAAAACTTGAGACAAGGTATCTAAGATGTGTTGAGGTGGGTAACAATGGTCAGATCGGGAAAGGCCTGTCTGCTCATACACACAGCAAAGGGTCAATGCCAGGGAATTAAATCTGCCCCAGCTGTTAGGGGAAGGAACTGCATTGCACACTTTTATGTCTCAGTGCCTCACTTCTGCCCGTCTTTCTTGTGTGTGATTTTTTTTTTCAAAAATAACCAGTAGACTTTGCCCAAAGACTGGATAAATGAAATATTTTGGGAGTAGCTGAAAAAAGAGTTAGGAGATTTTTTTTTAATTAGGCATATTTTATAAATGGGTCCTCAGCTGGAAATTTTTGAGAGATGAAAACAGAATTTCATACATTAGTATGTTAAGATGACTTCTGCAAAAAGAAAAAAATACTTACAAACACCGCTATTAATACTTAAAACAGGTGAAAATGAGTCAGTACACACCAAATCTTACTTGGTGGACACATGCTTTGTGCACATCATCCCTTGTTACCTCTCTGGTGCCACCTCAAAGGGCCATGTTAACTCTGCAACCTTCATGGTTTCAAGGGCAGAAGGGTCTTGTTTGCTTGTGGCAGGGGAGGCTATAAAACCACAAGATAAAAATACTTAACAGCCAACTAGCAACTCCCTTTAGAACAGGTGAGATCTGAATATCCATTACCCCACAGTGTGTGCCATCCTTCATGTCAATACAAAGTGGTGTGAAGGAAAGGCAGAAGTGCAGGCTCGGAAACTATGATAAAGTGGGTGTTAATCTGATTTTTACCACTCTATTAAAGTAGTAAAGAGAGTAAATGCTTTCTCCATTGCAATATATATTTTTGCAAGGCTTCAAACGGGCTTTAAAACGATGACAAAGATTTTTGTACCCTTTCATAATGTATATTTGTAAATCGGAATAAAATAAAATTCTTCCTCCTCCTTCAATAGCATTATAGTTTTAGTTGCTTCCCATCTGGGACTGGTATAATTTAACAACAGCCACAGAGGGCTATGCACACTCCTCTTGACTTGTCAGGGATGACAAAACAGAGGCTCCCCCCTGTACCTCTGTGCAGGGGGCAGAGCCCCACCATGGCAGGACAAGGTCGAGTGCTGCCAGCATCCTGCACACTCAAGATGTGAACCTGATGTTAGGATCTGCTGGGTTTTTATCCATGTCTAAATCAAACCTTGTGCTTTTCCTGGGTTGCCTCCCCTTGTTTGGTGTCACCAGACCTAAAGGGAGGGTGCAGAGCCCCGCGGGTGCTGGTGCTGTGTGCTCGGCTCTCTCTGCCTGTGCAGCAGAGCAGGCACTGGTGTGGTGCAGCTGCTCATTTGCCTAACCTGATGGTAAATGCTCAGGGGGCTTTTCTTAATGTTCTGCATGTTGGTCACAATCGATTTATTAATTAACATAGCGGTGGGAATCAAGGATCAGTGGCTTTGTTTTTCTGTCTCCCTTCCACTAACTCGCTTTTTGCTTCAGGCAAACAATCCAAACTCTGTCCACATCCTCAATCCTGTAGAACAGGAGTGATAATACCTGCCAAGGAGCTGTTTGTGAGCTTTGCTGAGCTCTTTAGCATCCTCAGCAGGAGGCAGCGTAGAAACATACAGCAAACATACTATTTCAAAACAACCCAGTTTTAAGTCATGGCAAAGAACTCCCACTAAGCCCGGGCACAGCTCTCAGTCCCTTCCTGATGGTCCCACCATTCCTTGAAGAAGTTGCAGCCAAAGTAGTTCTTCTGGCCCTTTTCTCCCCAGTCATTGTTCCCACACACCTTGTGAAGACTCACGCTAGTGGAAACTAACCACTTTATTTGTATTTTTTCAGGTTAATTTTCAGCAGAAGTTCCCTGAGCTAAGTGGCTGCAGAGTTTCCTGACTGCTCATACTCACAAGAGGCAGGCTAAGAAGTCTCATCTGAGCAGGTCCAGGGCTGCACCTTCCAGTCGTGGAGGCATTCAGGTTAGCTTAAATTTAAATTAAATGCTGGGAAATCTAATTCTCAGCAAAGCTTCTCCAGGCAATGATAGGTAACCTGAGCAAGCCCTTTGAGGCTCGTAACCTCACTGTGTTTGTTAACCGTGCATCTTAACCTTCAGCACAGGTGAGAGTTTGATGTTGTGGGTTAGCTGAAATTCAGTGATCCACCATGTTTAGGAAACAATGACACACACAAATCAGACAGTGAGCCTTTTCCTGGCTGTCTGGCTAGGGATGGAAGGGAAGCAGGTCTGGCGTGTGCTCTGACACTGCTGTCTTTGTAGCCCTGTCTGAGCTATGGCCTTGCAGAGGAGGAGCAAGCTCGGGATCTCAGCCCTGAGCTCCGGGTAAGCTCATTAAAAGCTGCGACTCAGCTGAGGTTTTCTGTAATCCCCAGGTGAATTGGAAGATAAATGGGTTATATAAGTTTGTGAAAGCCACAGAGTTAAGGAACTTTTCTGGGACAGTGACAGACTTCACTTAACACCTTGGAGACATAGTAAAGTAAGTTAAATAGAGTATCAAGAATGTCTCACATAGTTTTCTGTACTGTTGAAGACCCCACTCCTAGATAACAGGATAATATAAGCAAAGTACTTGAATCAGCATTCCTGGCTGCTAAGGTAAAGATCTAGCAATAGTGCCGATTATCCAAAGTGGTATTTCTATCATAAAAGATGGGAAAAGCTTTTTTTTGTTTGTTTTTTTGGTTTTTTTGCAAAAGTATTTTTTCAGAATATCTTTTTTTTTGTTTGTTTAGAAGTGTATATATCCTAACAGCAATGGATGACTTACATCATAAAGTAGTGCACTGTTAAACAAATGTAAGAAAAGGTTTAAACAAATGTTGGGAGGTTTCTGAAAGTGAAATTGATAAAATAGGTTTAATACTAAGTGTCCTAATCCAGACAAGAGGTTAATAAGTGTTCCCTCATAAATTAGGAGAGAGCAGTAAGGGTTTTTGGTGCCTATTCCTGTGAAGCTTGCTAGCTTTTGTTCAGCTCTGAGCACAACTGCCCACAACAATGGTAGCTGGAAAAAAACAGTCCACGTGTGATTAAAAAGAAAGTACTGCAAATGCTATTCCTGCTAAAACGGGTCCTGGGTAGTGATGGCTGTTTTCTCATAGTGCACTTTGTCCATTAGTGTGCATAATGAGCAGCTAAAGGCATTAAATCACACAGTTGAGGGGCTAACCTTCTGTGACGGACTAATGTGTGCTTGACCAACAATTGATTCACTTCAGCTTCTCTTCAGGTTTCAGAAAAAGTACTACAAGATGACAGTTGGTTGCTTTTTGCTGAAGTTTAAAGAAATTACACTCGACTGATCAATGTCCAAAGAATCCCAGGACTTTTCAAGTAGGCACTGAGAACAAACCCTGCCACTGCTCTTGGCTTTGCCAGAGAAGTCTATGATAACATTATAAAGGTCACTGCATAGGAAGCATAGACAAATACACCAGTTTGGAGTATGCTTTTTCACTGTGCTGAATAGCTCTTTAAACCCAGTGGAATTACATGGTCCTACAAGTCTAGTCTACTTCAAGGAAATGTTCAAAATTGTCTTTTACTATGCAGTTATTAGGCGATCCTGCCATGTCTCCCAAAGTATCTGAATATTATTCAAACATATTTCTATATTTTGTTCCTTTTTCTGTACGTATATGATGGAAAGAAAGCACACACAACTCATAGGTCACGTTAAAATGACCTTTGGAAAATTTGAGATGCTCTTGTTTCTTTGGTGTGACGTAATTAGGTTTTAGTCCTGAGCAAAGATACTGGAAAGCTGAGTTGCGTCACAGTAGTTTGCATTATACTTTTACCTTCTTGGTAAAAGATGGTTTACTTTCTTGATTAGGAAACACTGTCTCCCCAGGGAGCTTCAGACAGAGAGTTCTCTGACAGAAAATATACTGAATCCTGTAGATCATTGGGTTTTGTACAGAAAAAACTGTGCGGAGAGATGAATTGCTAGAGAAGCTGATGACTGTTTTTTTAAACTTGTACACAAGTAACAGGTTTTCTGGCTTTTTTTCTTCTTTTTTTCCTCTTTTTTAAAGCAGCTTATTCAGCTGTGAAGATTTGGGTTTGCTGCTTAATTAGCTGTTTAGAATTGTACACTTTGCATAATCACTATTTGACTACACTTTGAAAAAAGAGGAAGTTCAATCTATTTGTTACTCAACTAAAACAACCTAAAAGGCCAATCATACTTTCTGATGTCTCCTCATTGCAATGGAATTTTGAGGTAACTAATTCTTCTCGTCAAAGACACTGTGACTTCTGCCTGATCAGTATTATTTCAATCTTGTGCATGGTCTTATCTTTCAAGTAGAATTTTCCATAAGGGAAAGTCAGTATATTTCAAGTTATGGGGACATGAATAGTTTACTTGACTTAGGACATATGTGTGGAAACAGCAAACTGCTCTGCAATGTTCAATGTAAAAAATCAAAACACAAACTGGTATGCAAGTATGTATGTGAGTTCTTACTGTCCAAGATTTTTCCATTTATGCATACAAATGTATGTGTATTGAGGTACATAAAAACCTCTTTAAAATGTTTTGTGCTGCTGGATTTTCACGGTGCAGAAGGATCTGAACACGCCTGTCCAAGTTCTTATTCTGTCATACTGGAACAGAAAACGAACAATATTCTTCCCCAAATTTTTAAACACATACATATCTTTTGTAACTGATAGCACAGCTAGCTTAATGTTATCAGCATTTCTGTGGCATTCTCAGTGGCTCTGACATGTGCAGTTAAGATTAGCAGGACAGTTACAGCCCATTCTGAAATCCTCTGCCAGACTGTATTTGAAAGAGCCACCTTCATCACCATAAATGCTGACTAAAACGGGCTGGGGTGTGGGACAGACATCACCAAGAGGATTTTAGCAGAGCCCTTTCTCTGCCATCCTTTGCACTCAGATTCCTGTTCCAAGCTCTCTTTGTCCTTCCACTTGTGGTACCTCCTGCCCAGCCCTTGCCCCTCCCAGAAGGGCAGCAGCAGCAGCAGGGTTTGGGTCTGGGTGCCCTCTGCTTCTCTCAGGGGCATTTGGGGCACTGCCACTGGCTGAAGACCTGGGCTGAGGGGGAATGTAGGGGAGGTGCTGGGGCTCAAGCACTTCCAGGCAGGTGCTCATGAAGTTTGCAGCAGTATCCCTGAGTTCCTGTTATGACTCTTGTCTATATTGATGAAAAGCGCCTTTCATGACAAAGGCAGGAAACTTTTAACATGAAAACGGTCAAACTGTTGTCACAATTCAAAGCAAATATGAAGTCTGGATAGAAACACAATATAAACATTCCCAGGAGAGCTTTCTGAGACTTGTTATGCAGAGTAAAGTTGGCACAGTGTTCTATTTGCAACACTAAAAATCAAATGGGTTTTTGTTTGTTGTTTTTACAAAATTTAAGTGACATTTTATTTATTTTAAGGATCGGTTGCTGACGCACAATATTCCTCTGTCCACTGATTCACATCAGATGAGCACTCTTTCTGTAGCCACCAGAGTGCACGGCAGGCTTGAATTTGCAGTTGAAAAATCAATAATTAATTCATAGCCAAGATAAAGAGCTCAAGCCCATTAAGAGATTACCACCAATGCTGAAGATTTTCAGTTGTATTCATAGTAAAGGAGGAGGAGACTGAGAATGTTTGCCACTTAAGTTTAGTCTATGACCTATTTTTGTTCTTTCTAAGGTGCCTATCACTGGGCTATCTAAGTAACAATAAGCTAGTCACTCAAGTGTTATACTAAATATTGGTTTCAAGATAACTTAGTATAATGAAAATGAAACTTGTTTTGACAACGATAAAAATGTTTGTTCAAAAATTTTTACCATAATTCCCAAGTGAATAAGCAGCCCTTGACTTCCCCCAAAAAAGTATCTGAATTATTTTTTATTCAAAAACAACTTGCACCTGAAATATATAAATTGTTATCTAACTGATGACATTAATGTATCTGCAAGAAAAATCTTTTCAGGGAAGGGAATGTACAAGAGCTCAGAATAAAATTAGCAAATATGAAAGATTAGAGGGAAAGCAATCAATTTTGAATTTGATTAAAAATGAGTGTATTTCCATATTTCTAATATAATGTAGAGACAATGGAAAAAGGCCTAAATTGACAAGTACTTGTGTATTTTATTATTTATTTTAAAAATTTTTACTTCTTGCTGCCACTATGATAGTTACTGTCTCATAAATCACATAAGCCTGTAGTCATCCATAGCATTTAGTTCTTTGCTCAAGTGTGTGGCTAAGAGGCTATCAGAAAAAGAATCATTAGGCCTGCTCTTTTCTGCAGCCACACACCCTGACAGCACAGTCATCAGCAGTCACTGGACTGTCCTTTCATTTACCATTTCTCCAGAGTAAATCTGATTCTCCTCTTCTCCTCCCTGCCTGATGCACAGATTTCTGCAGGGGCTGTGCCCCATCGCTGTGGCTCTGCTCTAACCCAGCCCTCTGAAACGGGACAAAGGAAAAGGCTGCTGAAAAGGTATTTTGTTTTCTATAGCTTGGTGTTTCATGGACTGAAAGCCCTGCATAGCTGTGCCTTGGCTTGCCTGGGCTCAGCAGGGTTGTGCTGTGGGCATCCTCAGCACTGCTGTGACACAGCTGCCTGCAGGGACGCTGGGAAGGTGCAGACCCAGCCAGCAGCGTGTGGGGTACTGGAAGGACCAGAAGAAATGATGACATTATGGCTCTTTACGTGTCAAGAAACACTGCACAGGCAAGTCCTTGAGAATATCACCAGTAAAATGTCACATTAATTTAACTGATGATTGTGCTTACCTTATTACCTCTCAAACTTGCAGTAGCCACAGAAGTTTTTTAAATGTTTCGAAAATAGTTAGCATTGGATTGATTTTTAATTTACTGCAGTTGTTTTCTCACTGGTAACACAGTCTGAGCTGCTCAAAAAATTAGTGTAGACATTAGGTTAAACAGAAATGCACAGAACTGATGAATGTTAGCAGAAATATTTTATACAGAACAGGCTGGTAATGGCCAGAGTCTGGGGCCTTCTGGTGCCTCAGAAGAAGGACTTGATGTCCAGGCTGGTTCTAGGACATTCCCCTGGGAGGTGAGAGAAGATGTCTGCATAGCAGGTGAGCTGTTGCAGAAGCACCTGTGGAATATCTTCCAGGCTTCAGGGATTTCACTGTGCTTTTGATAATGTGTAAGTAGTTTTCAAGTGTTGGTTCACCCTTGAACAGTTTACTATGAAATCTTGATACTTTGTATTAGACACTGCACGTACTTTGAACCTTTAACTTCCATGGGTTTTTATTTTGTGCTCTAGTCAGTTTGCATATGAAGAAATACCTCCATATTTTAAACATTTTCTAAATTCTAATAAAAAACGCAAACAACTTTCTGGTGCATGTTAAATACTCACATTTGAAGCTCATCTTCCCCATGACTTTCAGTGTGAGGAAAACTTGGCTGCTCAAAGAATCACAAAATGAATTCAAAGTGATTATAAATATAATAAATTTCTTGGCATTTGAGGTGACATTGATGCAAAATTGGGAGGAAATTCCATAAGAAGGAATTAATCCTATTTCCTATAGGATTTTTCCCTCATAGAAAACAAATCTAGCCTTATTCTTTAAACAACCCCTCCTTATTCCTCCATTTGACTAAAGCTTTTAGTTTAGTTTTCTTCAAAACGTTCTTTAAAATGTAAGTAAAAATATTAGCCAGGAGGTTTCTGAATTGCAGGGCAGCAGCTGCAGCACAGAAGCCCTTGGGAGAACATGGATCTGGAGCTCAGAATTAAGTGTAGTTCCTCAAAGAATCATTTCAGCAATGTGTGAGGAGAACTGCTTCGCAGCTTACTGAATCTTAGTCACTTGTGCTTTGGCTTTTGCAACAGCCACGTGAAAAAGAAAGGGTTATTTATTAAGAGCAGAACAGTTCCCTTTTAGTTCTGTAGCAATCATGTCTCTTTTTTTCCAGTCCATGGAAAGTGTTATCTCAGGCAGCTTTGTGCAGGAAGTTCTGTTTATCACTTCCTCACAGTTGCAGTTTGTCTAGGACTTAAATATATGATATCAGATTGCATCAAAATGTGGGCCTTTGTGTGCTTAACTCATCAAAGGAGTGGACCCTCAGGACTTGATATCGCTTCACTGCATATGCAGTCATGTAGCAAAACAAAGTCTATCTAAACAGGACAGGACTATTTCTGTTGGTAGTGTAGCAAAGCTAGCAGAATTGGTGTAGTTTCAGGTATCTGCACTGTTTCACTTCTTGTTTTTAAATTTATCACTTTTTAAACAGTGACACGGTTTGCCTGTTTTTACTATGTAAACTACAACGAAAACATTGCTTCAACAATCAAAAAAAACTCAGAAACCCCAGACTCAGATGGGATTTACTTGGTGTACACTGTTGGGTTGTCTGCTTATGTGACAAAAAAAAAAAAAAAAGAATTCTAAAGTTTTGAATCCTTGTCTTTTCAGCTGGCTATTGCTCCCACAAATCTGAAATGGTAGATGGTTATCTAGACAATTGTGTGTCAAATGAGCTTAATGAGGCTGTAACAAATCCCAACATTTAGTGCAGGAGGTTGGGTACAGGTTAGGAACCTGCTCTCCCACCTTGGTGGCTCTGTTTCTATTTTCTCCAGGCTTGCCAGAGGAGTTCCCTTTCCAGCAGAGCAGGCTGCAGTGCCAGATGTTGTCTCAGGGCAGCCACAGGAAGTCTATTCAAACTGTGGAGCAGCACTTCTGCTCCAGGCAGCAGCTCCTCTGCGCTGACTCTGGTTTTTAACACCACCCTGCCCCACGCCCCTGGCAGGACCTCACCCAGCTCTATTGGCCCTCCTGCTCCACACCAGCTGCCTTCGTGTTGGCTGATAAGTGTCCAGGCATTGCACAGCCCCGGCTGGGAAGCTGCAGCTCCAGCTCCGCTTCTGCTCCTTCCCACACACTTCTGGTGTGTGTTTTAAGCACGTGATAGATGCAGAACTGAGAATATGAAATTGGGATAGTATCCACTCCAAGGTCCATGATGTAACATGCCCTCTGATTAATAAAATCTCCTAGTACTGTACAAGGGAGGAAAAAGAGGTTTAAATGACTCAGCAGTAAAAGACAAAGTGTCTCTTCTCTTCATGTCTCTTTTTTTCACCTGAGAAAGAAAAAAAAGTTGTTATTCTTAGAAGGTGGACACAGAAACTGATTGAGGGCTTTTTCCTTCTCCCTTTTCCAGTTATTTTAACTGTGTATTGGTTGATGAACATGATCAGGAGGTTGCTCCAAATCCCATCAAGCAGCTGCTGGGGCAGTCAGTCAGCAGCGTGACCTGAGCAGAGCCATCCCATCTGAGCACAGGGGTCCCAAAGCCCAGAGCTGCAGGGATGGCTCGATCTCCTGGCAGGTGCTGGCAGAATCCTGTCAGTCCTTGAGTGCAAGCTGGGGAATAATCGAGTGTCCCAGTTCCTCTGGTATCCACTCTGCCTCGCTGTGCCAAGGAAACCCTGAGGGGCGCTTCCTTTTGTCTTCCTGCCTTTGGTGGCTGCCTCCTACCACTTTTTGCACAGAAGGGGTGGTGTGGGCCTTAGCGCTCGGTAGAGCTGAGGAAATTTTTGAAAAATGCAGGACATGCTGCTGTGTGCTGTAACTTTGAGCCTTGTCAATCTTTCGTGAGGAATGAACTCTCACTTCTGGCCAGAAAACAGGAAAGTGCATAAAACCAAGGACTTTTTGAAAGAAGTTGAACTTTTCTCCCTTTTTCTTTCAGTTAGATTATATACCAAAAGTGAAAGTCGGGAACATACCTCAAAACAACTTGTCCTGCTCTTCAAAATACTTTTACTTTGAAAACAGCAGTACTTTGCAGCAAGTAATTGTGCACTGTTGCCTCATGAAGAATATGTCCCTTTTCACTGCGGTGAGGGAAACCCTGCTTTTGTTAGTCAATATGGATAACCAGTGCTGTGAAAAAGACTTTACAGCTACTAATCAGCCATATAGTTTTTCACATACACATTTGCACACTGAAAACTGGAAGTTTTGTGTAGTTCTGCTTTGTGTAACCTCACACTACCCTACAACTGCACTCTACAACTCAACTGCCCCTTTTTAGAATTTTTTTTTTTGTATTCATAAAGTCTTAAATATTTAAATAGATGATGGTACCCTATGTCAGTGAAGATGTACAGCAGGTCCGCATCTCTGGAGAGTCTGTGGCTTGTGGACTCATGGACTTGAGTGCACATAAAAGGTCTGAACAACTGAATTACTAATTAATCTTTCTAATTAAGCCAATGCCTTTAAATAGAAATCCTTTGGTGGTTCTTTTAAAAGTTGTTTATTTATTTTTTTAGGGAGGTTGTTTTTTTTTTTTTTTTTTGCGGGGGGGTGGTGGTGGTGTTAGTGTCATCAGTTTGGGGTTTTTCAGTCCTCATTCAGAGCCCCATATCTCCACCTGGAGAAGGATGTAAGGTGATGTCAGCTCTGCTTAAATCCAAGCAAGGTTAGCCAGTAGGAAGAAGCACCAGCCTAATGATTTCTTGGCTTGGGCTGCTGTAGGACTCCCGGAGATGCTAATGAATGTTAATTTAAACTTCTTATCACTACACTAGCAAGACCGTTCACACATTTTCCACAGCCACCACGGGATTTAGGCTGTTGTCCTAATTGCCATTGTTCTGGCTGCTAGCTATTATATTTACCACAAGCTGTTTTCATCTTGTTGGGAGCATGGTGCTAAACTGAAAAACACCTATCTTAGCAATTTGCTGCCTTCTGGAAGCTGAAGCAATTACAGTGGAGTATGCAGACAAGCTTCTTTACAATGTGTGTAAATTTCTGTCTGTAGTTCAAATAGATAAATTTGAGTTCCTGGAACCTTGTACCTGATTAGAAATGTAGGCTCCATAACATAAAGCACAGCACACAGTCTTTCTGGAAATGTTAAAGTTCTTTTTATTTTATTCTTTTTGAAAGATTAAATGTAACAGATTTACCAAGATGCTTGTGATCATGGTAAACCATCACGCCTGATCAGGTCTGAACTTATCCTACAACACAGCCTAATGGTGGACCCACAACCTCAGTTTGTGTCTGTTTTTACTCAATGACTCTGTCAGAGATGGATTTCTCTATCCCACAGAAGTTGTAGCTGCTCAGATGCCCACATTTGCACAGTCATGGTGGTACCAGCCTGGAAAAATACTTCAGGAAAATAAGAGCAAAGGAGAGAGACCCTTCTCATCTCAGTCCAAGAGAAATGGCTACCTTAACTTGGGACCAAATTTTTCTCACTTAATGGAGTTTGGTGTTAGATTAGCTACTTGTGGCAGCTACATGGTATGAAAAAGCACAGTCCCCTTTCAATCTTTGTGCCATCATTTTCTGCTGCCTTTTGTGCACCAGGAGCAATAGCTGTCTGACCCAGCAGCCAGCCAGCTAAGAGAGAGACAAGAAAAAAAGAAAAGCAGTTGTATCCAATATATTTTCTGCTGTTCTCATTCCTTGATCCCGTTTATGGAGAGGTCAGGAAATTTTTGCCCTGGGCAACAGATCCAGCATTTTGGGCAACAATGCTCTATAAGATTATGCTCAGCAGTAAGTTAAGATAAAACCTCAAATGTCTGACTTCCTAAATTGCTTTCTTCTCTTTCATATTTTTAGGTACAGCTATTAACCTACTTTAAAAAGGAAATTAATATCAGAAGTCATAGACTTTTATTTAGAGATTAATTTGTCCTGGAAAAAAACTTTCTAAGTTTAAACCAAGCTTAAGGTTGCCAAACAAGTTTGGTTACATGTATATTTGTTTCATTTTTCAAACTCATCTCCACTTCCTTCTTTTGCTGGAATATTTCCAACCTCATCAGAACCCAAAAGTACCAGAAATAAATTAGAGACACCCAATTTTGCAAAGCATAGGTCTTCTTGTGCTGAGAATCCTGAGCTAGGACTTGGGAAATCTAGGTTCAATTTTCTGCCTTGCCACTCATTTGGAGTTTGATACTGGATAAAGTATTTGATACAACGAGTCTCTGCTTCAGGCACCCACCTGTGAGTTGGCTGGAGCAGGGAGATCATGGGTTCAATCCATGTACAGGCCATTCACTAAAGAGTTGGACTCAATGATCCTTGTAGGTCCCTTCCAACTCAGAATACTCTGTAGTTATTCTCTATTTCCAGTAGTTAATCTGTGGTTCCACTCTGCTGTTTGTGAGCACAGAGAGGCCCTTTAAGAACAACAAAACGCTGTCACATTTAGACAAACATAGGATTGGGGTTTGTTTCCCAAATCATTATTTTTATCTTTTTTCAACCTGCTGGAGAACAACCTGTAGTGTTTGTTTCTGGAGCCATATTATCCCTGTCCTAAGCAGCTCTGTGTGTGTGTGTGTGTTGTGACAGTGTCACTGCTGGCCAGGTGACCTGGGGTGGGATGTGCTACACAGCCCATCTTCAGTGGGGCTTTTACAGGGACTCACTGAAGAGGTACTGTCTTCAATAAGACATTTGAAGTTTTTTTTTTTCTTTAAGATCTAAAAGTTAGCAAGTCTTGAGCAATGAGTATATTCATGTTTGTATTCAGCAGTGTGACTTGCTGGGCAGTGCATCTAGAAGAGCCATTCTGGCTCTGAATTCAAGCACAGAAGGGATGATCTGACCCTAAGATTAGAGATCCTGGCTTTGGAGATCAACTTGTCATCTCACACAGTCACTTTCTGGTAACCCAGTCTGGGTGTTCTGCACATGGAGAGCTGTGTTCCCAGATGCACAGGAGAATGGTGAATTTGAAAGGTATAAATGAATGTCTGAAGGGTAGTCCAGCTTCTCATCAACCTTGACTCCAGTTAATGATCTGAAGAATGTGCTTGTTATCTTGGGGAATGGTGAATCAATTCACCTGCCAGTTTTAGTGAAAGTTTTGCTCTTTGGATTTGTATTTGCAAAAATAAATAGAATAAGTGTAGCACAGAGCCAGGTGTTGACAAGGATTTTTTAGCACTACAAGAATCCTCAACTATTACATTAAAATCACATCAAATTCCATGGTCTTTCTTCAGTCAAAAGATACTAGGAGGCAAGGGTGTAACTTATTACAGGTATGAATAATAAATTATGAACACATTACCTATTTTCATGAGTTAGCACTTTGAATATATCCTGCTAGATTTCATGAGTCAAATTTTTGAAAGGGCTAAGTAAATACAAAAATTAAAACATTTAATCCTGGACATGCTATTAGTTAGAAATTCAAACAAAACAAACAAAACTAATTCCAGCAAACTACTCAGCAAAGCACTTTGCAAAAGAAAGGCTCACAAGTAATTAGATTCCCAGAAAAAAATTAATTGCAGCTGCCTCAGCAGTTAAAAAAGACAAGTATCGAAGTTTATTATAACATTGCTGTGTAATGGTTTACATATTTGTCCATTGCACTTAAGAAGAATAATTTAAAAATTATTCTCAAGCAAATGACTAAGCTCTTAATAAAGTGCTATTGTACTCACTGAGTCATTTGCCTTCATCATTAGACAATGACTAAGCTATCTTTTGAATCTTAGCTATGTACCTGTATAAATAAATTACCATAATACAATTACTGTATTATTCTATTTTTAAATTTTCATAGTATTGTCCAGTTTTATATTACGTGGTTTTGAAAAGCTATCTACAAGAAAGAACATCTGTATCCACATGTGAGTTTAGTCAAAAAGACTAAAGTCAAAGGCATTTTCATTGCAGTAAGTTCTAATGACAAATGAAAGAATGCTTTGAACTTGAAGCCGCTTGGACATCCAACCTAAGTATTTTTGTTGTAGATGCAAAACCTGGAACCTGGAATTGTTGCTAGCTGCTTCAGAAGCACTAAGAAAACCAGAAGTTGAGTAAGCCGGAGTAACATGATGTAGCTTTCAGTACTTGGTACACTTACACCTAAGCAAATGTGTTTGGGTTATGATTGGATATGATGCATAGGCCACATATGTTTCTGAACAGTTGCATTGCATTACAGTAGTGGGTGAGGTCCTAAGATTGGATTTGATATTGAATATAAACCAACAATAAGAAGTTCAAAGTTAGTTCCACAATTTTTAAGAGTTTGACAGTAGTCCTCGTTGCAGTAAGTTCACATCTGGTGAACTGTGTATAGAAGACCTATGCCTGTATGGTTGTGAACAGTCTGATTTGTGAAAATGTGGTGGTTTATGCTAGACAAGAGTTTTTGTGGGTGACAAACATTCTTCACACCAATCATTGTTTCAAAATCTTCTCGTAAAGCTGTTTTGAGGAATTGAGTTTCAAGGTTGGTTTGGTTTTTGAGGGTTTGTGTAGATCTCTCTGCTTCCAGGCTGTGAGTACGGTGCTTCTAAGCCTATAAAAACCAGGACTCTGCAAAACACTCCCTTTTTTACAGCCTGTCTAGACCTCTAGAAATTGGGAGTGTCCAGCACTTAACAACTGATGGCTGAGTGTGTGTATAGACTTGGTTAACTGCATAAATGCCATCTCAACCCTTAACTCTGAATTTTTGGCACTAGTCAATGAGTGATTTACTCTTCAATTAATGAGCAAGTGCAGTGCATATCTCACCAGGTCTGCTATATTGTACCATTATCAAAAGGTAAATACAAGTACACCAGCCAGAATCATCACAGATTCATAAAATATCCTGAATTGGACGAGACCCACAAAGATCACCAAGTCCAGCTCCTGTTCCTGCACAGGAACATCCCTGAGTCACACCATGTCCCTGAGAGCATTGTCCAAACACTTCTGTTCTGTTGTACGGGCAGTTGTCACCTGTAATAAGGAGTTTTCAGTTTTCCTCACTGCAAACCCTGGGCATGGCTCAGGGCATGGCAGAAGCCTCAGGGCATGGCAGAATCCATCTGGGTCCCAGTGATCAGGAGGAATGAGGCACACAGCACAGCAGGAGACTGGATGTGTGCAGTGAGCTGTGCTGTGCCCACACAGCCTCCCCAAATGAGCGCCTCTCTGGGTGAGAAGGTTCTGCTGGGGATGCCCAGGTGAGGGATGCTGGTCCTGGAATGGTCCTGCAATGACCCCTGTAGCTAAGGAAGAATTGAAGGGCTCAGGAAAAAGTGTTCTGAGACTCTCAAAGATGTTGATTGCCATTTAACTCCAAGAGGCCCCAGCAACAAGGATCTCAGTGAAGCACTCAACCATTTAAAGCGATCTTAAAATGCTTACTGTCTTGCAACCAGTAGAAATGTTGAAGTAGCAGGCAGGGAGATGGGGTCCCTTATTTTTCTGGATGTTTTGGAGCTGTTTCAGCTCTAACAAAGCAAATCCTATTGTGATTAGTTTTCTTTAAGTCTGCTTTCAAGGGGTCATCCTGAAACTGAGAGGCAATCCTGTCTCTGTCTCTCTGCTACACTAAGCTGGGCTTCAGTCCAGCTGCCAAAAAGGAAAAAAGGGAAGAAAAAAAAAAAAAGAGAGAGGGGAGTTTATTAAACGTATTAAAACAAATCAAGAATGTTCAAATGACTTTTTTTTTAAACACATAACTCTCTGAATTTCAACTAGCTATTTATTGACCAAAGTTTATTATTTCTCTCTCATTTTTAATCCTGTTGATGATTAAGTATTTTAAGTAGTAGTAGTTAATTCTTATTAGAACATTTCCCTTCCTCTTTTCCCTCTTCAGCTCATGCTTTATATTTACAGAGAACATCAGGTAACAAGGCAAGCCTGGCTTCTGACCAAAAAGGTATTTTAGCTAGAAATTCATTAGTGCATACAAAAACAGCCAGCCTTGTTTAAAGGCACTTCTTACACAAGAAGAAAGGGGTTCAATTACCATATTTCATTTAAAGTGAAGATTAAACATCTTTACCAGGACAGTGCACTAATCCCATGAATCCTATTTATGTTGAAATGTACTGCTATTGGCAATAAACAGCAATTTGAGAAGTCATAACCCAAGGAAATAATTGTCAAGTGACTTTAGAGCTCCCTATAAATTTCCTCTTCATGACTTTGGCAGTAGTGTTCAACAACAGAGTTAAATATTTGTTTTAGGTGCTCCTGCCTTTAACAGACTAATTAAAAAGATGGAATTCTTTGATTCTATCTCAAATAATTTTACTTCTAATCTCTCTCAGGCAAAGTCAGCTCTGTAAATGGAACTAAACATATTTTTTTTCTGAATGGAGACTTTACAGTATAGCAATAAATTCAAGCACTGGGAAAGTAAATGCAACTGAAGTACCCTTAATGATGCTATTGTGTAGTTGTTATGGTTGTTATCCCATTACACAGACCTTTACCTTGAAGGCCATAAATTCTTTGAGAAATAATTCTAATGGTAAGGTGCATTACTTAAATGTTGTGTTTCAAAATTATGAAAACCATTATTTAAGTTTGAAAAACCAAGTCACACAAACTGAAGTAGTAATAATGGAGGGGAATTAAACTTTAGCTTACCATGCAAACCTTCTAAATTTGTATTTCCTGAGAAACTGCGCAATGGAGCTGTTCCCAGAGCTGCTTCTTGTAATTTGCATCACACACATGCCTGGAACTTGCCATCAAGGATCAGGCCCTCATTCTGCTCTGCTCTGCAAACTTAAAACCAGTGCCTGAACCAAAAATTGTCAGTCTAAATACCTGACCCAACGCCCAGTGAAGTCAATGGAAGATTTTTCATTGATTTTAATGATTTAGTTCAGGAGCTAAGTAAGAATTTCTAAGACAAAAATCAATATTGTCCCACAGTGGTAATGTTTTCATGTGGTTCTATTGATCCTTTTGACACAGATTACAGGATACCTTGGCACTGTCAACACACCAGGTTTTAACAAACTGATTTGATTTATTAACACCTTTGATTAACATCTGAAGTAGCAAGTATTTATCAAATGTCAGCAAACAAATGTTCAACAGATGGATCACCACCAAAAAAATGACTTGTTGCACAATGTAAGCTGAAGTTCAATAGGAAAAGGCTTTCTGTAAAATCAGTTTATGTGAGAGCCCTACCATGATATGCACAGCATAAGCTGGGTATTGAAAAACTGGGTTTTTTTTTTAACCAACTGTATAATCAGGCCTAAAAAATGCTCTTACCTCCCCTGGAGTACCTTTACTTACCTCCTTTCATGAATGGTGAAAAAAAAAATTGCCATGACAGCATGGTTGTAAAAATTATGCCAAATTTTTCAAATCCAATGGAACTTTCTTGTTCTGTCAGTTATGCTTTATGATTTTATAGCCCATCTTCTAAGTAAATACAGTGAAATGCATAATTCTCTTTCAGAAAGACTGCAATCCATTGCTGTATTTGGAGCATCTGACTTACAAATGGAAGTCCTGGGGCATCAGAAGTGGGACTGGTTGTCAATGATATTTACAATGTGATTGTTCAATTGACAGCCCTGTAATTTAGCTTTGCCCCTTTATAAACCAAGCAAAACCCTTCAGTCATTTCTTGAGAATGACTCTGAAGCCTCTAATTCAACTTGATTTTTGTATAGCTACTTGAAAAAAATAAATAATTCATAAAATTTAACAATTGTATAATAGTAATCTAATGGTGCACACCTTTCTTACTACATAAAAGAAAATCTACTCTTTTATGACATGATATTGTTTCTCAGTTTACTAATAGTCACCAGAATGATCCCCAGGTTTAAAATATCATTTCCTCCCTTCGAAAGGATCTTTTTCTCCTGGAAGAATATTTGAAACCTTTCAGAATTTTCCTGATCCAAACCTAAAACTACAAGTTACATCTGACACAGACTAAGATGGGCTACATTCATTTGTATTTTCCAGACCAATATAAAGCCTAATTTGCTAATGGAATTGGTAATCATGTATCATACATAAGCTCTTACAGTATGAATATCTCTAACAGTTAAATCGATCATAACAAAAATGTGGATATCATGTAAATCTTATCAGGATCACTAAAATAATGGCACCTCTGTTTACAAGGTGTCGATTGGTTTTAGAGGCTTTGATAATGACTCCAGACAGTCAATAAATACAGAGACTTTTACATGGCCACTAGGAGCCGAACTAAACTATCTAATCTTTTTAAAATGACAGACAACACAATGAACTCTGAACTTAATCCCCTCCAAACATTAAGGAGACAGTTCAGTGCTTAAAGTACTATTCAAACTCAAACCCTACATTAAACAAAAATCATTAAGTGTCTGATTTAAACACACAGGAAAATTCAGAGGTAAGACTGATTTTCCCTTCCCATTGTGCCTGGGCACTGGTCTGTGGTGGGCTCCAGGTCTGTCGGTTGCTTGTCTTTGGGAAGGAAAATACCTCTGTGCCTTTTGAAAGTTTGCAGTCAAAGCATTGAAAAAAACCCTTTAAAACTGAAGGCTTAATTGCTTTTTGTCTCAGTCAGGTAAAATTTCCCCTAAGTTTTGAAGCAGACATGGGAGACAATGTTATATGCTACATTTCAAGTTGCAAAATTTACACTGTTGGGCTCATAACCTCTGAAAATGATACATTGTCTTTAAGAGGAGAAGGAAACTGTAAATGTAAAGCTTATGTTACACTGAGAGATGGGGAAGGAGGGTGGCAGGTAACGGCTAACATATAAGTGGTGTATGTATATGTAAATATATTAAATCATCCTTTATTTCAGCTTGTCAATTTTTGAAATAAATAAGAGAACCATCCAACTGTAGGACAGTTTCATCCAGTAATAACAAAGTAAGAGAAGAGAAATTAGAAATATCTTTTAAATTATCATTAGCAATTCTTCTGAGATAATTGTTTGCTTTCTAACATTATTAGAATCCCTATTTGCAGTGCAAATCTGAATCCTTCCAGTACTGCTAAAAGTTCATTATTACCCTGTTTTCCATGAAATGCATATTCTCTGTGCCTTTTGTCAGTTTGTCTTATAAATGTACCTCTCTGGGTAATGAAAAGAGGAATTAATCTGTTCTAATCTTTTCACTGCATCCCTTTTGCTTCCTAATGTAAAATCTGATGTGAAAAATGTTTTTGTTTTATTCTTAATGTGACTCAGATATCTTTAATGTCTTTCCTGGCTAATTTTAATCTTTCCTGGAGATAGGATGTGTTAAATATCTGAATTTGTAATTAATGAATTCCACTAAATAGATAATATTTCCTGAAATCATAGTATCTCAGGTAGACTGCTGTATGCAAAGGGGGAAATATGATTTAAATCATCATTTGGACTTCACATTTTTTAATTACCAAAATCTGCTTACATTGTAGAATGCAATTTTTTGTTCTACAATTTTGCAGTTTAGTTTTATAGTATCCTCATTGCCTTGGTAAATTTCAGTATACAAATGGCTTCAAATATTTTATGTTATTAACAATGGTTCTTAAGTCAGGAATTTCTGATATTCCCACTAGCTGGGTTTTGCCATGATTAATTATTTAATCTTACCTTTCCTGCAGTGCTTGATGAGCAGACTATAGCTTCTTGTTGTTGTCACTCAGATGAGCTACATTATCAGGACAGCCTTAATTTTACAATGGATTATTATCTGTGTTCTCAGGATGAGATCAACCAGCAGAAGTGAGAGTGTGAGTATTTATTTGGCATCAATGTGTGATATTTTAAACCATTTTCTGAAGTCTGAATTTACATTAACTGTATACAAACTCTATCTTGATTTCAGACTCCAGTTACGTGAATAGATTTTCTTTACTGAACAAAACATTTCAAGATATTCTAATTTTAAAAACCCTCTAAATCCTTACTTTAGAATATTTTTATTTTTTATGTTTGGCTGACAGGTTTTTGATAATCAGTACTTTCTCTGGTGATCATTTGTGGTAGAATTAGTGGAATTTCATGACAGCCTTTTCCTTAGCAAGAGTTGCCTTTCCTTTCCATGGTGGCCTAATTAGTATTTCCTGAATCAGAGAATAGCTGAAACATTATGAAACATTAGCTGAAACAAATAGCTGCAACATTATGAAACATGAAATGTTTCATAATGAAAAAAAGGAAGATAAAGTACCAGAGCTCTGCCAGGTCTGTGCTGAATGAAAATCCACAACTGCCAACATATTTGGCTTCTGTTTTTTTTCCTCCTTAATTTCTTTAAAACTTTTCTTAGTCATTCTGATAGATTGCTTCCTAAATCTGCCCCTGATTTGTTACCATGCATTTAAGGACAAGTACAGTAGTACACCAAAATCTTACAATAGGAAAGTTTGTGTTAAAGAACTGTGCAACTGGTTGTGAATAACATCTAACCAGGACGCAGCTAGAGCAGAACCTACAAGTGTCTGTAAGATAAACTGCACCATCTTTTCTCTCAGAAGCTCCTTGGTCCATGCTTTCTCTCCTGTTCTCTTTCCTTTACCAAATTCACTGCATTTGGGCATTGCCATCACACATCAAGTTATAACTAAGATTAGTTGAAGGCATTTGTACTTTTTTTTCTCTATTTGTACCAGTAGTAGTAATGACAGAGTTTAAGAAAGCTGAATGATGCCTGCTGGCAATGTGGGCAAAGCATCCTGGGCACGGGCTGGATGGCAGAGGACCCCCAGACTCACTGTGTCCCCTTGCTGTGACTGTCCCTGGTGCACCTTGTGTAACACAGGCCCCCAGCTCCCCTCACCATGGTGGAGCAGTGGGGACCCCTCCTTGGCTGGCTGTGCTGCTCAGGGCTGCTTGCTTGGAGGGCCAAGCTGTCCCTGTGCCATGGGGCGCTCTGGAACTGCTACTGGGGCTGGCCTGGGGACATTGGTGTGCTGCTGTGTGGGGTCTGCCTGCAGTGATTCACCTTGCATTTCTAAAGCATGGAGCTCTCCTATCATTTGTAGCTTGCTCCCAGCACGGTGTTACCTCCAGTGTGGCTCAGAACTGGTGTCTGTGGAGGTCCTGCTCTCCTGAATGAAAACCAAGTATTGCCTTTTGGATAAAATCCCAGGCGTGTCATGGCCAGTGAGCTTCCAAACCAAGAAGAAAGACAAAGGTGTGACTTTTTTTTCCTCTAAAAAAGAATAGCATTTACCAAATCTTTAATTCCAAACAGTGCAGCAATTTCACAAGGAGTACTCAGCAGTTTTCCAATTTTTTAATTGATCAGTGCCCTTACTTTGCCTATATGTGTATTTATAGCAGTGTAACACTAAACCAGATTTGCCTTTGTTTTTGTGATTTATGTATTTTTTTTCTTGAACAGGAAAGCATTCATTATCAAATGTTGTGAGAACAATACAGTAACTGGAGGTTATTTTATATGAAAATATTGTTGATTGTTCCTCCTCTAGAAATCTCTCTTGGCAGCTCACTTCCTGCCAAATGAATCAGCAAAAGCTGCTCATGAAAGTTGTTAATATATAATACAATCACCCAGAACTGCACTTGGTCCTTATCTATAAAGTCCTTTTGTGATCAATGATTCACATCACCTTTTGATTACAGTCTCTGAGCACAAACAGTTTCTTAATATAAATTAATGGCCTTGGAATTCTAAACAAACATTCCCTTTTGTTTAGCATCATTTCCTATTTTCATACCAAAACAGAGTCTTATTGTAATTGTTCAGTTTTCACTGGAAAAAGTGTTTGTGGCCTGGAATGTTCTCAAAAAACAAGCGGTTCCTTTCAAAGCTAATAGTGTTGATTTACAAGGTCTAACGTGCCATGTTAATTGAATATAGCTAGGAAATATTACAAAAAAGCAGCTAATGTGGTGTGACACTTTAAACAATGATTCTTGAACCCATTTACTGGAAAAGAGATTTTTTTCTTGAAGTATAGTATTATTTGGCAATGTTGTTTCCTTGGCTGGTTTTTCTTTTTTTTTTTTTTTTCCCCAGTAATAAGACCCAGCTATCTAAGCAGCAGATAGTCAAGGTACTTCCTTTAAATTTCCTGATTGCTGTTAACACTACTGAATAGGCATGGGCTCTTCAGCAAAATGAATACTGAAGATTTCCTCTGGCCAGATCTGACTAGAAGAACAATTAAATACCAACCATCATGCAGTGATAATCTAATGCTAACTTTCCCTCTTACAAACTTCAGGGAGCATGAGTGGAGAATGTAGCAGAAGCATAAGCCTGACCTGCACAGAACTGGTGCAAAAAATTATCTGATAATATTCCTTTCTAAGGCAGAGTTATTTCACTTAAATCAATTAGGTGGAGTTCTAACTAAACTGAAATAAGAACCTGAGAGACTGAAAATGCCTATGGAGATATTTAGTTTAATTAATTATTAGCTAAAGTGATTCAAGCCTATATTCAGACAAGGTTGGGTTTTTTCTTCCTGAAGTATTAAAAGAATAAAGGCCATGATAAAAATGATCGAACTTGTTAGTGGGTTGTTCATAGCAGTTTCAATTAAAGCAATTCTGTTTGCAGTGAGAACAGACTCAGAGTGGGCACCACGTCTGTCACTCACTGTGGCTCAGCTGACAGAGCAACTCATCAAGCTGGGACCACTTGGCCATCACCAGTCAGATGTTCATCATGCACTCATCCTAACATCAAAAGTAGTTTTAATTTCTGACTTGTTCATATCCCAGATTAGAACAGGGGCTGTTTTTCTCAGGAAAGTTCTCCTGGGTTACATAAGGAATACAGACATTGTGGCTATCTAAGATTGGATGCTCTTAAAAGTGTGGAGAAATAAAAGCCCTCCTGTTCAAGGAAAGTAATGTCCTCCAGAAAACAATCTGTAATAGAGCTCCCCACTGCCTATAAAGGAGCAAAGCCCTCAGGCTCCCAGGGCATGCCCTTGACTCAGCGTTTTAGTCAATGCCTGTTCCTTAAAAGCACTGGTAAGCAGAGAGAAAAATTTTTATGCATCAGTGTTTTGTTCTGTGGAATGATAAAGATGCTACTTTGTAGCATCATTCAAATGCAATGCTGAAAAAATATGGTTTGTATGTTGCAATGAAAATGAAATAGTACTTGTTCTTCAATGGCAACTAGCATTATATAAACACATGTAATGATGGACTCTCCTCTCCTTCCCACTGCAGTCAGACTGAGGTGTCTCTGTTCAACCAGTAGTTTCAATTACTTTATTGACTCTTACAAAGATAACATCAGCACCAGCTGAGGATCTCTCCAGATATTTTTAGGCACTTGCAAGATGTCAGTGAAATGCCAAAAGCAGTTAGTGATGCACTGCCCTCCTAACAGGAGAGATGTGTGCTGTTCTGACAATTTACCATAAAAAAGCCCCATGTGAACCCCCAAATGTGAACACCATTCATTCAGTATTTTGGTCAAGATTGTTATATACACTGTCCAATTCTTGAATCTAGTGTAATTAAACCAAAAAAACAATGTATTTATGATTTTGACTACTATTCAGAAAACATAATTCACTTAAATGCTCTGAAATTAAAAAAGGTAATCTCCCTGCTGATATCTAATGTACTGGCTGTATATTAGGCAAAAAGGTAAAAGGCAAAAAATTGCAATGGTAATTCCATCATCTCCTCATCTGCCTGTTTTCCTCAAGAATCATTTGATAGGGTTGTTGCTACCATGCTTCATCTGAGAGGCAGAAATGGGTCTGGCCATCAGAAAAACAGGCACAAGGGGAACAGGAGCAGTCAGTTCAGTTTCTAGGGAGAATGAGCTGGTTTGCAAGGGTCCAGTTTGGGGATGAGCCCGGGAAAGAAGGCAGTAGCAGAGCAGGAGATGCCAGAGAAATGACTAATGGCATTGTTGTCCTTGTGGAGGGATGTAAAGAGGAGATATCTGGGCAATGACCAATGAAGTAATTTGTTATGGATGGCATTGCATGTGAAAATTATCTATAGTAATTCCATTTGAGGGTGAACATTTTCCCCCTTCTCTCTTTTCCATGATTCATTCAAAATGGATTCCAATCCAACTGGGAAAGAAAATGAAACAGACTCAAAGCTGCTAATTGTGCACTGGCAATTGCAAAAAAAGGAAGTAATCTACACTGGAATTGCGTACCCAGTAAGGACCCTACTCTACAGCTCATTACACTTTTTGTAATGATCATGGGGGTAAAATGTATTTTTAAAGTATCAACACAGGCAGGAAAGATTTAAACCAGCAGTTCTCGGCCCTCTGGTATCCCACTAGGGTTGGGGAAGAGTAGGAATCAGGGGAGGAAGGGGAGAAAGGACGTGGTGAAAGTGGTTTTGCTTTAGATAAGCCTCTGCATCCTGTTTCACAATATTGTTAATAATTTGCCTCAATTTCCCCTCTTGCTTTCTTCTGAGCTGTGAACTGTTTTTACACCTTCAGCAAGAAATAGGTGCTTTGGATCATTTTTTCAAAGGAAAATCTCAGGATGATTGGAATGATGGCAACAGCTCTATATCTTACAGGGCCTGAGGTTTCTGCCTGTCCAGATAATGAAATATTTCCTTCACAGAAATAGTGTGAATTTAGCCAGCACAGAAAACACCTTCTCATTATCTGCTGGGGACTCCTAGAAGAAGCCTTCTCAGGCTTCTTAACCTGGTTAAATCTGAACTAGTACAAGTACTTAGTACAACTATGATACCTCAGAAATGATAACATCTCCTGTCCTTTTCTGCATGGAGAATAACATAAATTTAAAAAAAATTACTTAGTATTGTCTTTGGTGACAAACTATTTAGTTGCAGCCTCCAAGTATGTTATGTATAGTTGTGAAGCAAAGATACACTGTTCTGCCAGAAGCGGATGTCAAGTGCCTATACTGAATTTGTCCCTTTGTCTTTTTACAAAAATACTTTATTTCCTTGAACGAGGCAGTTCCCTAAAGCCTTTTGAGAGTGACCCTGAGCTCAGCTGGAAACAGGAAAAGCTCCTGTGTGACTGAAAGATGTAGATGTTGGGCACATCTAGTCAGCACTGGAATTACGGTGGGGAGGAGCAGCTGACAGACGTGGGGAAGGGGAGCACAGGCTGGACAGACAGCACAGGGTAGAAGCAGGGTCAGCTGCAGCAGGAAGGGCTTCTGGCAGGTTTAATGTACTCCTGCCCACTGATCTGAGGTCAGATACAAATCCACCACTGTACCTTGGATCATCCTCTGGATGTCATGGTCTTAGGTTCAATGGGGGTGTAAAACACTCTGGAGAGCTGAGCAGTCAAGCCTGGGGCAATTTGGCCTGATCCTGTCCAGAGAACCAAGGTACTTCAACACCCACTGCCATAACTGGAGACCGTAACATCTGCCTATTTCTTGGTCATTCGCCTTTGTATTTGTTTGCTTCTTCTTACATTGTTTTGCTTTGTTATTAAACATATTTATTTCCAGGCAGCTGTGATACCAGCAAGAACATTTGCACAACAGATTCAGAATCCTGTTTATTTTGGTTAGCTGATATCCTAAAGTAAGCTACTGTTTAAATTTTTTGGGAGAGGAGGAAAAAGAAATTTTATCCAAAGCCTCTGTAAGAATCGAACTAATTTAAAACCACATAAATATATTCATAAAAGCATTTTGTATAAATCATCATGCTTCCATCACTGCATTCTATTTTTATTGCCAGCCACAGTGTGTGATGGCTGGGTGTAGATGTCTGAGGCATCTCTGATTTACCTGCCCTGCCTCTGCTCTTCCACAGTGGCAGTAGATGTACTTTCTTCTATCAAACAAATAAGCTTAATCTTGTTATAATATTTGCAGTTTACTTGCACACTGTCACCTTATAATTGTTAAATTAATTCTAAATCCGATGACTGTTAAGATTAGAAATTAGTAGTTTCCACGTCCATCCTTTCATCTGCGTTTGTGTGACATCCAGTGGCTGAATGGGTCAATCACAGGCTCCCATTTCTGGTGAAAAGTGTAAAAATTACTCAAACTCCATGTAGAACATGAAAGCAGGAAATGTATTGCATAGTAATGCTAACAGAGCATTTGCTTAATTTTGATTCAAAAATAAACTGGTGATTAAAGCAGCTTGTTCACGGAAACACGCTGCAAATTTGTAACCTTAACTCACTGCAGCCTTTAGTGTTCTTTCCCACTGCTACTGATGTGAACTCATCTCCTCAGTGCTCCCACTGGGCACAGAGAAGTGAATAAACTGAATAAACTGTTTATCACCCTGCTCCAAAAGGAGTGATCTCTGTTTTCCTGCACTTAACTGTTGACTGCATCATGAGTGTCTGGATTAATCAATTTTGTCAGGAGCAGTACTGAGCTTAGGAGCCAAATTTTGATTAAACCTCTAGCAATATTTTAAAAACCCAAAATATATTGATTATCCAAGTGATATTGAATTAGGCTTCTAAACAGTTCTTTAAACTTAAAGATCTAGAACTCCAGTCTCATGTTTGAAATAACTGCCTGAAATTAAAATAATTCATGGCAGTTGTGCAAGGTGTTTTCTTTGCCATCATCATGAAAATGATGTGACAGCAGCACTGCTCCCAACATTTGTTATCCAATTTTTTCCATGCAGGTAATAAATTAGTAACAACTTTTTTTTTGCTCATACACATAAACCCCACAGTTATCACAGAGCTTTTTCTGCAATTTGTTATTAGAAGTAGCAACTACTAATGCTGAAAAGGAAAATGATGAGAACATAAATGTTTCTCTGTTTTTCTAATCTGCTTCAGGAGATCCATAAACCTTTTTCATAAATCCAGCTAAGTCCTTGTGTGCAAGCTTTTTATATAGCAAAAGGAAAATATAATTTGAAAAATAATAATTTTAATCTCATAAAACTTAACAGAGAAATTAAGCATTGATGTCTAGTGCCTGAAATTCCTTTAAAGTTATGTTTTCAAAATTACTAAATTTCAGGTTTAATATTTATTTCAAGGATGTAAAAATATTATTTTGACAGGAAATTTGTTGTTAAGACTAATATATATTGGACACATACACACAAAAGACTGTGCAGGCCTGGGTAGTGCATACGAGGCAAATGATACCAGCAGACAGGAAAAGAGCAGCTGTGCACCATTCTTGGACACAAAGTCCTCAGGAGTCACGAGGTTAGCACAGGATCTTTTTTTTTATGCTTGGTTTTGCTGACTACAGAGCCACTTAGTCAACTATAATAATCAGAATAAAAGTCCTCTCCTAAAGTTAGATTAGTTTTATGCTACTCTATGGCAAGGAAAAGCAAGTCAAATCTCTCAGAATTGTATCTAGAAGAAAATAAAGATCAGATATATGAAAATGCCCTTGCTGAGATCCAGTCCTTTGAGCTGCCTCTTGGAACCACCATAAGGTATGCTTCTTTTTAATAGTATTATACTCTTCATGATGGATGTGTTCCTTCTATAGCTGTTCTTTCAGTCAGCAAAATATATTAGAAACTTTGTTTGCCTGACCCTGAAGCCTACAAGAAAGTTGAGTTTAATTTCAATGTGACTGGCCCTCAGTGAAAAAATACAAACCAAAGTCACCTACTCTGCTCTTTCTTTTCACCTGGACAAAGCGATCTGTTTCTGATATCTGGCTGCAGATTTGTGAAAAAGAAAGTGCTCTTAAAAATGAAAACAAGGGGAAATGTTCTCTTTTGTGTAGCAATGTTTTTAAAGTCAACAGCTACATTTTTATAAATAATTTACTGCTTCTTATTCTTACATTTTTAATAAATGCAACTTTTGTTTTAATCACCAAAGACAGAACTACTTAAGGTTTTACTGTTGATATTTCTAAACATCTGAAGATTTAATTATTTTTGTTTTGTTTGTAGCTTATGGAAACTGTTTTATAGTAAAAGTGCAACTGAAAAAAATTCCTCCACATATTTGTCCTAAAAAAAAGTAATTATTTATAAGATTGTAATGTAATTTATCTAGGTATATTGTCAGTATTTGTAGAAGAGTTTTAAAAATAGCCTGACTGGCACTGCAGGTGTCAGGTTGCATCAGGCTAAAATAAGAAAATTAAATTCACCCTGAAAAATGTGTCAATCTATAACTTCAGTATTTTGGTGATGGGAAAAAAAAGGAATGTGGGAAAATTGTTACTGTATTTGAGTGATTTCTTGAAGGAAATACAAGTGGTAGGATTTTTTTTCCTTTTTTTTTTTTTTATTATGCAATTTGTAAGCACTTGTCTACATTCAGAATGGTCCTTGTTGATTTAGTAGGTGAATCAACAATCTGAATCAACACTGAATATGATAAAGGCACAAGCATAGACAAGATGTGCATCATCTTCGGTGCCATTTATTAACTCGTGTACAGGTGTAGTTGCACCAGAACAGATGATGGGCTTGATAATAGTAACTGGAAGGATGCCAAATGCAATTGTAGACCTTGATGCATTCACATTTGTCAAATGCTGTCAGTTCCTTACTGGAAAAAGGAGCTACACAATCACCCTGAAGTTTTACATATATGGCCTATTGCTTTACGTGAACTTCCCACTGGTGTGCAGATAACTTTGCCCAGAGAGCAGGTGCATCCTGTCTTCTGAGCATGCAAACCCAAGGATTAGTTAATCCCTGGCCACAGGCCACAAAGTGTAAAATTTACCTAGAAAATAAGTAATTCCTCCTTCATTGACACATGAAGCTTTGCTGTACAAAGCACTAGGAAACATTGTCAGTTTCTAGTGAAACACAGCAAGCCACTGCATATAAAGATGCACTTTTTTGTTTTGTATTGGTTTTGTTCTATTTTTACCCCGACCCCCAAGTTTCTATCACGTAAAGAATGGAAGGAATGAAGACTGACATAACCTCAATGCAGAAACCCGGCAGAGCCTCCGCCTCAGGGGTGGGTGCCTCCCTCCCTGCCGGGACGGGCACGGTCCGCGGTGCGGGAGCGGTCAAATCAAAACAAACCAAATAATAATAATAATAATAAAACAAGACTACACCATGAACTAGCCACAAGACCAAACCAGAACTACACTCAGTAGCTCAGTGGAAAAGGTCGTGTTGAGCCCTGTAAGCCTTCAAGGCGTCTGTGCAGCGCGGCGCACGGCGGCGGGCAGCCGGTCCGTCCGGTACAGGGGCCGCACTTTGCGCGTCCCTCGTTTGTCACAGTGCCCCGAGCGGGTCGCAGCGGCTGGCGCCGGGCAGACGCGGCTGCCCGCGGTCTCTGCCGGACACCAGCGCCCGGAGATGCCATGGGGACGGAGGGGCTTTGCCGGGCTCCCCGGCCTAGCCCTGCCGCTGACAAGGGCAGCACAGCACCGTCGAACTGGTGCGAGCCCGAAAGGCGCGACCCGGCGCGACCCGCGCCCCCTCACCTGCCGCAGCCCCTCCCTCGTCCCCTCCGCCCCGCGCCCAGTGCGCACCGGCGAACCCTCCCCGGCGGCTCCCGCCGGCCCCCGCCCGGCTCCGCGGCCGCTCCTCCCTCGGCGCCTCCCGCAGCGGCGCGGCCGCCGGGTCCCTCCCATCCAAGATGGCGGAGAGTCTCCCCGAGCATGATCGGATCCTGCAGGAGATCGAGAGCACCGACACGGCCTGCGTGGGACCCACCCTGAGGTGCGGGGCGCGGGGGCCGTGGCGCCGCCAGCGGGTGAAAATCCCACGCCCTGCCCGCCCGCCGGCCCGGGAGCCGCGGCGCGACCCGGCCGCGCTTTCTGACAGCTGCTCCCCAGGGACCGCGCGGGGCCGCCCGCAGCGCCGCAGGCGGGAGCGGCCGCGGTGGGTGCGGAGGGGACGCGCGGCCCCCGCTGCCGCTCCGTGAGGGTCCGGCCGCCGCCCCCCGTCCCGGGCGCTGCGGAGCGGCGCGGGCAGGGAGCGGGGCTGTCAAGCCGTGCCGCCGTTCTGACAGGGAAAGGCGACCGAGCAAAGACGGCGGCCGTGGCCCGGCTCCGGGGTGGCCGCTCCCTGGCATTGTCTGCCGGGGAAGCGCCGGGCACGGCCCCGGCGGGGCTGGAGTGCGGCCTCGGGACGGGGCGGCCCTGGGCCCGGCGCGGGTGGCCGGGCTTGGGGCGCCCGCCGTAAGCCGGTGCCGGGCTTTGCTGCCCGCGCTTGGGCACGAGGCAGCTCCCTGGGTGTGCCGGTACCGCCGGTTCTGTGCTGAGAACGGGGCTGAAACCGTATCGGGGTGGGTGTTGCAGTGCTCCTCTATCATCCTCTAATGATGCGGTCTGAAACCCACTTCCCTGGTCAGTTTCCTTGGAAATGTGACAGTGTTTAGAGCATGTCTGGTGTGCCATGACTGCAATGGTTTGGTTTTCTGTCTTTTTCCTCCAATTCCACATGATGCCAAATAGCTTAGCCTGCATTTCGAAAAAAAGGTTTTGCATAACCTTTCCTGTTAGAGGCAAATGTGGAGGTACTTTTCACTTAGAGCTGGGGAGATAAGGGCAGGGCCTGTAGAGAATGAATTGGGTTATAGAGGAAACAGGGGAAAGGGGATCGTCATCGTGGAGCTTGGCTGGTGCTTCCCCCATTAAAGATGTCTGAAATAAGTAAAAAAAGCATAGGCACTAGCCAGACGGGGGAGAGAGAACTGTGAATGTTATCTCTTTGAAAAGATACAGTGAGCCTGTGTGCAGAAAACTGGAAAAGGCAGTTTGTGTGGCAGCGTGCTGCAAAGCAGTGAGCACGGTGCTGCTGGCTTTCCCTGCAGTGGGAATGCTCCCTGCTGGAGAGTGTGGACAAGGCTGAGAAAGGATGAACGTGGGCTACATGGGTGAGAACGTGGTCCTGAGAACTGGTGGAAGAGAAGTTCCTGTTACGTGATGCCAAGTAGGTCATTTTGCACATCACAGCAGTTGATTTTGAGGTTAGCTACGTGTGTCTACAGTGGATCCTCCACAGCGGTGTGGGAGGTGGCAGTCTGGGCATTTGTGTGAGGCTGGGGCTCATCGCTCCTCTGAGAGCCCCCATGAGGAGTGTGGTGGGCTCGTCTAGACATCACACGGGGACTGCGTGCTGGCTTAGTCTGCTCTTGGAGGTCAGCTTGGAGCAAACTGCACTCTGACCTTCTCTCATGTTCCTTAAGCACAGCTGCTGTTGGGAATACAGTGTGGAGATGCTGAAGCTGAGCATCACAAGGAGCCTCACCTGTGGGAGTCTGTGGGCTTAGGCTGATGGAAGGTGGCTGGGATGCTTTCAGACTTAAGTTGTCCCTGGAGGCAGTTTCACCATGTTAATCACTTAACAAGCCCTGGCAGGTTGAAGCTGATGCCTGCAAAAAAACCACAACAAAATATTAAATATAATTGCAGTTTCACCACCATCTTCAGTATAGAGCTTATGTCAGAGTAACCTGTAGAAAGCACAGAGTATTGGGCTACACAGCAGAAGAAGGCATCCACAGGTGTGGATGGGGAAGGGACCATATGAAATCTCTTATCCATATTAAGCATTTAAAATGTGCTGGTGTCTTTATAAATACTAAAACTTAATTTCTTATTTTTTGCATGTTTCTATCCTATCACTGATTTTCCAGTAAGGGAATTTTACATTGCTGACTTTCAGGATTTTTAGGGAAAAAGTGGATGTTAGTTTCATTTAACCCTAGTGTTCAATTCCAATTAAAAAGTTCAGGTGAAAGAGCGGTTACACCTGGCTGAGTGTTTTGAAAGAAGCCCAGCAAACACCACAGAAGTATGCCTCTACTCCCTAAGAACAGCAGTATTTAAGATCAAAACTTGAGCTGTCTGCTCAGCTTTCTGTTACAATTTGTGAACTGCTGTGTGAAACTGAAAAGTCTGAAATCCCACATCAAATTACAAGATCTATTTCAATGAAAGAAGCATGAATGTAAAATGGAGCATTATTTTCTGCATGAGAACTTGGTTTTTACTCGCTAAACAATGTGAATCAAAGAAATTAGTTGAGTAATTCTACGTGCAGTTGCATAAGGCTACGACATGAAGTGATCCATTGATTTCCAGTCACAGAAGCTATTGAAGCCAGTTGTCTCACGTAATGACTGAGATGACATTAATTTCATTATGTGAAATGGAATATTTTTGTAATTTCTGGGTTGTAATGCTGGGAGAATATTTATAGCATTGCCACATCAAATAAAGTACCAACATACCTACTTAAATAGCAGAACAAAAGAAGGGACTTGAGGTGAGTGGTTTGGATAAGTAGCATGAGGTAATATTAAATGCTGAAGATTGTAGGATATGCAAGATCTGACTTATCCTTATTTGTTAATATCAAGATATTAATGTCTTCATAGTGCATCCATGCTTCACAATGGAAGTGTACGTTTTTCTTCTGGGCTGTATGTAGATTCCATGGAAACACGTTTTTGCTCCTGTTTTTCTTCAGTGTTTTGCTTGCTGGTTGGTTATAGCTGTTCCTGCCAGGGTGCTGTTTCCTGCCCTGCTACAAGAGTGGCAGCACTTGTTTTTTATGTGTTGCAATGTGATGATACAAAAAACAATAGCATTTATTGATATATAATGTTTTTGTGTATAATTTACTGGTAAGGAACAACATACAGACTGATTCTGCAGGTGATTTTCTACTGCTGAGATCTGCCCATAAAGAGGAATGTGAAATGCAGGTCCTTTATAGGAGGAATCAGCATACAGCTAGTGCAGTTGGGATTATTTACTGTTTAGGAGAGTTAGCTCCTAAAGACTGCTCTGCATCTCAAGAGAGGAAGAGATTGTATTGGATTAAATTAATTTTCTTTTTACATTTTAACTGGATGAATTTATTGATTTAAATTTGCTGCTATTTTACTTGCATCTCTAAATTCAGTAACACATGCTGAATCATTATAAATGAGACCTAAGCCAGCATGCCTTTCATTAAATAGGCAGACTGTGTCTATAGCAAGCCAGGATTTTTTTTTTTAATCAGACTCTGTGAAGCTTTTATCAGCATCTTTTTGGCTTTAATGGCTAACAAAATGAGATTAATGACAAAACTTGTTAAAGGCTCATCACTCTCACCTTTTTATAGAACATGTTAATATAATATAATTCATGTTGCATACATACTTTTGAGCTTCTCTCAGGGAGAGCTATCTTATTTCTAATCTTTAGAAAGGAAGTGGAAGAAGACAAAGAGAAAGAAAAGCAATTCCTGTAATCCTCTCAACAACAGAAAAATTAGAAATTAGATAACAAAAAACTTAAGGGCCTCACTGAACTCTGTGTTTTAAGACTTCTTGAATAGTCACTTGGACATGCTGTGGTAGCTAGTAAGACAGATTCTTTTCAGAAGAAAATAATTGACTTTATTTGATGGTTAGTTTATGGTTGGTTGAAAAAGGTCAAAGTGGAACTCGACAGAGTAGAAGTTGTTCTGCCAGTGCCCTGTGTACTATAGATATGAGTTTCTTTGAGTCTGTAGTAGTGTGTAGTATTTTAAAGCTTTTTTTTTTTTAAATAAATGAATTAACTCTTAAACTCTAGCTTGGCGAAATATTTCATAAGCATATGGTAGACTTTCTCTAAACACTTTGTGTTGTGAGCTTTGCGTCACTAAGTCTGCGGTGTTCTGTGGTTCCCATACACAGCCTGTCAGGGGAGTACCTCCATGCCCACAAACCGTTGACTGAACAAAAATACAAAAGTAAAATTAAATATAAAAAACTGTGGGGGATTTGATAATGGAAATTCTGTTGCTAAGGTGAAGTTGATAAGGAGGTGCTGTGTCTGTTGAGGTATCTATCTATAAACAGAATGTACTCTGTAGCTCTGTAGCTTTTACTGACAATGGAAAGTGCTCCTCAAAAGTCAGTGTAAAATTGCTTTTAATTCAATTGTCTCTTCCTGAAATCTGTCATCACAAAGCCGTTGCCTGGTAGATGTTAGAGCATCTTGTAGGCTGCTCTAAGTTGTGCTGCCCATGAAACATCTTTGAAGAGTTCTCAGAGAGCCTCCTGCGAAGACATTTCTCTGTCCTGTTGTCTCTGGCTGAACAAATCACAGCCACAAGCACCATTCAGTTGATGCATTTCTGCCTGATGCTGCAGTATGCTGCAGTCACCTTCCCCTAGTCCCACTGCATTGCACTGGTAAAAGCAGCACTGAGCTGAGACTGCAAAGCAGAATCATTTCTGTGTAGTGCTGCATTTTTCTCATTTAGATTAAGCAGAGTTTGGAGGTTGGACATCATAAATGAGTTTGGCTGAAGTGTTAAATTGATAGCTGTTCATTCTGAGCTTCTGTCCTTGTGTTGCAGAAAAGCCAAAAGTGAAAGCTACACTTTAGTAAGGCATCATTAGAAAAATAAGCAATTTTGTCCTTTACTGATCAAGGTCCTAAGAAAATTCAGAGTTAGAGATATGGAGTGAGAGTCTAATTCTGCTGCTTTTACTGGGTTGTGGTACACTTTGAAACTGCAGGTGCTTTCCCTAGACTGGGGTCTGTAATTTGTATTTTGGAGATATTCTTGTATTCATTGAGGGAGCCTGTCCAAAGCAAAATGAGCGAAGTGCCTAAATGTTATGTAACTTCAGTTTTACTGAAAGTTACCAGCAGGCGTGATGTAGGTATGTGGTTCTGTGTCTTCAGCACCACAGTTGGTAAGTGGTAACATGGGCAGTATGAATGAAATCTGAAAATGTGGGAAGATTTTACAGCATTAACACAATTGCAGGCAGGGAAATACTTTTTCTGCCTATGGTCTGTTGGGATTTATGATGTGGTTATCCAGTAACAAAATGTGGTTGCCTTCATTTTTCTCCTGTGGTCTTACTTGTCTGGTGGGATTGTCTAAAGTAATTTTCCAGTGTTTTCATCATTTTGGTTTTGGAGCATGAGCCAGCAAATAGCATTTTTGTCTATAGCTTAGTCTTGTTTTAAATATAGAGCAGACGTAAGAATACTATGAGATCATCAGCCAGTGGTTTAGATGAGAATTTTAATGGTTTGATCATATATTTTGATTTCAAATGGTATGGTAATCTTTTACAGAATTGTAAGCTATTGGTTTGAAAATCAGTAGACCCTATTAATGGTCTGTCTTCAAGCCCTTCTTAATTTTCAAGTTAATGCGTTTCATTCCTGGTTCCCTTTCAGACAGAAGTTACAAAGTAGCCCCAAAGAACTGGAAAATCCTTGTGTGATAGCTGTGGTCTCTTTTGGATCAGGGCTGTACTTTCATGTATACTGTTGTGGTTTAACTCCAGCCAGCAGCCAAACCCATCTAGCTGCTCATTCACTCCTCCACCTGCAGTATGGGGGAGAAAATCAGAAGGATAGAAGCTGGAAAACTTGTGGGCTGGGATAAAAACAGTTTACTAGGAGAAGCAAAGGCTGCACACACAAGCAAAGCAAGGACTGAATTCACTGCATCCCATGAGGAGGCAGGTGTTCAGTCATGTCCATGACAGCAGGACCCCATCACAAGTAGTGGTTACTCTGGAACACAGAATCACAGGATGAACTAGGTTGGAAAAGACCTTTGAGATCATTGAGTCCAACCTATGACCTGACACCACCTCATTAACTAAACCATGGCACTGAGTGCCACATCCAGTCTCTTTTTTAAACACATCCAGGGACAATGACTCCCCCACCTCTCTGGACAGATGATTCCAGTGCCCAGTCACTCTTTCAGTGGTGAATTCTTTCCTGATCTCTAACCTAAACTTCCCCTGGTGCAGCTTAAGGCTGTGTCCTCTGGTTCTGTCAGTTGCTGCCTGGAGAAAGAGACCAACCCCCAGCTGACTACAGCCCCTTTCAGGGAGTTGTAGAGAGTGATAAAGTCTCCCCTGAGCCTCGTTTTGTCCAGGCTAAACACCCCCAGCTCCCTCAGTGGTTCCTCTCAGGGTTTGTGTTCCCAGCCCCTCTCCAGCCTCGTTCCCTCCTCTGGACACACTCCAGCACCTCAAAACTGAGGGGCCAGAGCTGGACACAGCACTCAAGGTGTGGCTCAGCAGTGCCAAGTGCAGGGGAAGGGTGACCTCCCTGCTCCTGCTGGCCACACTGTTCCTGATACAGGCCAGGATGCCCTTGGCCTTCTCGGCTGCCAGAGCACACTCTGGCTCATGTTCACTTGGCTGTTGACCCCCAGGTCCCTTTCTGCCTGGGCACTGTCCAGCCATTCTTCCCAGCCTGTAGCACTGCAGGGGATTATTGTGGCAAAATGTCATCACTCCCAATGTCTCCTCCCTTCCTCCTTGTTCCCCCAGTTTATGTACTGAGCATGATGCCATCTGCTCTGGAGCAGCCCTTTGGTCAGTTGGGGTCACCTGTCCTGGCTGTGTCTCCCCCCAGCCTCCTGGCCAGCGCAGCAGCACGAAAAGGCCTTGGCTCTGTCTGAGCCCTGCTCAGCAATGACAACAACATGTCTGTATTATCAGCCCTGTGTGCAGCACAAATCCAAAACACAGCCCCACACCAGCCACTGTGAAGAAAATTAACTCTATCCCAGCCCAAACTAGCACATATATTTATCTATCAGTTTATCTTTATAATAATAGCTAATTTCTACTTTTTAAGTGGATTGTTGTGGAGTAAGGAGAATGACCTGCTTGCTGTAAACCAGTGTATCCTAAAAAGATAGAGGATTGCTTGTAGTGTCAGTTGCAGATTTTGTCACTTGGTGTAGGATTTGATGGTATTCCAAGTACTTAAATTGAAAGACAACAGTCAGATAAAGCAACTGTCTATGTGATGTATATTGCTATGAAGGAGCAATTATTTTTTTATTGCCTAGTCCATTATATGGAGTCAAAAGGGCATTTGAAGAGTGTGTGCTGTAGACTGATAAATCTGGCATACAGCAGCAGAACTGCAGTTCTGATTTTTCTGTAGCCTGGTCAAATTTGCCATTGGTAGCAAAAGTGTTTTATAAGGAATCACTTGCATTGCTGCAAGTTTCAACATACTACTTTTCAAGTTTTTATAAAGCCTGAAACTGTTCGCAATCATATCTGCACTGCAATTTTTTTTTGTTTTGAAAAAATCTTTAGGTTCAATGCTGATTAAGTTTGTCATGAAATATGTGTCTGCAAATCAGGTTATCTTGATCTTTTAGCTGTTCACACATCAGCTTCTGACTCAGTTCTTGCAGTGTTTTCCAAATGGGCAACTGCCAAGTGAAGCTTTAACCTAGGTAGTAACCTGTGTGAATTGTTCTGAAACAGCTCTCTCCAATTTCACAGGCATTGCCAAAGAGCTTGTCCCAGTGTTTAGGAAACAAATTTCAAAAATACATTAAAGCTTTTAAAATAGAGGAATTATCTGATACATCATCATCAGAATAGTGTACTTAATAGATGTTTTATGCAGTTTGTGTCGTTGTTTCATTTACATTCAGCCTTCTCTTCATATGAACAGCTTATACTTGTGCACTCTTACCTCAGTTAAAATCAGAAAAGCCAGTTCTTATTCCTATCATCTCTTCATTTACTTGTTTGTCAAGCTAATTTTATTCAATGTTTGGTGACCCAGATTTTGGACCTGCCGTGTGCATAGGAAGTGCATAATTTTACATCCTTCACAAATGCCAGTCACATGGGTGCTTACTTCCTTGTGAATCTTTTTGGAAAGCCAACAGCATAGCCTGTGCTTCAGCTTTCTTTGTGTGTGTCTGAACCATTGATATCTACCTGAGGAGTTGTAGCATAATTCAGTTAAATATAAGTCTGGTTTTGACTGCTAAGTGCTGGTGTATTTGCAGATGTTGTCATGTTGCCTTTATGTATTATACTACTAAAATGAGCTCATTCAAATTGAAGAGGATTAATATATCTTGAATAATGCTTTTAAGATAATGCCAGAAAAGGATTTGCAAATAGGAAACTATTTTTATGGGTTGTAGTAAACTATTAAGTACTAACTCATTCAGAAATACAGTCCTAGCTTTGCATCAGCATCAGGTAATCACATGAGATTTTATCTTTCTGAAGGGCTTGCTGTGGCTAGTTGTAAAAGCCAGCTGTGGCTGGTCTTTCTGGCTATTTTCTGGTGATGTTTGAAATGCCCAAACCTAATCCCTGTCATCACAGAGCTTGGTATGACAACAATAACAGTTCAATTTGAGGCTCAGCTTGATGAAGTACTTTCAACAATGCAGCTTTTCCTCATCTTGTACATGTCTAGTACAGAACTATCTGTACTCCTGAAAAACTGGGTCCTTCCTGTGCAGGAAGGAGTTAATGATCTCTCCTGGAGCCTGGCTGAAACCCTTCCCGTATCTCAACCTTTGCCAGTAATAGCAAACTAGTAGGGAACTTAATCACTGACAGAGGTATTAAGAAGGAAGGAAACAGATTTTAGAGTGCATCAGCCTTGATGGAAAGACGTGGGATTGGACAGAGAGGACCTAAAAGACACTGGGGATTTTTTTTTATTTATATAGCATGAGAAAAGTGTTCAGTTCTAATACTGTGAATGGGATTTTCATTGTGTCTCAGGGAAAGTAATTTGCTTGCAAAATTGCAGTGAGTGTAACTTGCAATTCTCCTGGGAATCAGAGTAATACAAAATTAATAAAGCATTACTGTCATATATGTACCTGGGGAATACTTTTGAGACATTTCAGCTTCAAAAGGAAATGTTTAACCTATCGAGTTTTGGGACTTTCCCAGTTTGCACACATCCTTAGGCATAGAGTGGCTTTGAAGGATTTTTACCCCATTTTGTTCATAGAAGCAATGTTTTCTTACAAGTTTTGTTTTCAGTTAATTTCAATATAAAAGTAACATAGCAGATACTGTTTTATACTTTATATTTGTTCTGGTATGTTTCATAAACTTAGGAAGCTGCAAAGAAATGAGCAGATTTTCTTTGTTCATCAAGCAGGTAGAGAATTGGAGTTAGTCAGTTGCATCAACACTCTTAATGGCTTCCTAACTGAGAGAAACACTGAGTTTCAGTTCAGCTTCTGAATTGAAAACAGACTTTTTTTAGAAGTCATGTTTTACTTTCTTCAGTGATCCTTGGAGATATGCAAAGAATATACAGCACAGGCTGTTGTTTTACATGAATTAAATACATGATGATTTTTTTATATATAGGCTATGTGAGCTCATAAAGTTAAAAAAAGTGAATAATATAAAGTCTTTGTAAAGTACATGTTTTGGTTATATGTTTGAAGAGGAGTGTGATGCAGGATAGGATTGTCTGGTTTGATCTGTATATAATAGAATACATTCTTAATTGAATTGGTTTTGAACCTTTTTAATTACTGGGTATTTTATTTTATCTGGAACTTCTTAAATTTCTGAAATAATGTATTTACATCTGTATAGTGTCAATATTCAAAGCCTATTGAAATAAATAACCTACACATTTCTGACATTAAATATTCTGTTCTATTTCATATGTCTTGGGAAAAGACATATGAGATTGTTGAAATATGAAATTAATTTTCTTAAAAAAAATTGGTGTGTATTTATCTTAAAGATTGTGTCTCAAGTGCTCTAGATAAAGTTGACAGATTACCTAGAGGTTGTAATAGAGGCCTAATTATTTCTTGTACATGTGTAATAGAAATCTCATTAAATTTTTTAAAAGAACTTGGAAGCTCACAGTTTGGTTTACAGATTAATCCATTGCTCCTAAAAGATAACAATTTATGTAACAAAAGTCTCTGGAAGTATTAAAGGAAGATAAAAATATTACTATCCAGACTTCACTTTCCTACTTTATATTCTATGAAATAACACAGGTTGCAGCTACATCCCCTTGTGTCCATGTAGGTGTATGGAACAGATGGCCAAACTTGGCACCTCATTCCGTGGCGATAGCCAGCACCAAAGCGAGCAAAGCTGCCGTTTCCTTTGCTGCCTTTTTATCTACTATTACAACACAAAATTAGGAAAAAAAGCGGTAGCACAGCACTTGTTTTTCAGTTTCTTACTTCATACATCAGTAAGTCGCACAAAGGCTCAGCAGGAAGAGGCATCTCCTTGGTCAGCAGTGTAAAAACAGGAAGGAGGAAGTCTATTGCAAATCTGGGTGTGCTGATTATCAGTTGGTGTTTGGCTGCAGAGGATGTCCATTAACAGCCATCAGCGTGATGCATTGCTTATCCAGCACGAACAATGAATGCTCTAGTGCTGCTACTACAGAATAAGCGCCCTGCTTATAGGAAGTAATGGTAACTAACAAACTGTACTCCGCCCTTTCCTGCTCATAGAAACAGGATACTATTAGTGAGAACAATTGACAGAAATTGCACATCCAGGAAAACCAGGCAAGCAAAGCATAACAGCTAAACTAAGATTAATAAAATCTTTTCTCTGAATAGGCCGTAGCTGAGTTCTGTGTTGTTCTGGCAGGTAATGTGATCTTTTAAATAGAGTGGTGAGATGTAATTATGAGTAAGAATGGCAGAACTGGAACATAGGTAGCATCTGGCACTGAAAGGCTGCTTAGCTTTTAAGAAATGTGCTTATTACCATAACTGCAATTGAATTACAGGAAACACCTGGACATTATTTTATAAAGCGTTTTAGGGTGTATGCAACCACCTATATGAAATTACTCCATGGAAAAATCCCTACAAAGTTTGCAGCTTCTGTAGACAGAAAATATCTTTGTATATTTTAGGACAAAGGAAGTTTCTACAATGTTTCCTGTGAAATTGCAGCTCAAATGGAGTGTGTGATACAGTATCACAGTTAGGGATGCCATAGTTATAGTCACAGTGTGACAGGGCTGTTTTAAGGGCAGAATCTTAATTTGCAGCGTCAGTGTTTTCTGCTTGCACTGATCCCACTGAACTCATAATGTATATTTGAATTGTAAATATTACTTTGTTTTTAAACTTTATTTAGTATAGCTTAGTGTTGTTGTTTCATTTTGGGATTTTATTTCAATGAAAAGAGAAATAGGGAGAACATCTAGGGGGTTACTTCTTGCAATATGTCTATGGGAATTAGTTGGGAGCATCTCTAGCATCAGGACAAAATTGGCTTTGGTAGCAAGACATGAATTCTAAAATCATGATTATCCATAAGCACAGTTTCTTCATTTGAGAGTTGGTACATTTGTGTGTGTGTTTTGTTGAAAGTATTACTTTGAAAAATTAAATAAAAAGTGCATGTTTGGGTGGATTTTTTTTTGTGCCTTCATTTAATTGATCCAAGTAATTATAATTATTTCCCCTCATGTTGCTTAATTTGAAGCTCTACGAATGAAACTTTTTCTCTTGCTTCTGTTGAAGGTCAGAAGTTGCATGGTCAGACTTACATTCCATGTCAAACTCATACAACTGTTGTACAGATATGTGTAATTCCTGCCATTGTCACGGCATTCATGGAGCTGTAACTGATTGGCACTTACTGAGTGGTTATCAGTATCCTGAAAGGAATGTGTACATACAGTTTTTAATTGCTTCATATGTCTTGTGCAATCAGGAAATGAAAGACTTTGTGGCAATATAGGCAGGGGTGGGGAAACCTGCAATTCATCCTAGAAATGGGACAGAACAGGATGGTTTGGGGGAGGTGTGAAAATGGTGAAAGGCGGCAAGTCATTAATAAAAAGTTTCTTTGTCCTGTAAAAAGATTGCTGTTTTTTTTTCTTTTTTTTCTAACATCTTTTTTTGGCTATTTTAAAATACATGATCTGTTTTAAAAGTCTCTGCTGCTGCTAGAACCTATTATAAATGATTGCTAGAAGAATTGTTCTCTCAAAAAGTTTACAGTAATGCTCCATAAGCTCAGGTTTGTCTTTCCTGAATATGGATTGCAATTACAAGTTGAATCATTGCTCATTTAAAAGAACACACAAAATAATCCCAGAACCTTTAAGAAATAGTAATTTTTTAAAAACTCCAGTGGGATTTATTAAATATTATTTTTTCTTTATCTAGTAGACTGTTCTAGTAATGATTTTTAAGTGAGAGAGTTTTCACCAACCAGGAATTCATATTATCTTCTGAATTACTATTTTCTTATGAAAGTATGGAGATTTTATTTTTAATAAAATAAACTCTTCAAGTTCATTTTTTTGGCCTGAAGCCTGGGTTCCTGAGTAGTAGTTCTCTCCTTTGAAAAGTTACGGCTATTGCTATAGATATGAGACAAAATTAATTTAGTTCCCATTCTGATTATTCTTGAAATCTATTTTTCTATGCTAAAACAAGAAGACTACAGTAGAAGTTTTACTTAGGTCTGGTTATTGTAATTTTCATGTCTAGAGGCCATAGAGGTGGAGCTAGACTGGAGATGAGGAGGGGAAAAAGCAAATTTGGGATATTTGCTGAACTTCCAAAAAGGATTTTGGGCTCCTCTTCTTTTGCAGTTAATAGTCTATATGCACTTCCATTGTCTGCCCTTCCAGTAGTCCAGTCAATGTATTAAATTAAGTTTTGGGCTTATACAATTTTTTTTTTTTTGCTTCTAACTTTTTATTTCCCTCCTCATTGCTGAAATTCTTGTCCTCTTTTACTCCTGCCTACACTCAGGCATTTAAGGACATCTATCCTGATTGCATGCACAGAAATATTTGTATGAAATTATAGCAGAAATATGATTTTGAAGGGAGCCTGTAACCATTTGTGAAGATATTTATGATGCTCACTTAGAGTGATAATATGTATGTGTGGAGTTGTCATTATGGAATAGATGATTTCAGGACAATTTATTTTGACTACTGTTTTTTATAAAGGTTGTGTGGAATTCTTGGCATGTTAAGTTTTAGTTCTCTGGAGATTTTTTGATTACCTAACTGTTGGTATTTTTGTGCATAGGATGGTGCCCTCTGGTGCTTCAGTATATTTTTGCATGTAAACACAAAAGTCGTGAATAAGACTTATTAGATACATGTTTTTCATATTGTGTTTCAGTTTTGAAAGTAAAAGTTTTAGGAAAGTTTTTTACAGTATAAAGTAAACTTATTTTATTGTTTTCAATTGGAAAATGGTTGCATATCTGCAAATCCTCCTTCATAATTTCTTGAGACCTGAATTCAAATCTGTTTATGCTTGTTGTTCTCCCTTCAGTCTGCTTGGTAAGAAAGATCAAGATAAAAATATCCCTATTGCAATAAAATGTATCCAGTGAACTCAGACATTTTTCTCCTTTAGGTCACTCTCTGACTGCTCCTAGTTTATTTTTTTGCCTTTTTCAAGTACTTTATGCACTATCTTCTTTTTACCTAGACTGGCATTAATATGACTCATCCAATTGTTGGAATGAGTAAAAAAAAAAAAAAAAAACCCAAAAAAAGTCTCAGTTTATATACAGATTTCTGGGAATATAGACAGATATCTGCACATTACCAGGAAAGTTGCTCAGCTCTGCTTCTGTTCTTCCTGGGTTCCCTGCTTGCCCTGTTGCTGAGGAGAGAAACCAGTACCTGTCCTATCACTGATTTGCTGTAGTGGTGGTGAAGTAGTCACTCAAGTTAAAGCTCTCTCATTCCAGCTTGAAAATTGATAATGTTGGGTGCCAAAATCAAACATAAACTTCTGTCTCCAGCATTAGTGATTTTCTCTTTTTTTTTAATCCAGTCTGAAGACTCATACCAAGAAAAAAACTTTCCTGTCAAAGTTTCATGATATGAATCAACACTAGTAGTCTGTAGTTGTGCAGATCAGAGGTTGAAAGCTGTTTTAATAAAAACTAATAATGTCTTTCAGTTTGACACAGTTCAAATTTGTGCTGTATTTCAGACCATCAGCATCCACTTCAGGGGCCCATAAAGCTGAAGAGGATCCTTGGGCCTCTTCATTCAGAGGTGTAAAAATGTAAAGAAAAACTGAAAGAACTGTGTATTACACATGTAGAAATTCCTTTGGTATCCTAGATTGACACTTGCTACTGCTGGATGTGAAACAATTTATAGTGAGAGAGAGATTTTTAGGGTAGACATAATTGCATGTAATTGTAATCTCCTGAAGAAATGGAGCTGGAAGGGTTACTGCTTCCTCACTTGATTTCCAGCAGAACTCTGTGTGTGCTGTAAATTCAGTTAATTTTGTCTTGTAATTTTAAAGAGTTATCTCTAGGATGCTTTTAGGATTTCATGTCTCTCCAAGATATTGCAGTATTGGTGATTTGTCTGCTTGCTAATTTCGCTCTCAAAAGTGGAGAATTGTTATCAGCATCTCTTGCAGTGTCATAATCTGTTGAAATGTACACTTGCAGATAATTATTAAGAGGTAGAAATTACTTTATTTAGATAGCTGTAGGTAATCTTTGAAATAAGCGTATGTATGGAAAATGAGTTTCAGTATCAGAAATGAACTATGATGTGTGGTGTTCCCTAAAAGGTAAATCAGGTGTGTATTGTCTGAGTTGTGTTTGCAGGTTTGAGAAAAAGCCTGATTTCTGTCTGTGGCCAAAGATGGCCTGGCTCTCCAGTGTACACTTTGGTTTTCAAAAAGGCTGGTGTTTTAGGCCAGACATTGTTCTGAAGCCTCTGAAACTGCATGTGTGAAGTGTCCTCAGAGGACAGTGTCCTCAGGGAGTCAATAAACCTGTTTATTCATCTTCTTCTCACCTAGATGAGAAAGTTGTGATATGAAGTGTGAGTTTTTTTTAAAAATACACTGATGATTTATTTCTGTAAAGGCGAGCAGTTCTGTCTCGTGCTGATGAGCGTTGATTTGTTGTTCCCACAAGATGGAGCTGTTTACATATGGAATTAATATGGAATTTATACTACTAGTGCATTTTAGGGAGGTCTGACAAAGTACTGGTTTAAATCACAGGTCACAATTTTATTAGTATCCTTACGAAAAGGGTACAATGTACAAGACAAAATAGTAACTATTATTTTAAGAAGGTAGGGTAACCTTGTGATTAAGGTATTGGGAGGTGCACAGTATTGCTTTCTTCCCCCTTACTTTGAACATTTATTCCCTGTATTATTTTCAATTAAATATTGTGTTACTACCCCTGAGATTAAAAACCAGTACTTTATTATAATTAAATTTAAGCATAAGCGGCCTTAATATTGAGGAAAACATGATCAGCACATATATTATAACAGTGGAAACTGTGTTGCCTGTGCTACATTGTATGTACTTCCAGAACTTCTGGCTGTGCTTTCTGGAATTTTTTGATAACATTTTAAAGAGAAATCTTCTGATTGCAGAGGATTTCCTTTTGTCAGTATTGTGAGAATATGTCTGAAAGTCTTGGCACAGATGTGAAATGGATAAAAAGTTATCAAGGCAGCGATTGGATACCCCCAAATCATCAGGCAGTAGCTAAGTCCAAAACCACAGTGCATTGCTACCATCAAAGAAAGTTTGGTGGTTCCTCTTGTACCATCTTTTTGTAGTCTCATTCTCATTTTAATTATATTTTCTTTACTGAGTTTTACTGCTGCTTTCATTTATGCTTACATGACACAATTTACAGTTTGGGCACATAGTGATAGATACAAGTCCCTGTCTTTGTGATAATGATGCTTCTTTCTCACTTCCCTTTGAGAACACTGGAAGGAGACCTAAATTTGGAGGCTTCTTCCACCCTTAAACAAAAGGCTAAAGAAGCAGTAATAATTTGAATTTCTTTTTCTTTGAAGGTTTTTTTGTTTTGGTTTGTTTTGTTTTTTTCTTTAGCATACAGTGCAGTATAGGTAGTGAGTCCAGCCCAATTTGAGGAGGCTAATGCTTGCCAGATATCTGTGAAGATACTTTGATCTCTGGTCCTCCTGATCTTTTTTTCTTCTCCGAGAGCTCTGAAGACAGTTGGATGCCCCTCTGTGTCCACCCTGTAGCTTCCAGCATCTCTGACCCTTTTCTTAATGGAACAGCACTCACGTAGCTGTAATGGGTATTTTGGAGTGCTAGCACATCAGTCATTGAACCTTTTTCTCATCCCTTCCCCGTTTCTGTCCAGGTGACAGTGCTATGGCCCACATGCTTGTCCCTGTGTATTCTCATGCAGAGCATCAGGCTGCCTGAGGAAGCCTCACTCAGTGCCCACTGTGTCTTGTACCTTTCTTTCCTCCCAGGCCAGGATGCTGCTTCTCCCTCCAGCCAGCACTGAGTTCTGCATGTGGGTATTTCCCCCTGCTGATGCAGGTCACTTTTGACCATCCACCAGAGCCCTTTAAAGCTCATCCTGGGCAGCCTTGAGGGAGCCCTTTCAGGCAGTCTGGCAGGAGCCTCAGGAGGAGACACTTCTGGGCACACATTTGCTCCTTCCAGCTGTCATTTCAAACTCTGGTGGTAGAAACAGTGAAGGATAAACTTGATGAGTGAACAATCTTATTTTTCCTCTGGTGCACTTTGGAAGAAAGAGCCTGCTTTCAGTACCATAGCCTTATTTTCCCATCATAAGGGGGTATTCTTGGAAAATTTTATTTGGTAGATTTTTCCCCTGAATAAGCATCTATAACAAGCAGAGTATAAGGAATTGACTTTCTTCCTTCGACATGTAGGACAGCATATTGCCTTTCTTCTGTCACTTCAGTTGCTTCTCTGAATATATTGTACAAGGTCAAAAGGAACTCAGAAAGTATAAAGAATCTTATAACAGGAGTCTTTTCAATCTCTTCTGCACCTTTTCTACTTTGAAAGGTTGTGTTCCTGTCAGACATTCAGCTATAGGTTTGTTGTGCTGATGATGAGCTCAGATCTCAGCAAAGTCCAGATGTCTGGTTAGAAAAGAGAATCTTGAAGAATATGGGCAACCACACTTCTCCAAGAAGACTAGGAGGGAAGTAGTTTCTTACTATTTAAGGGTTTTAGAGGCTTTGATTCATGGTTGCCTGGGTCTTGAACTTAAGACTGTACTTCTGCAAGTAACATTGAAACACTTGGAATTTCAGCCTTTTCTTTTCCTCATGTGAATATTTTTGAATTTTTATTTTTTTCTTCATCAACTTCTCCTTGTAAATATCTGGAGAAGACTTTATAATTTTGAAAGGAAATTAGAGGCTAAAAAAGCAATTTAAAGATTTTTAATAACTTTTTTTTAACACTTGTAGTTTGCAGTACAAATGTGTTTGTATATGTATGATGAAATCCTGCTCATATTTCTGCTCTCATTCTATGTGAAAAGCTACTTCAAAACTACCAGTCTTTGCTGTTGTTGCTGTGTCAAATTATTAATCAATTTTTGGAACTGTCTATACCTAGCCTTTGTTGGGAGACTCCCTACCTTTGATTTTGGTACAGTTCTATATAAAGCCTCTTCTCTTGGTTACTCTGCAAAAATCTAAAGCCTTAAATTTCCCTCTGCCTCCTTTGCCCCTTCTCATGCTCGAGCATTTTTCCATGCAGATTTCTGTTTCTGATGCTGCTTAACAAACTGCACCAGTAATTTCTCCCAAGTCATGTTTCCTGCTGGAGTTCTAAGTGAATTATGTGAGAATTAGTAAAGTCAGCCAGAAGACCTGATTCTAGCCCTTCCAGCAGTTAGGTTTTGTGGAGGAGGCAGCCTTAGGTGTGTGCACATCATGGTTTTGCCTTGGGAGCTGTTGGGGAGGGATGGAGCCTCGGGGGTTGCCTTTGCCCGGGTCCTGCGCAGTGCTCCAGTCACTCTGGCTGCAGGCACCCAAGCCTGATTGAGTTGGATAACTCTGCTGTTAGGAATAACAGGAAAGCAAATTTGTATGTTTGCACTTCTTTATATTTAGCAAAGAGTGGAATTTGATGGAAAAGCGATCCATGCTATTTGAGGTGGTTGGAGAAACTGATTCTTTTGTACCCATATTTGAGCATTAGGGCATAAATAACAGACCAGTGAGGCTCAGGTCAACCATGATGTAACTGGTTAAGCACATGGATTAATGCCATAAGGGCTGGGTTTTGTGCCATCAGTTCTCAGTTTTGTGCCATCTTTTCTTTAATGCTGATTTTGATGGAGTGGATCCACCAAAGGATGCCACTAACATCAAGTTTGCTTGCTTTTATTTTCTTGTTAAGAGAGATAGGTTTCAATAAAGATGGTTGCATACATGCTATTTTCAACTGGTGAAAAAAGTAAACTTTTATTTTCTTATTTGTATTTAATAGGTCTGTATATGATGACCAACCAAATGCGCATCAGAAGTTTATGGAAAAGCTTGATGCCTGCATACGTAACCATGACAGGGAGATAGAAAAGATGTGCAATTTTCACCATCAGGGCTTTGTGGATGCTATTACAGAACTTCTTAAAGTTAGGGCTGATGCAGAAAAGCTAAAGGTAAGGAAGAAGTTTTTCAGAGTTTCATATATCATTGTCTTTGAATCTAAAAGAAGGAACTGGACTCTTCTACTGAAGATTGATTTAGTGTTTATCACATGCACTCTGATGTTTGCAGCAAATTTTTACAAGTGAATTGATCAGGATTTGTGATTAGAGCCATGTTGCCTGATACAGTAATTTATATTTACAAAGCTGAATATTTTATTAGATCTCATTTTGATTTTTTAATCTATCATTTTCAGAAAATGCTACCAAATTATTTTGCCTTTTTATAAAGGCTTTCTCAGAAGGTGAAGGACAGCAAATGATAAACACAGTATTTCTTAAAAAAGTCTTTTCTTAATCATGTTTTTATATGTCAGACCTTAGAAGAATCGAAAGTCCTTTTTAGAAAACTAAAAATGCCACAATTATGCGTGGAAAAAACCCCTGTTCTTTACTTTATAATGAGCAGCAGAGTAGGTGATGTTAGTAGTTTCCATGAGATATGAGAACCAAGATTTCCTCACAGATCAGAATGCAGAATAGTGAATTATGAGATCCGTCCCTTTTAGCTCTCCTTACACTTTTGAGAGCAAAATATGCACACCAGACAGAATGAGCATAGTTCATCAGAGGTTATGATTAGAAGACCATTATATAAAGGATATTCAGATAACAAGAGACCAAATACAGCATCAATGAGGTCATTGAGCATCTTTGTTCAGAAATTAATGAGATTTTTAATAAACTAGAATGTGCTTCCTTATTATGATGACCTAATGAGTCACTTACTATGTGGGAAAATCTGAGGTTGAGCTTTGCCTGCACCTGCAGCATTAAAATGTTGCTGTGGTTTGGAGATTTCCACGTTTGATGTTAATCAACCACCCAGTGTTTGCATTCAGCAAAGTATGAATGTTTAATTACCATAAAATGCAATCACCATTTCTTACAGACAATGAATGGCCCATAGAGCTCATTGAGGTTATCAAAAAGGGACCAGTGGTCAATTGGGTCAATGATTTGAATTGTTTGACAGACCTACAGAAACAAGGAAAGTTCAAAAATCCCAAGTAAATTTGAGAAGTTTGCCACAGAATCTGTTAGAAAGAACTGTCATAAGTAATTGAATTTAACAAAAGCCCTTTGCGATCAAAAGTTCAAGTTCAAGCTGTAGAGTTAATTTGAATTTGCATTTCTTTGTTCTAAGTTTCTCAGGAAGCATGATCTGATTACAAGGGTGAGCAGTCACATCAGGGCAATATATGCATATTTGTCTAACAAAGGTGAAATTATTTTTAAGGTCCAAGTTACTGATACCAACCGAAGGCTTCAGGATGCTGGGAAAGAGGTGAGAAAATGATGCTTCCTATATGGACATTATGAATATTTGTAGCAAAATAGGTTTATTTGCATAATTTAAGTGTGATTTTATTTCCCTTTTTTAAATAAAAAACCTTTAAGGTGATAGCCCAAACAGAGGAAATCATCCGATGTAGAGTTCAACAGCGGAATATTACAACAGTTGTGGAAAAACTACAGTTGTGTCTTCCAGGTGAGTGACCTACAGTGAAATATGATGGCAAATTATATAAAATCTCAATAGCCAAAAGGAAAAGTCTTCTATTTTTTCTAAGTTCCGGTCCTGTAACATCCAGGTTAATGAAAAAATTAATAGGTTTTTTAAAAGATGTCAACATGAAGGTTCCATATCTTTTGCAATATTTGACACAGAGCAATTGCAACAGTGTCAGAAGCAGTGAGACATTTAAATGGTGCAAACCATGTAGCCACGTACAGCTTTGAATGAGCTAATATTTTTAATATGGTAAACAATTAATTTGTTGCTTGAGAGGGTGGGTTTTAGTGTTTGAATAGTGGGGAAAATACTAACGATGTTCTTTCAACATTGTACTTTTAGCTCTGTGTCACTACAGGTGTTTTGAAATAAGCAAAAAGGCTCTAAATGTTGTTTCAGAGAGGTAATATTGTAGGATTGCACACAGCTCCATGAGGGTTTTATCTTGTTTGTCATATTGGTGTAAAGTGGATTTGAAAATCTTTCTTTGTGAAGTCTTCTTGTTGACGTGTTCTGAGTACAGTAGGTGGTACTGTTGCCTTTTTATGGAGACAGGCCATGGCCTGGTAATGCAGATCAGGTTGCTGCATGTAGTAAGTGAATGAATATGCTTGATATGTATAGTGTTGACTGGTTTTTGTTAACCTTAATTCTTTTTAATTTAAAAGCTGTTAAGGGTTCAGTTATTGTTTTCATACTCTCAGCTGCATTCTAGAATATTTTTTACTAGGTTTATCACATTTATGCTACAGTAGGAATTAAATAAGGTAAGTATAGCACATCCTTTTCTATTTCTAATTTTGCCCTTTACAGTACATATTTTCCTCTTTTTTTAACTAAAGCCACAATAAGACTCACAAGTTAATCTTTTTGCTTTTATGCAGTGCTGGAAATGTACAGCAAACTAAAAGAACAGATGAGTGTAAAAAGGTGAGTAAACTTATTTCTATGAGAAAAAAGTAACATCTGTATGTAAATTGACAGAATAGCAAACACTTATGTAGACAAGTAAGTGTTCTTAGTCTGTAGCTTGGTATATGTATAGTCTTTGTTTCCTAACACTGGTCTGTGTTTTACGAACATTTGAAAATGTATTAAAGAACTTCTAGGACCTTACTGATTGCCATGAGAAATAATGCTTACTTAAATGGGTATGACATGTAGTGAAATTATGATTATAAAATATTAAATTAAATGTACTGGTTTTTGTTACTTAAAGCACTTTAAGAAGCAAGAAAAATAAGACCCTTAGAGACTGAAGGTCTTTTAGAGTACATTAATATCTGATTCATATATCATGATATATTTTAATTAAATGCATAATACCAGAAGAAAGGACATTTTACTCCTTATACCTTTCTTTAGACCTATCTGGTTTCTCAATGCTTTTTGTCTAAATGGGACTATGGGACTGAAGTGAAGATAATGTGCTGTTTGGGGGTTTTCCCTCTTCGACAAATTGACTCGTTAAAAATAATTAAAACTATAATTATAAATTAATTTCTAGGATAATAGTTTATAACTGGTGCATGACCAGCTGCTCCTTCCTATTGTGTCTCTACTTCTCATTTTCTCAGGGAGTCACTCACTGCTGCTCTAGTCCCAGCATCCCCAGTTCTCCCTCCTTCCATGGCAGCTTGGCTGCCCCTGCCCCCTGCTTTATCTGCATCCTGTCCCACTGGGGCTGCTGCCTGCACCTCACACACCACCCCAGCAATACAACTGCTGCTGGTTTTGTCTTCATGATTTCCACATCATCACTGCCACTATGATCCCTGCCTGCTTTTCACAGCGCCTCAGTCACACCAGTGCTCTGTGCCTTTCTGGGCTCCTGGTTGCTGCTGGTGCCTCTTTGTGCACTTGGCACCACTGCAGGGAACTCCTGCTGACAAGTCTGTCTGGACAGGGCTGTTCCATTTGGAACTAGCTGTGCACGGTCAGTTGTCTGCAGGGCTGCTATGTAATACAAATTTACTTTTGGACTGTTTGTCTGGATTTCGGTTTCTGGGTAACCAACACCTCCTACCATACTGTTGGACATCAGAAAATCTTCAACAGGCAGCCACTGTGTGAGCAATCAGCTCTAAAGCCTGTGTGCAGACATGTCCAAAATGCTTCAGATGAACTGTACACATCAGCTCTATGGACATTGCAGCAGATCTGATGCATCTTTGACAGTCATATATGTGTTATATGATACCTGTGCATGTTTGCTCTCCAGGAGGTCTCCTGCAGAAATACAAAAGCTTTAAGAATGACCTTACAGCTATGGCACTATGGTGTCTCTTATTAAAATTAAAACTTGCTATATGTGAACCAGTATGGTAGATCTCATCAGCTTGACTGCTGTACAGTGTTACCTCTGAACAGGACACTGCTTCAGCATCTGCTTTGAGTAGCTGGCACATAGCAGTAGTAGTAGCAGCATGTTGTTGCAGTGTTCCTGGAGCAGCTCTGCAGAAAGATATAAACAGTCCCCTTGCTACTCCAGTCAGAGATCAGACTGAAGAGTGTGCTGTCTGAACCACACCACGTCCCTCTGCAAGGTCTTCTGTGGACAATGCTACATTTAGTGTCCTGAAAATATTGAAAACACTGGGTTCAGTGCCTGCATTCTGCCTACCCTTGCTCTGTCAGGCAAGGCAAGCAGCATTCCTGGTTTTAGAGCTGCAGGGAAAGTTGTAGTTCCTAATGTCATCATGTAAAGATCATTTAGGTGAGATAAAATTGCTGATGGTTTTTAGCATTTTGACTCTGTATTTGCTAGTGCTTTTGTAGAGTCCACTGATGGTTGATGTGCTTTCCGAGAAGCCATCAGTACTCTTCAAATCCTAAAGACTTCTATCTGACAATTTTCCCCTGGAAGTTGTTGCCAGACAGGAAGTCTTAAAAGTCAAAGGACTCCTGAATTGAGGGGTTTGGACATGTTATTGTCATACCATAAAGAGATCTAAAGGAGAGGGGAGATGCCATAGCTTTGATGTACCATGCCTTGAAATCACATGGAGTGAAGAAGGCTTAGACTCTGCTGCAGGCTACTGCTGCAGCTCAGATAACTCTTTCATTAGCTATGCTACAGTTATTATTTTGCCTGTGACTTTCCAATTCCCTATAATGCAGCCTACAGGTGGCTATTCCATGGAACTTGCAGGTAATTCAACTGGTAATTTCCTTGTGGCTCAGCAGAGTGCATCTATTCTGGCTTTTATCACTACTAAAAGATTGAGCAACTGCAAGAACATCATAGTGTCAGTGCAAAGATCTGACAGCTGATGTGTGCACATAAAAAGGAATTCAAAATTGATCTTCCTTAGTTTTGCTGTGAAGCATTTGCATGGAAGAGTCAGGGCAGCAGTCACAACCCAAGACATAACAAGGCAATAAGGACTGTTTATTTTAGGCAAGGATAATTTCTCATAAATCTTCATTGAGATTTGTTAATGCAGCAAAGCTTTCACTGCTCTTTTTTTATAAAAAGACATCTTGACTTTCTCTGCTTGTGGCCTTTTAGAACATTTCATTATTCCATTGTCTTACAGTCTTGCACCATTAATAAAACTCTCAATTCTAATGTTTAAAGGAAGGGAAAACAAAAGTATGGGTATTTTATATGTTTATGGGATAGTTCTTACAGAAAAAAGATTGGAATTTCATTTCCTTTTTCTGTGGCAGACCTCCTTTGAGATAATGCAGAATTTTGGAACTGGAATACGTGCTGGTTTGTGCAGGTGAAATAGAGGTTTACAGAGAGGTCCAAAAAACCATCTATTGATAGCAACTTTTGGTCCTTTACCAACATGGGTAACGTTTGAACTGATGACCTAGAGGTGAAAGGCTCTGTATCCTATTTATCTGTCTCCTGAGCCATGGATAACACAAGTTGACAAGAACTGTAGTAGTGAGAAGAAGTAACTGCAGAATCTGCTCTAAACAGACACAGTTGGCTGGAAAGAGCTGCAGAGGGTTTAAAGTCTTAGCTGAGGAAGCACAAAGGAGAAGTGTGGTTTCTTTGCTGCTCTCCCAACTGCCTAGTGGGGGCTATGCACTTACACAATTCGAGCTTGAATTTTAAGTCAGAGATAAGGTCATCACATATTTCATACAGCTCTGTTACCATGGTCTAAGTGTTTGGATTTTGATAGGTTTCTTGGGAGGCAGGTCCCAGCTTCTTCAAGTGGTTGTGGTCTAATTTGGAATAGTTAGAACTGGTGTTTTTGCAAGTCTTTTTCCCCAGTAAATATTACAAAAAACCCAAACCCATCATACAATGGAAGTATATCAATAAGTCAAACTGCTAAGGTTGTTGCTGTATCTTCTCAAATCTTCTGTGAGATGGACTGAAGAACAAGTATAGTGTTTCAGAATGAGCTTTTTGCCCTGAAAGACTTGGATTTGTTTTTTGACCTTGTTACAAGCTTTTTTCCTAACTAGAAAGGCAGAGTTGATTAGTTATTTAGGTTACTAAAACTCACTGAGACAGTCATGCATCCTTTCTTTGCATAAACCTTCCAAGTATCCAAACAAACCTTAATACTTAAAGGATGCAAATATGAAAAATTCATAATTTGTATACTTTGGTTCTACCCATATCAGTATGGAAGATATCTGAACAGATAAAATCATGGTAATTTGATTTTGTTTTTCTGCATTGTTTTGGAAGTGTCAGAATGAAGCGCTGGATTTTACCAGCAGCAAATCAACACTTCCCAGTGGTACCATGGATCTGGCAAAAAATCCCATCAGAATTAATACGATGGGGTTATTTGATACTGAAATGTCAGCTGCTTTCTTTGTCACCATTCTCAAGCATTATTAGTTTGATAATTTCACTTTCTAACAAATTTCCCACCACATTATTATTGACAAAAAAGATATTCCACATATCTTGTTTTTTTCCACACAGGAGCTCTTTAATCTGATTTTCAGAAATACTGAGCCTTTGATTTACTTTACAGAAGTTTCAGAGTTAGTAGTGCCTCTGTCTCAGTTCACGATCATTTGGGCAACTGACAAAATTTGTATGCTGGGAAAGTTTAAAACTTAGGTTTAAAGTTGGTAGGGCAACTAGATTTAAAAACAAAATAAATACTTGTGGTAAAAGGATTTCAATTGCAATTTCAACATGTCACCTTCAGGATCTCTCTGAATGTGATTTTTCTGTAGCATTATCGAAAAATCCCAAGGAACTTCCTTAAATGTGTTTGGTAGCAAAGTTTTAGGTATTTACTCAGTGGAAATGTAGTAAGCAAGAATATACAGTGTTTCCTCTAAGGGAAGTCCTAAAATTGGAGAATACTACTATTTTTTCTTTGTAAACTAGGGTTGTTTCCTTAATTAAAATAAAATGAGGATTTTATCTCTTGTGTTTTTTCAGCAGGAAATTTTGAGATACAACTACATGGTTTTTTACTTAATAAGCTTGTGTGCAAATAAAGTACTCTGAGTAAAATTCAGTCTTTGAGTTCATCTTGCTCCTGATTTGTGTAATTTCTTTACTGCTGTAGTTTAACTTGATGGGGCTTTTTTAGTAAGTTATGGTATTTCTGTTTACTCCCTCCAAACAACACTTTGGTGATAAAAATCTTAAAAGTTCTCTTTATAATTTAGAGCATAAAGGAATACTTAATATATACTAAAATAATGGTAATTTTCTTTTAATTTTGGGGGTTTTGTGTGTTGATGTTTTGTATTCTATACAGACCTGACTCTTCTGTGCCTGGGGCATTTTGCAAAGAATAAGATGATGCAAAACACTAATAATAATTTTTGGGGGGTTGAGGGGCGGTGGTTGTTTCTTTGTTGTGAGTTTTTTTTTAATTTACTTTTGTGTTGTGAGTTGTTTTTTTCTTTCCTGGTTCTTGCTGGTATTCAAGGTTCCATTTTTATAGTTTTAGTAAGATACATTGTACAATTTTCTTGTTCTGTTGTTGAAATGGATCAGTTCTACACAGTCTTATCATATGACCCGTATTGGTGTTTCAAACTTGTGTCTTCAGTTTGAAAAAAATTACAAATTTTGCATTGAGGAGCATATTGTCACAAGATCAGCTCAGAAGAATAGACAGAAGAATGCTGTATTTATATGAAAAATAACTTTGAAGATACTTCTTTAATTAATTTGTAGTCAAATGGGCAATCTTCACCTTATGTGATTGATGATACATGATGGGAACTAATAATATTGTCAAAACCTTCATTATTGAGTTAAATCTATGGAAAGTTTTAAAATCTAAATATGTAAATATATCACTCTGTGAAATGATATGCAAAACTTTTTGGTTTAAATCCTGACCTGCAGATGACCTTCAAATTAATAAGACTTCAGTGCTTTATCAGAACAGATGTTAAAAGGGCAAGGTCCTGAGCTCCATATATATGTAATTAGTAAGGGACTCTAGAATGGATTTAGAATGGATTATGTTAATTCTGATCTTAGAGCCAGCAGTCAAAAACCCTTCCAGATGAACTAACAGTGTTCTGATAAGCTGATCTGTATAATTTAAATAAAAACCTTTTATAAGATTTTGACGGTATTATGGTTTTATTCCCCAGAAGTCTCACCATGTGGCACTCGTGGCCATTTTCTATTTAGGAAAACAAAACCCACACACATAACCCCCCCAGACCTTTTCTTATGTGCAACATTCCCGTCACCTTATGTATATTTTATATGAACCAAGCATATAACAAACAAAAGCTCCTAATTTACACTTGAAACCTCTTTATTTGCAGTCTTCTGAAAGCAGCTCTGTTCTGGAATAAAAGAGAAGATTTTTCCCATCCTCCAGCTATGCTAAGTTGTTAACTTAGAAATGTCTTGATTAAGAAGGTTCAAAACACTGTCTTAATTTCAGAGTTGAACAAGAAATCGTGGTTCTAGTGTTAGTCATTTGTTATTGCTTGTCTACTGAAGGAAACCAGAAGCTTAAATTACATTTTTTGAAAGTGTTTACTGACTATATTTAAAAAGTAATATCTAGAAACTAAAGAACCATAAAGAACACGTCTAGTTTTTCTCATTTGAAGGGATTTTCCTCTTATTCAGCTTTTTCCCTCAAAATAATTTGGTAATTTTTCAAAACAGATGATGTTGGACTTTAAGGAAGGAAAAGGAATTAAAATTATGGAATAAAAGCTGAAAATGGGTGAAGAATATTACTCCATATTTGTGAAAAGAAATGGTTGGAACTAGCAGCAAATTATCTCCATCTGATCTGAGTGTTTCTCAGCTTTTCCCATTTAAGACCAAGGTAGAAGACATTGGTTTACCTTATTCTGTTCTAATTGGACAAACTAAATTCATTTTCCCAACTCCCTCCAGTAGTAAGGTAGCTGGTAAGAATACTACATAAAGGGAAATTATTGTCACATCTGCAATTGGCTGCTGTCCTACTCATGTTTAGCCTGGTTCCTATGCCTCTCTTTAAACTGTGGTTGAGATCACAGATTTGTTGATAATGGTACTTTGTTGATTCAATGTAGTTGTCTTCTGGATGGGATAGACTGTATTTTGTCAGAAGAGCTAATAGGTTTGTGGTTTACAGCAAAATATGATACACTGCTGGAAAAAAACATTGGTCGGGATAGGTGTATACGTGTATTTTCTGACTAAGGATGGTGGAAAGAGGGTGGGTGTAGATGTGTGCCTGTGTTCACATATGCCTGAAGATAGCAGATGCCTGCAGGCATGCTTTTTCAAGATTTTTTTCATTGTTTGGTGCTGTGTTGGGTGATTGGCAGTTTGTGTTTCAGAAAAAACTCCAAATGATAAAAAACCCCTAATTAGTTCATTCTAGAAGGGCAGGTAATATTTATGGCTTCAGTGTCTCCATTCTGCAGGATGCAGACTGATAGTCCAGGATAGCTGACTGTTGATCAGAACTGTTAATACTGTAGGAGTCTACTTAGTTTGACTTGGCTGAGTCACTCTTCACTGGGTTTTTTTCCAAATGAAAGCATTATATGGATGACCTTTTGATTGTTAATTTTTCTGAGAATAAATTAATTAGATTTATTTATTATAATAGAGTAAATTGATTCCATGTGTGATATTGATATATATTTGAAAATTTATTTTACCAACTTTTTATAAGAAGCTACATAATTTTATTTTAATCTCTTTGCAGATACTATTCTGCTTTGAAAACAATGGAGCAGCTGGAAAATCTGTATCTTCCTAGAGTTAGCCAATACCGCTTTTGCCAGATAATGATGGAAAATCTTCCAAAACTGCGTGAAGAAATAAAAGAAATATCCATGTCAGATCTCAAGGACTTCTTAGAGAGTATTCGAAAGCATTCTGACAGAATTGGGGAAACTGCCATGAAGCAGGTAAGCCAGCCAAAGAGAATGACTTCAGTCCTGTTGTTTACTGAACATTTCAGTTTCATTAGTCTGGAGTTACCCCTCAAAGATTACAGTCATCCCACAGACCTCTGAGTAAAGGTGGAGAGCTGTGAAATACAAACACGTTGTGTGGTTTCTATCACTGCCCTAGACACAAAGTAATTTCCTCCCTGAGAAAGGAAGGAGAGATGCTGTATATCTCAGGTTTCAAGAAATTATGAAGTACTTTGAGTAGTCAACTCCTGGACAGTCTGTATCTCAGCAGCTACTGCACCAAAACAAAGAGCAGCCTATGTGGCCAGCTGGCCTGGATGAATTAGACAAAAGAAGTGTTGAGATAACAGCCTAGTTCTCTCTGAAGTGCTACTCATACAGAAGACTGAGGTAAGAGCCAGAAGGACACTGAGACAGCTGGAGGCCTTGCTCCATCACAAAATAGTCTGCACTTGAGAGCACTACTACTCGGCAAGCTTTAAAGCAGTTAATGCTTTTAAAATTTGTTCAGAGAGCAAATAAGGTTTTAATTTGACTTCTTGTTGACAGAATTCAGGTTGGGTTGCCATTTTGTCATCTAAGGTTCTTGTAAAATGCAGCATTGATTATTATAAATGAGATTTAATTGCAAGGTTATGCTGTGCTGCCTTCAATAGTAAGGGCAATATGGTGCCTTTGATTTCTGTAGCTGACTGCTCACTTAGACTTAACTTAGACAGCAAAAAAAGTATCTGGGAACTCAGATACCTGTTTTTCATTTAAATATTGATTCTCTGCAATTTATGATCAGATAAATTACAGATTGATTTTTAACTTTTTTTCTGCCATTAAAATGTCATTCTGGGGGTTAGGGAAAAGTTATGCAGGATTCACTTTTGAACTCATTTATCATCCCACACTGATTAAAGGCAAAATCACTGGTGTAGGCTGAGGGTGTGCTTGCACCTTGTAGTTATACATTGATGTGTATATATTGTTACACAGTTATATATTGATGTGTATTCAATTGCAACACCTGTTTTTCATGTCCTAGCATATACTCATCAGTGTTGAAATTTGATTTGCATGCCTCTTACTTGAGTCTACTCTTAAAACAGGCACAGCAGCAGAAAACCTTCAGTACTGCTCTTCAGAAGCAGAATAACGTAAACTATGGTCGGAATATGCATTTAGGTAGAAACAGGATTTTGGAATCCAAGAATGAAGTCACATTGAAGCGAACATTTGAAGATGAGGATGAGCATGATGAGGAGGTAATTTTGTACTAAATCAGTTCATCTTATTCAAAGTGAACAAAATTCACTGTCTTTACACTTTGTTTAGATGGTTAGTTAGAAAAATACACAGAAGACCTTCAAGGTGTACCAGTTCAGATCAGCATTTGAGGGTGAAAAATTACTGCTAAAATATTATTTGTATTAATGCTAGCTTTAGCATTATGTTTGAGGACATTCAGTTGCACAGGACTTCCAGTTATTCTGGAATTCAGTTGCAACTTACATCATATATTGCCTGCCCACTGTTAGTATTATGTGGTCCACTGGAATATTCTGATGTTGCTAAATCCTGCATTTTGGTGTTGATGCCCTCAGCTTAGCTAAGTACTCTTTCATCTGTCAAGTACTCAATATTCCTAAATTGGATAAGACAATATTTAGACCTTTAAAGCTCTGGAAACACAGAGAAAGGAGTGTGGCATTATAACACAAGTAAAGTTTATGACTGTAATGCAAAAGGAAGAGAGATTGGAGTAATTGTTTTATTGTTTTCCAATAGAAGCCAGCCATTTTTGAATCTTTATTATGTAGACAAGTTCTGTTGGTAATGTATCCCATTTTGCAGATTATATGCTTATATGTTTTATATACTCTTGTTTTTCCTTTCCTTCTTCAGGTTTTAACTGCCCAAGATCTTGTAGACTTTTCTCCAGTCTATAGGTGTTTGCACATCTACTCTGTTCTGGTATGTGTTAAAGTGACCTTAAAAAGAGAATTAAAGTTTTGAAGTTACATATTCATTTTCACATTCTTCATACTCTTAATAGTTCCCAAACAGGCAAATGTATTGCTTCTAGTGTTAGTAGTTCTGGATGAACCAGCTGAGATGGGTGTGGGTACTCAGGGCATGAGCTTTTGTATGCATAATAAAGCACACTTCAGAATTCATTTATTACCTAAGTGGCTTTAAGTATATTTGTAAAATATGCAAAGTATATATGTAAAATATGCATGTTTGCCTTAATACTGCTATCTACACTTTCACAGTTCCCACAAGTGTTCCATGTTAGCCAAATATGTGGATGAATGTTACAAAACATAGGAATATTCAGTCTGAATCGTGTGGAAATTAGAGTAGTAGCAAAAATAGGAAGCAAAATCTGCAGATTCTGACAGGGTGTGCCCAGGCAGATTAAATTGGATTCAATGGCAGAGACACAATTGCCTATTTTAGCTTCTGTAGAAGAGATTCAGTGCACAAGCTTACAAGGAAGAAAACATTTTTTGGAAACATGGTACTGAATTATTTGTTGTTTTTTATCTTTCCTGTGTCTCATTTACTTTTGAGGTCAGATTACTTATAGAATTCAAGTACCAGTGACACATAGGTGATGTACTTGTAAGTATTGCTTATTCTACTCAGGTCTCAGCTGCACCTGCCTTCAAGCATTCAGGCTGGGTTGTCTTCTTTTTATGGAATACTTGCAGCTGTGGTACATGAAAGCTTGCATATTGAAATACTGTTTAAAATGTAATTTCACTGGAACTTTTTTTTTTATTATTATTAAGAAAAAAATGCAAACAAAACCATCATTAATTGTTCACCTCACTGAAAAGTTGGGAGGAACAGAAGGACAGGCTGCCAGAACTATTGAAAGAGTGGACTGTTTACTTTAACAGAGAGCAGTGTGAAATAACACATTAAAAAGAAAGTGTAAAACTAAGCATACCAGTTGACAACAGCTGCTACTTCTTCCTTTAGTATAATAAGGGAACAGGAAGTAAAATGGACAGATGACATTTAGAAGTAATACATAATTCTATTTTTCACTTTGACAAGGATCCTGAAGTTCCAATCACCCTTGATCCAAAGATACACTTTTTGGGTTTACACTGAAAGTTTTCCAGATTCAAATTTACTGGAGACAGAAAACAACTTGGAGTGATCCCTGATATCAAAAAGGGTTGTTGATGTAGATTTCTGTATTTCCTGCCAGCATAATTTCCTTAATCAGCCGTGATAGCATTATCTAGAGTTGTGCATTAGCAACTTTTGGGAGTCCTTCTCATTTACCTTGTGTTGAGTTTAGAGAACTTGTTGATGGCAAAGAAGAGGAGTTGATACCAGATAGCTTTTCATTTCTATAATTAGAACCCTGCAGCAAGTGTTATGTTCTTGATGAATTCTGTCTCTGCTACAAAATTGTAGAAAATATTCTAATTTCACACAGTATAGAAATTTTCTACTCTGCTGCTTCATATTGAAACAGAAAGCATAGTTTTTATATGCCTCAGAATATTACACAGTTTGTGATTCCTACCTAGTACGTACATACCAAACATAGACCGTGTTTATGGGCCAGTAACCTTTCTTTGGACTAGAAATTTAGGAGAAATATACATAAAGTTTTTTTTTAACCCGTGTATTGTGTGAGATGCTGTATATATAAATTCTGGTGAAGATACCCCTGCCTCTTTTGCTTGTAATGTTACCTTTTCATGTTACAAACACTGTATCAATGTGAAACAAGTGGTGTGAAATAGGATTTGATATATTGGCAATATTCCTAAAATTTATAACAAAACATGAACTGATGGAAACTGTAAACAGTAATTAATGTAAACATGTAACTTTGGAAGCCGGGTAAAACAAATGCATTGTTTTTTTACATTTTATCTTGCCTAGGCTTTACTGATTCAGTGAGTGAACCATCAGGGTTGTTGGTGTATTCTGGTGATTGTTTCAGCACATGTGGTTCAAACAGTTGTTATGCCTGAATTGTTAATTTTGACTGCATAGTATAGTGTGGTCTATAAATAATCATGAGATATTTTACATCTCCACTTGTGGTGTGGATTTGAGAAGAACAGCTAGTCCTTTTCACTCAAGAAGCTTTTGTCAGGACTGGCTAGAGATTTGATGGTGGAGGTAGAAGTCAACAATCTGAAAACTGCACTGGATGTTTGAGCTGGAGGTGAATGGTTGTATCTGTGATCATTATGTTTGTATGAATTGGAGCATACTGTGTAAAGTTCTGCTGCAGCAGACAGTGTTAGTAAATTTGCATCTTGGTTTCAAGTGGATTTTTTTTGTTTTTAAGCAAAGTCTCTCTTTTAGGCTTTCTTAGGTTAGCAGTATTTCTAAATATACCTAAATATTCGTTATTAACTAAATATTCATTATTAACTAAATTTATATCTTGTAAAGCTTAGGTAGGTAATGCTGGATCAGTAGGATAAAATGTCTGTAATAATTTGGAGACTTTTTGGAAGACCAAGTAATGGAATTCTAAATAGCAGTGGCCTAATAATAGGCTCATAAAGCCAAAACAAACCTTAAAAATGCTAAGCTGCTTTATTTTGCTTGCATACAAGTTGCATGTGGTTTGGTAGATAGATGAGTCAATGTAACACTGATTTCAAATGGACAGATGGTTTCTACTGAATAGTCATCTTAATGAGATGAATAGGATTTACTTGAATTCCTCATAATATAATCTTTAGGCACAGAAAGTATTGTATTTTTGAGGATCGTGATAGGAAAAAAATCTAATTCCACACTCTTTATAAATCCAAAGAGAATAAACAAATATTCAATAAATCTCCTGTGTGTCTTTCCTCAGGCAAAGCTGATGCAGCTAAGTGTTCAGATGTGTCACACATTCAGAGAAGCATTTTTGTAACAACTTTATAATGCAGTTACTTTCTTGAATAACTAGAGAAATGTTTTAGGAGACAATGAGTTTCAGTTATACAGTAATAGGCAATATGCCTTGTCTATGAATATTAATATACTCTGAACATTGTAGTTTAAAAATGGACATACTGTTTAAAATGCATGGCATTGCTTGGCAAAATGTAGGCGTGTGAGCAAAACTTCTATTTACAGTACAGCCTGTGGGCTTCTCTACAGAAGAAGGTAATTTCTGAGTATTTCATGCTTGCAAAACTTTGCTGGTGTCAGCTGGAGGCTTACATGTGGAATAAATGCAAAATATGTGCTTAGTTTAAGAGAATACTACCTTTAAATTAAGAAGGGCCTTTTTCACACTGAGTCAATATTCTTTTTTTGAACTACTTATGTCTTTTTTTAGGGTGATGGAGAAATATTTGAAAATTACTACAGAAAACAAAGGAGGAAACAAGCAAGATTAGTTCTGCAACCACAGTCAAGCATGGTAATCAATACTTTCAGTTTTGCAATGATTTGAGTTGAAGCTAATGCCTGGTGTCATTTTTGTTCCTGAACTTGTTTTCTTTTTCATTGAAAGCATGAAACAGTAGAAGGCTATAGAAGATACTTCAGTCAAATTGTAGGGTAAGTTTTCTAAATGAAAATTTATTTCAGTTTTACTGTGTTGATTCTTTATTCAACCTGTGTTCTCCTGTTGTCCAAGAACGTTCTTCTGCAAGATTCAGTTTCTGCACAAATCATGTGAGTGGTTATTTCAGGATCTGAGCAGGAAAGAGCATCCAGATCCTACCAGCAGGAGGCCCTACAAGGGCCATCCAGCAGCCTGGGCTCCAGATGGCATGAAACAAACTTTTCACGTTTTTCCTTCATTCTGGATGAAGCACAACACCAAACCTACCAAAATGTCGCTGCTCCAGTGGGGAGGGTTTTGGTTATGCTTGGGTGTGAAAGGTAGTATTTGCTCTAATGTTAGAGACAGGTTAGTAATTTAAGTATTATTTTGTTCTAGTTTCTTTGTAGTAGAAGACCACATTTTACATGTAACCCAAGGATTGGTAACCAGGACATACACTGATGAACTCTGGAACATGGCCCTTTCCAAGATCATTGCTGTTCTTAGAACACATTCAGTAAGTGAGAAGCCTTATAGTATTGCAGTTTAAATCCTCTTACTTCAGAGCTCTGTGTATTTAAAGCTGGGATAGCAACAGAGTGAAAAATTACACCTCATGTTTTCTTTTTCTTGTGATTAAAAATTGCTCAGATTTGGTAGGGAGCCTGCCAAGCTTTTGTTTTTCCCAACAGTATCAGGCTGTGATCCACAGCCATGGGCTATTTGCATAATCCTCCACTGATTTACAACTCTCTGGGTCTTCCAAACCTTCTCTTAGTCCAGCAGTTTAGAATATGCAGAGTTAATCTGCTGTTATTATTGCAATCCTTCCTCATTAGTCTCAACTGACCTCTTCATTAGATCAGATTGAATAGTTCAGCACTGAAAGCACCACCAGGAAATAGTTCCTAATTATCATTCCAAATGCCGTGTTTCCAAAATAAACTCCAGCAGCAAAACCCTTGCAGCTCTCTCTTCAATGCTCTAGTCGTGTTATGTTTATGTTGAAGTAAAGGTATTAGAGAAATTCTCTATCACTTGGGTATTTCAGTGCTTTCAAGTGTGTCTCCTAAAGTTATATTCCTGCCTTAGCTGCAGTGATACTGGGTGCTCTTTCTTATTCCTCTGTGAAAAACCAGTGGAATACACATGGTTCACTCAGACTGGCTGATAATAAATTGCTTCAATGTTTACTGTTGGTGTAACTTTTACTGTCAGAAAAAATACAAGAACTTTGTCTTTCCCTTTTGAAAGGTTGCTACCAGCATTTTCTTTATGCAGTGTTGTTTTTTATTTTTATTAAAATAGATTTTTAATTCAAGAAGTATTTTATATTTCATATATCCTGGGGGAAAATGGGGAAAAAGTTGAGATTGCAACCATAGTTATCATAGGACCTTTATTAGCATTAGTGGTACATGAGATGTTCTCATAGTTTTTTACTTTTTTTGAGAGGATTATTGAGATATATTCATCCAGCATTTTTAAAGCTAAATACTTTGCTAGTTAATTATCTCCATGTGGATTTATACACCTACATAAGAATATGATAATTTAAAGGTTGAAAATAATGTAGCCTCTAAAGAACTCTTCAAAGTCTTGTCATGTTCTTGGTCACTATTTCTTCTCTATATACATAACTCCCATCAAACCCAATTCAATCAGAATCTCTCTAACATCATCCTGCTGAAGACTAATGTTTAGATAAATAAGCCATTCTCTTCCTTTTAATAAAGTATGTCAAGAGCAAAACTTCAAGAAAGGTGAAACAGGTGTATATTGTCTTCAACCAATACTGTATTCTCATGCAGCTTTAAATTATTTTAATAGAATTTTTTTACTTTATCCAGTATTTCAAATAACGAAGCTGAGGTGAAAGCCTTAGTTGTATGACTCTACTCCTCTGAAAATCAAATTTCAGTTTCAGTCACCTAGTAAATAACTTCATGTCTTGACCTTTTATCATCCAATTCATCCAATTTAAATTTGAAATTATTTAGAAAATATTGTATTAAGTTTTACCCATACAGCTGGAAAAAACTGTCTGAGGTGGTGCAGCATCAGTTAAACCTAAGCTTGGTAGTCAAAAGAATGTCCTGTGGAACCTCTTTGACACTGATTCCACCAAATGTGCTTGTGTTCCACTAAAATAAATGTAATTTGTTGATTTTCAGTCTCAGTACACCATGCTAGTACTTACTCAATCACATATTTTAGTTGACTTTTTCTGAACTTTTACACCATTGATAGTTATATAAAAATTTAACAAATGCTTTTATGTAGCTGGCCTAAGTGAAGACAAACAAGTCTAAATTGTTTTTCACTAAGGCTGGAGAGTTTAACCTGTGATACCATTCTTTGAAAATGTATGTCCCATATTTTAAATCCTTTTAATAAAATCAGAATTTCTCACTTTCAGTCATATTGCAGTGATCCTGACCTTGTTCTGGAACTGAAGAATCTCATTGTAGTATTTGCTGATACTTTGCAGGTACATACTGTATTACTAATTTACCTGAAATTCTTATAGTCAGATTTTAACTTTAGGTGAGTGCAATGTTTGTGTTTTCATAAAACATATATACAAATCAAACCCAAAATTGCACAGTAATATTAAAAAAAAAAATATTTCTTGCCTTAGGTCCTCATTTTCATTATTATGAACTGAACATACGTGTTCTGGGCTATCTAGCAAGCATCAGTTATTCATCTCTGTGCAAAATTAGTGTTAGTTTTGTAATTTGTGTATGCTCTTGTCTTTTAAAAATGCTTTACTTCTCACCATAAAAAATAACAGCATTCCAGTAGTCACTAACTCTTTAGCTGAAAGACTAAGTGAGCATCATTAGAAAGTATTCTTGCAGTTTTTAACAAACAAGGAGAAATGGTGCAAATTTTCCAATGCATAGGATAAATACTTTGGTAAAATTTTAAGAAATCAACATGTAACAGTGTGCTGAAAGTACTGTAATTTGTGTTACAGAGATGATAAGATTGAATACAAGTCTTACCTCAGACTTGTGAAGTGTTGTGAGAGGAATTAAGTGTATTGCTTCATGAGCTATCCCCTCTTCATTTTCATCCTTTAGGGCTATGGTTTTCCTGTGAACCGACTATTTGATCTTTTATTTGAAATTAGAGACCAATACAATGAAACACTTCTTAAAAAGTGGTCTGGATTGTTCAGGTTAGTATATCAGAATAGTTGTGCCTTTTGTATTGCATTTATTGTTTTTGTCTGAGCTCAAGTTTTTATGATGTAATTCAGAAAGAATTTGTGAACTCAAGTGCTGTGTATGAATTTCAGGTTGGTTAGGACTAAGATATTCATCACATGTGACTACTAATTAGAAGAGGAGACATCAAGTACTGCTTCCATCGTTAATGGAAAGAGGGAAGGTCTCCAAAGGGACATTATCAGAGAGACAAGCAGGAGAGAGACATCTGTTTCTCTTCTTTAGGAATCTGATAATGCCAGGTTATTGCAGGAGGGCTTTAGTTTCCTGATTTAGGTTGTCTTAATATCTGCTGTTGGCTGATATGCATATCTGCCTGACAAACTGCTGACATTGCCACTATGTCTTCATGTTTTTTTAATGAAGGATGTTTTCCACCACATCCTTGGGATCGTTTGATTGAAAAAAATCTAAACCCAGGAAGCCTGAGACTGGACTCCAAAGCCTCCTTGCAGATAGGGTGTGATGTCTCAATGTGCAGAAATTGTTTGCTATAAAATGTTTTATTACGCAAAACCTTACTATTAAATTGACCACTTAATGTTCTCCAGTTCTCTGTGCTTCTGTTACAGACATTTGACTAGTACAGAAGTGCAGGGGGTGCCCAAACAAGGTGGCCACCTCCTGCTTGAAGCTGTCTCAGTCATCTCCATTGACCATATGTAGTTCTGGTGCCAGAGTGAGACACTCTGAATATCAGCTTTTGTGTAGGAAAAGTGCAGGTTTCCTTAATCAGTAGGTATACTACAGTTTATTCTGGAGTGGATTAGTTGCTGTAAGGTTCCTTTGCTGTATTAAGCACATATGAAAACACTTCTGGGTATTTTTTTCCTCTATGATTACTGTAGACATACTGTAAGGAGTTAAGATATATGAAGTATTTCCAAAGTAATCAAAAATACTTGGGATGTGTAAAGTTCTTAAAAATTTTTGAAGATGCAGACCTAAGTGTGGTGGTAAAATTGATATTTAATTACACATTTTAACACCAGAAAATACTGTAAGTTACATGTCCAAATTTTTTTCACTTCACTTACTCACCAGGGATATTTTTGAAGCAGACAACTACAGCCCTATCCCTGTAGCAAATGAAGAGGAATACAGAATTGTTATTAGCAAATTTCCTTTTCAAGATCCAGAACTTGATAAGGTAAGGGAAACTTTTATGTTATTAAAGTTTGTGGAAATCCAGTTGAAGACACTAGGGACAGTAATGATTTCTATAATTAAAAAACAATTAAAATTTGAAAAGCTAGGTCTATTAAGAGGCTTAATCACCTTCTCTGTGTGTAATTATCTTGTCATAAGTAAGTATAAAAATGAAAGGTTGAGTCATTTGCTCAGATGTTTGAGTGAATAATGAAACCCATTGTTTTGTAAACAAATTAATAATAGAGTTTAATTGATAAAGTCCTTATGTAATTATAATGCAATCTGTCTGTAGCTAAATTTTGTTGCAGCTCATGTTTAATTACTCAGTATAACTGTTGTATTGCAAAAATACATGTAAAATAGAGATTGGTTAGAGACAATGATTTCTGTATTTCACTTTTAATTTAAATATTTGCGTTTGAGCATGTAGGGCAAAATAAACATGAAGGGACTGTGAATAATTCTGCTGTAATAGCACTGCAGTAGGATGTCCTTTTGTAGCCTCAGCCATTCTTTCACTACAGATTCTGTTCTCAGAAAGGTGATTAACCTGTTTTGCTATTCAAGTCTGATTTTAGAAATACCAGTGAAGAAATAAGAGGCTCGTGATGGAATCTGTAGAGGAGCACTAAGTCTAAGAACCACATGACAGTGGGAGTAGCTGCTGTAGGGGGAAGCTGTTTTGTACAAGATCCACTGCTACAGATACCTGCAGAAATGAAAAGCTATTTTAATTCTGTGGTTCAGCAGGGATTTGCCAGCAATTGTAACAGCTGCATGTCATCAATACAGTGTTGCAATGAAAATGAAAAATTGAAGGAGGTTTTAATGCTGATTTTTGAATGAGATTCCAGAGTGCTTTCTGGGTGCATTCCTCCATCAAATTAAATTACTTAGCCATTATAGTACTAAAATAAGTTAAATAGAATGGAAATCCCTTACAGTATTGGAAGTATACTATACCCTGGATACTATTTAGCATGGCATATTTTGCTAATTAACCGCAGAAATTTTTATTTTCTACTAAATAGTTTTATCTGCTATACATATATGTATGATTACTACAAAGCTTTGGCTGTTGTTGATGGATGCTTTTTTCCTAAAGATAAATTGAATTACTCATGGATGATACCAGGTGTTAATTATTTTTCTCATGCATTAGTCATAAACAGAAAAATAATTTTTTTGTAAATGGAAACAATTATGTGTTCAGTGCAGAAATACCTATTTAGTCTGTGTAGATTTAAGTGAATTTATTCACTTTTGTTCTCCCAAATACAGTATCAGCTTTAAAATTCAAGTAAGAAGCATGATTTTATTATTATAAACATATTACTATTTCCCACATGTTAATCCAAATTCCTGAAAATAATTCAAACTGCCTTGGTTTTGTGAACTTTAAAAAATAGTCTAAGCATCCTCAAGCTACTTTGAGAGTCCCAGAAGTGTTAACTTCTCAAACTTTTTTTTTTGCACTGTTTTGTTAGTGAAAGAAAAGTTTGTATTTTTGAACTTCTTATCCTGTTTACATCTATGTTATTCATTCAGATTAAAAGCAGTTTGAGACCTGCTTTTTAATGTATATTTGTAAATTGCTTTCTGCAGGGGCATCTTGAACTACATAAAATCTCCAAACTTTATTGTAATTTAAAGTGATAAAATTCTCTTCTGCTTATTTATTTATTTAAACAGATGTAGAAGTCAGCTCAACACGTGCAGCTTTGTATTGGAGATCAGAAAAGGTTTAGTTAGATTAAAATGTTGATAATGTTAAATGGCTTTCTAATTGTTGGGTTTAGTACCAAGTTCTTGTTGGAATCAGTATGATCTCTTATTTCCTCAGCAATCCTTTCCAAAGAAGCTTCCAATGTCTCAGTCAGTGCCTCAGATTTATATGCAGGTGAAGGAATTTATTTATGCAAGCCTTAAGTTTTCAGAGTCACTTCACCGCAGGTAAGCTTGAACTGTCAGGAGTGTGGCTGCAAAGTACCTTGTAATTTTCAGGTGACCTAAAAATACATATACTAAAATGAAAATAGACTTTCTTGTGTACTTGCTCGCTGTGCTTGTTTCATAATTTACATGTATAATTCTTCAGATATATTTAGTCTGTGATTCCCAATGCTGTAGCATGAATTGATCCATTTGTGGATATGTATATACTATACAATATGTGCATTGGTGAGCGTAGCTTGATGGGGTAAACAGTTTAAAACACTGCTGGGGTTCCTTAAACAGAATTGACCAGTTTGAATAATCTAGAGAATTGATTTATTTAACAAAGCATGTAAAGATTGAAAAGAATACTTAGATACTGACCATTTCAGAAGTAATTGTTTAGCATCCCTGACTACTTCCTTGTGTTTCATTACTCAATCCTTTGAGTTTCCTTAGCAATGATTTCTCCTGCAAAAAAATGTGCTGTCTCCATGTTCATTCCCTTTCCTATCCCCCCCTTTTTCTGAGGGAAAACACAATTCACAATTCACCCATTTTCTTTCCTCTTCTGGCCTTCAAAAGCTTAGTTTTAATTGGATAAAATAGAATTCAGAGATCTAAAATCTGGAAGGGATTTGTGGCCTTGTCACCCATTTCTGCACTGTTAAAGATGTAAATTACTCTCTTTCACACATTCTTAATTGATACTGTTTATAATTTACACGTACTAATGAGCACATGTTGACCTCCTTAGTAACTCATTAAAACCCACAAATTACTCTTTACTAACATCTGTGTCAATAAACATGTCCAAAATCTAAAAATAACAGATTTTGCTTCAGTGTTGAATTGCAGTTAATGGATAATTTGGTAGGTGAAAGAGGTGTTCTATCTGCTAGACCACAGAAAACTTGGAGCAGCCAGAATTTAAATGCACATAGAGAATTCTTAGCATTGAAAGTACCCTTGACAGGGAAGAAATTTAAATTATTAAGTATTGCTGTCAAAGTATTGCTACATGCAGCATAATTATAAATTTTTTTTTTCAGTTCAACAGAAATAGATGATATGCTCAGAAAATCTACAAATTTGCTGCTTACAAGAACTCTAAGTAGTTGTTTACAGAACCTAATTAAAAAACCTCATATAGGTTTAACAGAGGTAAGTTTTGAAACACATATTCAAAACTATGGGTTTTAAAAAATCCACGCTAAAACTAATTTGGTAAATGTAGATACACAGGTATTGACACCACAGAAAATCAAGTAGTGTTTGTTTAACAATTAAAAATGAGAATAAGTATAAAAAGCATCAATATCTGTTGCATACATAAGAACAATACAGTGTTGGGTCCTGTTGGGCCCAGGGTTGCCTTTTGAGAGAGACATGACAATGAAAGAATTTTGTGTTTTTTATGATAAACTGAGAGTTGCAGGAAATAAGCCAAAGAAATTCGCACTTTTGTTTACATGCAGAGCATGATTTGTGTGTTCTGTCTATCAGTTAGTACCACTAATGTTGAGTTTCTTTCTATAAAAAATAGAGTGGAATGGAATATAAGATATACTTGAATGTATCATTCTGCAGACAGTGTTATGACTTTTCAAGAGCAGTAAATTAAAAAAAAATCAAATGGCACAAATTAATATATATTATATCAGCAATATATTTTCCTTTATTTTCCCTTGTTTAATTCTAAACTATCAATTGGGTTTATTTCACTGGGTGGGTAGATTTCACTGAAATCATTGTTTTGAAATGGCATAATTTGTATTTAAGCTACATTATTACTCCTTAATGGTATTTGAAAGCAAACTTGAAAACTAACAGGAAATAGGTGGTAACCTGAAATACTGAAATGAATTTCTAGTAGCATTCTTCCTGAAAGAAGTAACCATTTACAAAATTAAATGACAGTAGGTGATATAAAAAGATTTTTACAAGAATTTTTGTCTCTTGTAGCTTGTTCAAATCATCATAAACACAACACACTTGGAGCAAGCCTGTAAATACCTTGAGGATTTTATATCTAACATTACAAATATTTCACAATTGACTGTTCACACTGCAAGACTTTATGGACTTTCTACTTTTAAGGTATGGTATATCTCATCCATTATATGACTATGTCTGAAAATTTATGTAAATGAAACATTTTAAAACAAGAAGGGTGAGAGCAAAGCTGCTTGTCTTCTCATCTTTGTCTCTAAAATAATTCTGAACTCTTAAGCGTTCAGTTGAACACTGAGTAGTTAAACCGTGGGTTTTTATGTTTTTAGTATAGAGCTAGAATATGTCACTGCATGGGAAACCTCCATATTATCTTTCAAGTGCATTTTTTATTAAGTTGTGAAGTGACAGATAAAGCTTAACTTTACCAGAAGCTTTTACTAAATTAAGCTCCAGTTTGTGTAACTTCTCCCTTTTTCTGAATGGAATCAAGCAAAACAGCTACCTTGATCTAAAATGTTTGTGTCTGTTTTTTATTCTACAATAGAATTATTTTGTGATGTATTTTCAAAGGGTGTAAGTATTGGTATAAAAGAAGTATTAGCAACTAGTGCTTGAACTAAAATGATTCTAGGATATTTTTGTAATTTAAGCACAAAACAAAAGTAAAAGTCATCAGGGATTCTACAGCAGCTGCAACTTGAACTTTAGGTATTTGGCATTTTTTCCATGCACACTGAAACAAAGGAGAGTGATTTCTTGCATTTATGGGATAAAGAGAATTAATCCTATTGAGAGAGTTCTGTTTTCTGCAATTCATTTTATCTCTTGATGCAATATGTGGTCTGTCCTACTGTAATATACCCTCTGGCATAGATGTTAAAAGGTGGGTGAGGTGGAATAATTGCAAGACGCTTCATGTTTCCAGATGATAGCTAATGATTCTCCCATTAGCTGTTGCTTGTTTTGCTAAGGATTAGTGCATAAGGCAAAAAAGAAAGGTTGTGGCCTAGCAACCATACTTGGTTACCATTGCCCTCCCAGCAATTTTACTAATTTTGGTCTAGGGTGTCTAGTTTGCTTGTTGTGTCTTAGAATTTGTGTATCTGTAGCTATTTTCCTCTAAAGGTAGGAATTTTACCAATCAAACATGCATTCAAAACCACTTAATACAGCCATAGTCTTTGATTTCAGTAAGAGGTGAGATATTCTTTATCCTTTAATTTAATTTAATAAATGCATTTGCAAGCTGAGTTACATTCTTTGTAGGTTGCTTATGCTGTTTAGCAGTTATGTTTAACACTCCTACAAAGTAAGTTCTGTTGGAGGGATCCAACACTGTGTCTGTTCTTAGTGAGTTTGCACTTTGGAAAAATACAGGACAAATGCTGACAAACAGAAGGGCTTTTTTTTGTGTGTGGTTTCTCTCCTGTCTACTTGCCTGGAGATCTTGTTAGCGCAATGTTCTCCAATTATAGTGGAAAATTCTTTTCTTGTTAATCCCTCTTTCTTCCCCTTTCTATTGTAATGAAAAACTGCTCACAGTTCCCCAACTGGGCCCTCACAGAGTTTGGTATGTTCTACTGTTATTAAATTCATCTCCTAGTGGCAAATTGTGTCACCTCCATTCTTTCAGAGTGGTCAAAAATCTCCTTTTATTAGCAGCATTGGTCAGGTTCACATTCCATGAGATGAGCTTTTACATCTACACTGTATTTTTTTAATGCAAGACAAAACCAGAAGGACTAGTCTTGCCATTACCAGAAAATCATTTTAATTGTTAAAGGTGATACGACCACTCCATGAATGACTTTGATTAAAAAAAAAAAAAAAAATCCAAACCCAAACAAAAAAAAATTTAAGAAATTTTGCTCTAAACCTAAGATACCTTTGCAAGTCCCATCATTATAAATTGTTGCAATGGAGGTTTTGTTGTTAATCAGAAACTTTATATGTAGACTTGACTTTAATTGAAACTTTCTTAGTCATTGCCGTCTACAAAATTGTGGATATCCACATACTCCTTTGACATGATGACAGGTTGCCAGATTCTTGCATGTTGGATTTGGAGAGCTGTTCAGTGGAGCCTTTCTCAAGTTGATTTGACAGTAAAAATGCTATTTTTAGGGAATCATACTTTGATATTTATTTATGGCAGGGCCGCGTACTTTCTTGTTTACTCCTGAAGTGCCTCTCAGCCTAGGGCCTGATTGAATTCTAAATTTGGCACACTCAATGTGAGGACACCTTTAAGCTCATAAATTTTTATTTTTTCTTTTTGCATTTCTTACTTATGCTTTTCTCAAATGCCATGTTTTTTGGATTGCTTTCTTCTAGAGGAAAGTAGCAATGGAAGTTTCATCTGCTTTTTGGTTACTTCAGTGTATCCAGGCTATTTTTACCCTCTGAAAACCTTAAGCAACTGATCCATTTGATTTAAGTCATTTGTCTTACTTGAATTATTTCTCCATACCAGTAAAGAAAATTTTATGTCGAGCCCAAATTAGAAAGATCTCAATATCTTTAAACTCCAGGCTGGCAGAAGTACAACTTTCCAGCAGCACATACACAAGCACCTGCTCATAGGTCCTGTTGGATCTCTGAGGAAGTCCCCTGTACAAACGAGGCAGAGGCAGCCTTGTAAACTCAGCTCTCACTAAATGCAGGACTTTGCTGTTCCAAAGAGTAGAATCCAGGGTGTGGCAAAGTAGGAGTGAGTAGGGGAGTGCTCTGCATCACTGTATGTGATGATCAGGATATTTAAATGAGGATGAAAAATTATGAGTATTCTCCAGATGTGCAGCTTTAAGACAATAATTGCATAAAAAACGTGATTACTTGACCTCTGTCCATGAAAGACAAAATTATTAGGGCCTTCTATTATTTTCTTTGTAAAAGAAAAATCAACTTTGTGTCAGGATTGATAAATTTGTAAGGCAGAATTAAATGTGTTTTTTAAAGTGCATTAAAGTACCAAATTCAATAAAATATTTTTTAATCTAAGAGAAACACAAGACTTCAGTTTTGTTGATGGATATCATTTTATCTGCATTTAATAATATTTTAGAATTCTGACAAGCATTGCACACTTTTTTTTTTCAGGATGCAAGGCATGCTGCAGAAGGGGAAATATATACAAAACTTAACCAAAAAATTGATGAATTTATTCAGATTGCTGATTATGACTGGACAATGTCTGAGTCAGATGGAAGAGCCAGTGGATACTTAATGGACCTAATTAACTTTTTAAGAAGCACATTTCAAGTTTTTACTCATTTACCTGTAAGTGTTCAAAATTAAGTTTAATTTCAAACTATTTGATCGTAATTTTATTTTAAAACAGTAAGGTTTGAACAAAAGGTTCTGGTTTTTGATTTGTGCACATGCTGACAGATGTATTTTTAAGTTTTTCTTAGCACAGAAATACTGTCAAATGGATATCAGTATGTTGGTGAAGCTTACCCATCAGAATACTTAGAAAATATTTTCAAATACTTTAGTCTAAATATTGTTACCAGCAACTAATTTACAAATAGTGTAAGAACTCAGGCAGTTTTCTAGAGCCTTTTTGGTGTACCATGTTGGTTTTGTGTGCACATGCATTGGTTCAAAAAATGCAGAATTGGTGTAAATCCTACATTTGTGCATAAGATTGTGGAGGTCTTGTATTCCCTAAGGCTTTTAGCTAAATATTTTTGATCATAAGAAGTTATTTGATTCTAGTTAACAGAGCTTCATTGAATGAAGTCTTGCTCATATTCAAATATCCTGTGTTATTTTGTCCCAGGAAAAAGGGTACTGTTAACCTGTCTTATGTATGAATTGTTACGTTCTGTTGTCTGATTTCCCCTTGCTTTCAGATAAAAAAACTGTATCTAGTTTGGCTTACCATCATAATGGTTTATAGCTTATAGTTCTGGAGTAACTTCAGTAAGTAATTCAAGCTACATCTGCTTTTTATCAGCTTGTCCTTGGTTGTTACAGTCACGCTGATGTCTGAGTGCTTTGCCCACCTGCAATGCTTAGAAAGAATAAGTCCTCAATGCATAGAATGTTTTGAGGCTTCAACTGAAAGAAAAAAATTCTTTATGTGCACAGCAAGATGTTGAAGCTGCTGGCATAGCAGGCTGATCTTGTCTTCCAGATATTACACAGAGGCTGTGATTCTTCTGTCTCCTGTTCTTTTAACTGACTCAAAGACAAAGGCCACTCCAACTGTATCATGTGATACTGATGTGAATGTGTCATGTGAGGCATGTGCCTCTGTGCCAAATCAGTGGAGCGTTTTTTGATAAAGAATAGCAAGTTTGTTAGATAATGTAATTCATTGTAACTTAGTATACAAAGCAGTGTGAACAAATGGCACTGCTCCTCAGTGGCCATAGGCATGTGGCAGTTAAGGGATGTGAAATTTGTAGAGCAAGATGTACACAAGTCTGTCATGAATGTATGCTGCTAAATGGCTGTTCAGAAATGAGCCACAGACAAAATGAAGTAATGTGTTAAGGGAATGCAAAGAAGCAGCTGTGGCATTCAGACTTAAGAAGTGTGGAAGGTGTAGAATTATGTGCCTGGGGGTACAAGTCAGCCTTTAGAGAAAGCTAGTTTCTGTGGAGAGGTTATTCTGTAATTTCAGACTCTGGTCAGGTAACAGGCAGGATGAAGAACTGTATGGACAAGTGGTCTGCTGTGGCAAGAGGTTTCCTGTAATTTTTTACTTATCCTGCATCTCATTCCCTGTCCTATCTTGACCAATTGTAGAAATATACAGTCCTGTGAATGCTGTGTGTGACCTGTGGAGTTTATATGAAAATGTGTGCACACTATGGTGATTCTAGTTAGATTTGTACTAATAAGTTATTTCTGTTAAAAAAAACTTACAGTAAAAGTATTTTCCAAGATTAGCCCAGAACCAGGTTCTATGACTCGCTAAAATAGTAAGTGCTTTGGAGTGATAAACTGAGCTAGATTTTTCACATGCTGTAATTAAGGTTTGGAATACTTTTAGAATTAATTTTCATTAATGAATTATTCCAATCATGTTACAGTGTCATTTCCATAGTAATTTTTGTATGGCAGAAACATTTCACTGCTCAAAATAGTTTATTAGAACTTTTTTTGTAATTAGCAGTCAAAGAACAAATCCCTAGCACACTGGCCATAATTCTAATAAAGAAAAGAGTGGAACAGCTAGAGAGGTCTCTTCTCTTCTGCCTTTACATACCCAATTGTGGTAGAGGGCATTGGGCTAGGACTAGGGACCCTAGTTGGCCACAGTAGTTCTTTGTTGTCACACTCCAGTCACTGACTTTCTCTTTGATATTGTTTCAAATGCTAGTCTGCCTGTAGAAATGTTATAATATGTTCTTTAACAATTTTTTTTGTTGCAGTCAGTGGGTTCCTCTCATTAGAATCTTGTTTTATTTTCGTTGTATGTATAAGCTGTGTAAATGCACAGGGATGTGTCTCCCTTTGTGCTTTTAGGTGGGGCTGTACTGAAGTGTTTCTGTACAAATGTAGACATAACTTTTCAAAAATGCATCTTACATTGTATATCTGGGTTTTGCAATTTGTATTCTTTTCATTGGAATATTAGAACTCTAAATCAGGTAGATCATGAACTGTACTGAATCTGCACACAAGGTGACAGAAGTTAGTTGGGGTCTGATATCTCTGTTGAATCACTGGAAATGTCTTGTGTCTCCAAAGCGTTTTTCTCCTCTCAAGTTTTGCGTGTTAGTTTCTCCTCTGTGTTTGTTTACTGTACTTAAGAAGCAATTTTGGAAAAGAAAACAGCTTTCTTCAATCCTACAGTTATATAGCCATAAGTTTAATGTTAAAATTTATTAATGGGTCATGTTATATTTAGATTCTTACTATCCTGAGCCGTTTTAAATATTGCTTGAACAAAGTATGTTAATAACACACAGATAGCCTCTGTAAGCCATAATGGTAAACAGCATTTATTTTTTAACCTAAGACTTTTGAAGTATATTCTTTCTTGTGATGAAAAGTTCTCAAAAGGCATTTCAACAGACACTTTGAAGTTTGATATTTTGGCATACAGTTCCTTATTACAGAAAAACATATTATTGCCAAATTAGTATTATTTAAGTTATAATCTCTTTGTTACACTTCAACAAAATACTGTATAAGTTCAGAGGTTTAGAAAATACTATTATGTAGCTATAATTGTTCTTTTTGTACACTTTTTCTTATCTTTTATTGCTACCAATTTTTTTATTCTTTTTTTTTTAAGTTGACAGTACATCTTAATTTTTTTGTTTTGACTGCCTTACTGGTTTCCTTCTCAGCATAACAACAATGACCATGCAGCTATGTCGGTAAGTAGATGCAAGATGAAGAAAAAGCATGTGAACAGAAAAACTATGAACTGCCTGCAGGCTTATTGCTTCAATTTTTAATCATTTAATAAAAAGACACTTTCTGTTTTGCTGATAACTTGCTGTGTACCTTGTGTGGATGCATGCAGGGATCAAGTTAATGACTAACATTGGGCTTTCATACACTGGGACAGACAGCAGGAGTCCTAAAAACCTTGCAGAAGGTTGATGGGGTGTGCCTTGCATCCCAAATGAGGTAATTTAGAGACTGAGACCTCGTGAAAGAGAGGTCAGGTATCAAAATACAGCTATGAGACATGCATACAGAATTAGGATAGGGTGATATAGCTGAATAAAGTAATCAGTGAAAGTTCTGTCGTTCCTCTGCTACGTTTGTCTGGGGTCAGGGGAATGTGTGTACTGGTGTTCTTTATTTGCTTTTCCAATTTTTTTTAAAGAAGCTGATGAATTTAAGAATTCTCCTATCCCCTGGTTATTTTCGCATTGTAATTTTTTTTCATATGGCATAAACATTGTCATGATAATGAAAGTGATGAGGTTATTACTAAATTATTAAAGCTGGGGAATGAATCTAGCAGTGGGCTCCCAAGTTGTTCAGAGCCTAGAGCACAAGTTATTAGTGGAGCTGTAGGGAGGTGGAGGATTTAGTCTGTTAAAGAGAAGGCTGAGGAGAGATCCAGTGGCAGCCTACAACTTGTTGAAGAACAAATACAAAACTGGTGGAGCCAAACTTCTTGGTTGGACTGACAAATTCAGACGTAGCCTTGGTCACAGGTTGAAGCTTGGGAGGTGGAGCTTTGATATTAGAGGGAAGATGTGCTTAAAGAGAGTAGTGCAGTTTGGAAGGAGATTGCACAAAGAGGCTGCTGAGTTCCCATCCTCTGCTACTTTGAAGGGTCTAGGAAAAAAGGTCTGTGGACCTGAAGTAGTGTTGGCAGCAGTGCTCCAAGTAAAAGGTTGGACTAGATGACAATGTTGGTTCATTCCAATCAACACTTCCATCATCTGAATACTCAGCATGCTGGTGAACTGTCAAGCTAATAGGTGTCATGAGCTCTGTGTTTTGTATAGAAATGTTTCCTGTTAGTATTGTATAGGTCTCAGGCTGCTGGTTATTTCATGACTGAGGGCTAACAGAATTTCAGCAATGTAGGACACAGAAGCTGTGTGGCTTTGGGGAGGTTATAATTAGAAAGTCATGCAGTTTTTAATGGTTCTGTTTTCTGAATTCACAAGAATTTAGTCTTTTGGGATTATGTTTATGTCCCGTTTTAAATTAGTCTTGCAGTTTATAGTGCCATTAGATGCTTTGAATCAAACAGCAAATTAAAGTTTCATTATACAGCCATTAATCTCATGAAATAAAATGGATGATCGAATTTGTTATTAAGAAACTACCTTTTTTAGTTTTGTTTTGAAGAGTTAGGGAAAAATGTTTCCTTGTATTTCCAGATCAGTTAACTCGAAATTATGTGGGCCTATATGTAAGTGGTTTTAATCTAAGTTTAGAATTAGCTGAAATTTTATTCTAGATATGTGCCTAGTCAATACAAAGTTGGAAAAGAGTGACCATTGAAAAGAGACTGTTGCAAATTACTTTCAGTTAGGTATTTTTAATTGTTTTGGTAGCATTTGGGGCAGAGACTGGAAGTAAAATTGATTCTTAAAAATTCCATTCATGTTTTTATCATACTTGTATTCTATCAATAGTTCAAAAGTTGGAGTTTTTGACCTTGAGTGATAAAATTTGTATGTTTAATTTATTTGCATTTTCAGAAAGAATAACATTATGTTATTTCATATTGCTATATTAATTCTTCACCTTAGCATCTTAGATTTAACGGGTAAGTTTTTTATTTTCTTTTTATGCTGAGGATGGCAGTTTGTGTTATTTTATTGTTTCTGTGATTGGCAGCAAAAGCCTAATTTCACAGCTTGCAGTGAGGGTGAAGGGGTGGTGGTTTTCTGCAGCTATATTCAAAAACTGTCAATCAACAGCCTCCACAGGCTACTTAGAGAATGGGTTTTCTTACTGACTTCTCCAACTGCTGCTTCATGCTGTCTTTGATTGGCACAGCCTGGCAGGGAGGATGGATGAATCTGTCACTGGCTGGTTAATTGTGTTGCTGGTCTCAGCCTGACATCAGGTCTTTGACTCCTAAGTGGCTCAATACAAAACAAATTAGCAGATTGTAGTCATATTTCTCATTCTATATGCTTTGACTTTGTTGAATGCAGTCCATAAATCATATTGACTGACACCATAGTGAATGATGAAAGCTGCTTTTGAGACAGCTAGCATGGGCTTTAGAAAGCAGCGCCGCGAAGGTGCCGTGGAAGGATGCATATGGCTGACCCTTTGGGAATTTCCTAGGAGCCAAATGTCTCTTTACTACAATTGTTCTTAGGAGAAAAGCTTTTGGGTCCTATAAAAAAGGATTTAATATGTCAGCAGATTCTCTTTACAAGCTCCTTTGAAATATAAGAAGTTTGTCTAAGGGTTTTCTCTTTTTACAAACTTGTATTTCAGCAAAATGTGGAGGCTGGGTGAAAAAACAGTTGCCTTTAACACTGTTAGCAGGTGTTTTTGAGTATAGAATAGGGTCCTTGTTTCCTAAACTTTACACTGATTGAGTGGAAGAATAGGTTTTGTAGATAGGAGCAATTAGCATAGGCACAGCAGAGACAATAGTAGTGTCTCCAAATGGGTGGCAACTGGGGCAAATGTGAGAAGCCTGCTGAATCTCTGCATGCTGTTGAATATAGGTATTTAATTGCTAGATAACCATGGCCACCCCCACCCCCTTAAATAATAATTGTAATTTTAAAAGGCAAAAAACCCAAACATCAAGACTGTTTTAAAATTAGCTGATATTTGTTCAATCCTGAAAAATAAATGTTATTGCTATGTTCACAAATCCTTATATTTCCTCTTCAAAATGCTTTATGAAAATTTGGCAAGGAATTGATGATGTGGTAGATGTTGGAAATTTGGAGATGAATTTTTAACTAGATTCTATTTTTCAAACACAAATGTTAATTTTATTCTTTTCTGGGTATCATATATCCAATGTAATTTGAACTGGGAAGCCCTGAATTTTGAAGAGGATAACATAGTATAGTTCACATTTCTCTTAGTTAAAATTCAGCATTTTGATAAATATGCGTAGCTTTGTTTTTTCTCTAAATTTGAGACTATTAAGTGTTTTTTAGTATATATATCTACTGTGTATTGTAAACTTGTAGTATTTGTTGATGTATCATTTGAACAATAAGCCTGTAGTTCAAGTTACATAGTTGGAAATAGTTTATATGTTAGGATGTTTCCATTTTATGAAACTTCAAAACCAACATTAAATGTACATGTATTGATACTTATTTAAAGTCCGAGTGGCTTTAGCTGTGTCATTTTTGTATTGTAACCATTATCTTGTGCTCCAGTACTATTGATATTTGCCAGAATGTAAAAATTAACTACACATGCTTGTTAGAAATATAAAATTCTGTCATTTAAGATAACAGATGAGTACACTTTGTTTCCATATGAAATAAACTGAATGTTAAAATTTTTCATGACAACCTATTAATCTGGTTGAACTTTTATTACATTACAGTGGCAGCATAAATAGGACATGGAGCTGATTTGATGGAGCAGTACATTAAACAGAGATGCACTAGTTGTTCCATTAAATCAAAATGACATTTCCATTAAGTATTTCAAATGCACTACACTGTAATTACATGAACTGTGGCCCATTTAGTCCCCTTCTCACCTCCCTTTTTCCTTCCTTTTTTGCCTATTCTTTTTTTCTTCTTCCCCCCCCCCTTCCCCCCCCATTCATATTGATATTGTTCTGCTGGGGGAATAGAGCTGCATGTCTCCCAGTATAATTGCTGTTGGGTTTGGGAGACTTTTAAGCATGCTGTTCTTGTATTGTTTCCTACATTCTTTGTTGTCAGTTCATCTATTTTGCTCAAATATGTTATTTGCTTTTCTGAGATTTTCAATTAAGAAACTGACATGTCATTTTAGATAAAAAGCTCCTTACAGTTCAAGGTGTCCTAATGCTAGAAAAGAATTAGCAGCAGCCATTTAATGTTTCAGTGTGAATGTGAGGAGGGTTGAAGGCTTTCTATTGAATTCATTATATTTTAATTACCTTTTAACAACTAATGGATTTTTAAAGCGTGAAATATTTGGGGCCAAATTTGCTTTCTGTTATGAAAATTTTCTGCACATGAAAATTCAATCATCTTAGCAAGTTGACATATTAAGGACAAGATCTGGCTCTTCAGATGCTGGAGCAGAACTTTCCAAACTTTTTGGGACAGTGAACTGTCCATTACAGTTGTTCATTATTTATATTCTGAGAGTCAACAGTGAATTGATCAACCTGACTTTGCAGAAAACAGCTGGGGAGCCATTACTTTAGAGAAGCAGGTGACATCACTGTACTAATGGATAGAAGTAAAACAATAGTGCCGTGTGCTCCAGTAGCTCTGTTATGTTATTATGATTTCTTTTGTGTTAATGTGTTGTTATCTTTGTTTCAATATCATTGTAACACACCCATCAGTTGAAAGCAGTGGTTTCAGTACATTAATCTACAGAGATTCTTGTAGTTGCATTTGACACCTAAGATCACTCTGTTTTAAGAGATGGCAGTGCTGTGAATAGAATAGTGCCATCTGGTTTGGTATCTGGTCTCAAGTGGTTTTCTTAAGTTTAAGGTAGAATTTTGTTATCTTTAAATTTTTCTGTACTAAATTTTAAATAATTTATTCAGGTTAATGTCAGACTTTGTGTTTTGTTTTTTGATCTCATGTTGGGAAAATTGTCTCAGTTACATGTAGATGATGGGGAGAGCAATATTGCCAGCTAGACTGTGATTGGGAAATTATTTCTATTTTGTACAGCAGAGGGCTACATTTCATTTTGTAAGTAGTTGATCACTGACAGCACTGATTTATTAAGCACCTGAGATGATGGATAAGCATGAATTTTTAAAGTAATTCAGCAACAAACTTTGAGATGGAATCTGAGCAGTTAAACTACCAACAATTAGCACAAACTCTTACAAGAAATGCCTCAACCAATTGCAGTCATTTTGGTTTATGTAAAGTTGGGGGTTTATTTAATTTGCTATTGTTAAAAATATGCTGCATGTTGGTTTTCATTACATTCTTGCTTTCATTCTGTTTGGGTTAAAAATATTTAAATAAATCCACAAAGCTGTTCATGTGCTTCAGCAACTTTAATTGCCATTGTTTTGGAAATGTCCTTGTATTTGTGAAGACTGTTGGATTACTGGAAGAAATATCAATAATTGTTTTAACATCTATTTAATCTAATTCTCTGTTTGATCTAATAGAAACAAATCTAATAGGTCGAAGAAATAACAGGAAGTATGATCTCTCTCCTTCTAATCTAAGTTTTGTATCATTAAGACTTAGAATGTATATTAAAATCCAGTCAGATCAGCAGTTCTTTAGTGATGTATCATTTGTTTCGATTGTAAAACTTGTTGCTTTTTCTACTAGGGAAAAGTGGCCCAGACAGCTTGCATGTCAGCCTGCCAGCATCTTTCAATGTCCCTAATGCAGATGCTACTGGACAGTGAATTAAAACAAATAAGCATGGGAGCAATTCAGCAGTTTAATTTAGATGTGATACAGTGTGAATGTAAGTATATATTCCATCTGTATTTGTCTTAACATTGAAAAAAGTTACTTAGTGTAAGCTATATCATGATCCTTTTCCATAATCTACTAAAACTTTGTCTTTTATTGAAAGTAATATTACAGTACATCTTCTTGTAAAAGTATTTATAAGTAAGTATGTTGGCATTCCTGGGATTTTTTTTTAATGCAACTTTTCTTTTAACTAAAATACCTAAATTGAAACAACATTGTTGTTACTCCTAATGGGGTCATAACCACTATATCCAGTAAAAATTTAGTTTAGTACAAAATTGCCCAAAAGTACTACATAAATATTAAGTTTTAATGGTTAGGAAAAAAAAGTCAAATGTCTATAAAATTCTGATGTTTTCTCTTGAGTTCATCTATTATGATACAGATATTTAAATGTGCTTTTATGTAGGGTTTTCCTCACTCCTAGAACTGCTACTGCCTTACTATGCAGAATAGTAGTACTCATTTAGTGAACATTAGATGTTTTCTTACTGTCACTGTTTAAATATGGTATCAGAATTATTTTGTAAACTGGTTCAATACAGCACTGAAGGCAGGATTAATTACCTTGTGTTTTGCATGGAGCTTGTGGCTCAGGGTGAGCTGTTTATCTGTAGGAAGGAAGTTCCATGAATAGGTGTTAGGACTGTATAGTTGGTGGCTGAGATACAGTGGAAAGGCTCACTAGAGATTTTTTCAATGTGTATTTTCAGATTCTTCTCCTCTGTTGTTTTTTTTTGGTTTTTTTTTTTTCCAAAGTATCTTTGCTGTTATGTATTTGAAGCACAGAACTCAATGATTTTGTTGACAGCTGTGAAATGGGGCAGTTATTCAAGTCATATCCTGAGGCTTTTAGTTTGGATACATGAAAAAAATTGGTGACTACTACATTAAAAGCCACCTATGGGAAACTGAAAATTTAATTTCAAGCAATTTGGTTAGCATCACAAAAGGTTCTTGTGGGACAGACTTAGGGGTGTTTTTGTCATTTTAACCATATACTTGTCTTTTCTTCTCCTGCTTTATTTGTTACATTCCAGCTCAATTCAGTAACAGGTAGAGCAGGCATCTTTCTGACAGTCCCTCACTGTCCAGCCTTAAGGCCTTTCAGGGTATGGAACAATCTGAGAGGACTATCAGGGTCAAGTTGATAGAATATTTGTGATTGTGACATTAAAATTCCATGATTGTACAAGTTAACCAAGCAGATCATGGTTTGACTTCTCTTACTTCTAGTATGCTGGATGTTGCAAATTTATTAGTGTACTTTTCAGGTAGGTACATGGGAGCATGTTTGTGCATTTGTGTAGTTTCCTATATGTAAAAAAAGCTACCAGTTGTTAAAAGAGAAATTATACAGTATTCATAGCACTGACATCATAATCATTCATCTTAACAAGCTGAATTAATGGAAGCACTAAACCATCATGTGCCTTCTGAACACATGGTGTAACAGTGAAGAAAACTTGTCCATTACAGTATTACTCTGTTTCTAATATTTAAAATATCAGCTGTGAACAACACAGTACTTCACGACTCTCTGTAGATGACTAATGCCCTGTTTCACCCTGGGATTTCTAGCAGTACAGGGCTAAAATGAATATCTTGCCAGTGACTTTCACAGTATGAACAGTATGTTCACAGCAGAGAAGGGAGAAATTCCACTGTTTCCAGCTGTCATCTGGTCTTTGGCTTGTTTTCAGACTGTTTTCTTCTCAGGCAAAGGCTGATATGTGCCCTGATTTGTGTCATCCTAATTTCTATTGCCATTCTTTCTACCATCTTTGGTTGATGCACAGCAGAAACTTCATCAGTGAAGAAATCTTAGTAGAGTTTTATTTAGTCTAAAATGATATTTCATTATTTTAAAATAAAAAAGTAATATAACTGTAAGATGACATGGTTTTTCATATGTAGCTGTTATTCTGAGTATATGGCATGGACAGGACATACCCAAGCTTTGGCCAAAATAAGAAAGTTTCATAAAGCTAGTAACTTAAAAACTGAAAAATACATTCTTCCACCACTGTGTAATTTCTAGCATGGGCTGTACAAGGCTGATAGAATGAGCTTAATTTCTTCCTATGTGAAAAGCTTTTAAAGCATGTTAGGAAAAAATTATTTTGCACAGAAACCCTTTGAGCAGTTTAAATACAATTATGGAAGCTTGTCAGAGTAGTGTGTTGCAACAAACCACATTTTGCAGTCTGTGGAATAAAGGAGTGACACAAGATTTTGCTCAGACTGCTTTGCTGATGTGGTTTCATTCATAAGGTCCATCACAGGCACATTCCAGGCCTCACAGTGATGCCTGTGATTTATGTTCTTGCTCATCACCCTCCCCCAGCTTTATTCTTTGATGCTTTGGGATTAATGGATACGACAGTGACATTTCAATTAGTGCTTAGAGTGGGCGAATAATTCACAACTGTTGGGAGTTTTCTACTGTATTGTATTAATGGGTTTGACATTTTACTTACAATGGAGTATACTCAGATGAATTTTGAACTAAGAATTTAGATGACGTGTAGAAAATTATTAATATCTGAAGGCAAACTTTTAAAAATTCTTGCCAATATTGTAGAATTTTTTTTCTGATCTTAAACATTATAATTTTACTCTTTCTAATAGGAACTGGAGAGATCTAAATAAAATCAGAAAAATATGATAATTTGTTAGTTTTTTTCTTTTCTGTTTAAAAACAATGAACAGTCCAAACAGCAATCCAGCAATCTGTTAAAGTCAGTAAGTTCTCTTCTTAGAAAAAAGAGTCATCATCATCTCACTCTTCTTCTAGCATGTTTTTTGTTTCCTTCCAAACGATCCAAAAAGATTTCAGTTTTATTTTAGTTTGTCTTGTTCTAATGAAAGTATTTCTCTACTTCCTCTGCAAATTTTATAACCTAGAGCAGTGTTTTACCCCTGTGTTTTGTACCATTCTTTCTTAGTGCTTATTTTCACTAGGATGATTGAGATTCTTGAAGCACTGTTCAGAAAATAGAACGTACTAAGTCACATTGAATAAAATCCAAAGAGTGGTCTTTTGCTTGAATATTACATTTTGGTTCCCCAAGGAAGGAAATGGGTTGGGAAGGGGGTGTTTCTGTTTCTTGAAGATGAAATTCAAATGTGGGTTACTGTATTTCACTTTACAGGAAGAAAGGTGTGCATAATAAAAAATTAGCTTTTCAGAGGCACCATCCAGATCTACTTAGCTTACACCAGCTTCTTATTAAGGAATTCAAACTTGTCTAAAGTTGTGGTTGTTGGAAGAGCTAAATGTTTTTGTTTTTTCTTATTTATGTATTTTAACATAGATGAATTGTGAGGCAGGATTAGTTAACAGAATGAAATACGGGTGAGTGAGCATCCTTCTTCACCCAGATATGAACGGGTGAAAAGGTTTTGGGTCTTGCCTGTAAGCAAGCAAGGGTTAGTGGAGAGTTAGTGCAAAGTACTCTGTATTTTCCTGATCAGCCCCCTCTGTATGGCTTCCTGGCAGTCCCTCCTTTCCCCCACTGCATGGGGAGTGGCAGTGTCCAAAAGCAAGTGACATCCTGACCAAAGTGTTGTCTCTCTGCTGAGCACCAAAAGTGGTCTCCAGGTGGGCATGCCAGAAGCTGGGGAACCCCGATCGATGCTGTATTTCCTTGAAAAGGCACATACTCTTCGCTGGAGGCCCCTTGCTTTACGCCCCTCCTGTCCCCTCTGGGCAGGCAGGTTAACCTCACTGGCTGGAGGCCATCCTTCATCTGCTGCTCGCATGTGGCAGCGCGGGGGCACAGGAAGCACAGAGACCTTGCTGGCACGGGGGGCTGCTGCCTGGCCAGCTGGCAGCTCCCTCAGCAAGGCTCCCTCCAGGCCTGTTTGAACAGCTGGAGCATCCAACAGGGCTGCAAAGTGGCTGAGATAGTCGCCTGATTCTTTGCTCTTCCTTTAAAAATACTTCTGTAGCTTTGCTGTCCCGCCTGTGAATCAGTGCTATGAGGCTGGAGGTAAACTGTCCTCATTTAGCTTTTGATTCAAAGTCTGGACTTTGGTTTTTCATTTCTTCACTGAACAGCAAAACTATTTGTCAAGAATTAGGTTCTGAATTCCCAGACCAACAGAGAGGCACAACCAGATGATGCCTAAAAGATGGGATTTTGAGCCAATAAAATTGAGACCTGTTAATAAATCTAGAATTGTGTAGAAATTCAGTGCAATTTACAGTTAAAGATATCTTAAATTCCATTTAGTAGATACAGCCTTTAAGATCTCCATTAATACATATAGGTATATATGTCAATTCTCATATATCCTGTATACAAAATGTAATTATAAGATCAAAGCAAAATATTAAAAAGAAAATGGATTGAAGTAATCTTTGCAACATTTATATTAATCATTATAATTTATTTATAAATAATTTATAATCCCAGCCTATTTTTGTATATTTATTTCATTTGATCCTATCTTCTTTATATTTCTAAACTCTCTGTTACAAGGAATTATGTTGAGATTGAACATACTGAGGACCCACATTGTTCTTGTTCTAAATATACAGTATCAGCAAAGCAGAGGAAGAGAAGATGTTAACAAAAACCTTGTGCATACCAGAGTCATATAATGTATATTTTCAACCGATTTTTTCCAAATATTTGAGTTTTGATTCAAACTGCCAAACAGCCAGTTGTTTGCCCCTAAGAGTGACAGTTTAATAGTGATCTTTGCATTTCATTCTGCTATATTATAAAATTCCAGAATGTTTTTATGCACATTAAGCCAAACAACAACCAGCCCCCTACCCCTGCAAATCCTCTTTAAGCCTAGAATGATTGTAGGGGGTGAATATTTTAAAAGATGTATATATGACAGTGTTTCATTACTATCTAGAAAAGGGCCCTTAGGACAAAGACATTAAGAATGTTAATCCTGTTCTTATATCTTCCTAATATGCTGTGCAGTAGAAAATATTTAATTAGCTTTGTAAAATTGTTAGCAAAACTTAAAAGCCCTGTGCTGAGGGTGGAGGGGGAACTGTCTGACTGTTACCATAAGTAGATTATCTTTTTGCCCTCTGAACTCATGAAATTATAATAATGAGGCAAATTCTATTGTAGTCACCTGTCAGAATGTTCCAAATGTGAGAATAAATGTTTGTGCTATAATGAGTGTCCCTAATGTTGTAAATGCATTCGTAGTATAAAATTGTAGTTTAAGAGAACAAAGCTTGTACAACAATTAGGTTTGGTACATTATCTACTTCTTGTTCTACAGCTGCAATGCTACTAGGTATTAAGTAGAGAAACGTAATTATTCTGTATTATTTAATGCATTGGGATAAATTCCAAACTCTCTTAGCTTGATGAGCACATAAAAGATGCAAATATTTGCCCCGTGGCATGTTAGAGTATTCTGCTGTAGGAAGATATCTCCTGAAGTGTAAAGTGCCAAAAGCTAACTGAAACGACTTTCCAACGGTCACACTTTTCAGTTCTATTTATTTTTCAGTTCTGTAACCCTTTTTTTGCCATTCATCTTCTTTCTCCCAGTGCTAGCTATAATTGTGAAGTAGCTGGAAGAGCTGAGATTCTGGTGGGGGAAGCTGATGGCAGTGTACTATCTAAGAACAGAAAGTTAGGATCAGATCAGATGATCTGGTGGGCCTTACCTTTCTGCTTTAAGGGGTGTAGAAAAGACCCCTTCTGACCACCATGCATATCCTCCTTATTAATGTGCTACCATAGCTCACAACTCATGGATCTCTTATCTCCTTGCTGTGGAGCTTTGCTTAGGATTCCCTGCTGGAGTGTGGTGTTCTATTTTAAACTCTGGCTTTGGCTGACCTCAGAGCTCAGCTTTGCTGTCCTTAGAAAGGGTGTTCCTAGTGGCCATGAAATACCTGCAGAGGACAGCCATGTAGACAGACACACAGGCCTTCAGCCTAGGCTGTGCAGTAGGGTGCCAAAGGTTCCTAGGCTTAGGCATCTTTGTAATTCTGAAGCCTGGTGACTGTACAAGCTGTTTTGTTTTTCCTGATTTAAAGAGTTTATGATGAGAAACCTCTCCCTATAAAATACTGAGTGTAAGGTATGTTTTTTTCTACTGTTTTCTTTCTTTTTTTTTTTCTTGGGCATGTTTGTGGTCAATTAAAATTCCATGAAAACGCCTCTAGAAAGTTGGTGTTACTTATAAAGTAGGAGGACCAGACAATTTAAAATTCACACTTGAATACAGTAATCAGTGAGCATTTGCCAATGTTACCAGTACTTGTCTGTGACATTACAATGGTCTCCCTAAGGCATTTGATTGTTATTTTTTTTTCTTTAGTTGATAAAGAATAAAGTTCTATTGCAGTTGAATTCATTCTCCTATTACATGACTCTCATAAAATAACTTTTGTACTAGTGTAATACAAGTAATAAATTCTACTTCTACTGGTAAAGCTGCTACTCTAATACCATATCCATCTATTACTAAGCTATTTTAAAGTATTCTGAGATGGTCCTAGTAGTTTCTTGTACCATTTAAGTAAGAGTTTTTATCTAAAATTGTGTTACATGTAGTAATTTTTTGACTTGTGAAATAGTCCATCTGAATTCATTAGTCTGCTTTAGGTTGAAACCATACATTCAGAAGTAAATGTTTGACACCATTATTTTACCATCATCTTAGCTCAGACAGCAGTGGTTTTCTGAATTTTACCTCCAACATAATCCATGTTTTTTAACTAGCCATTTAAGAAAATATATTGAGGATTTAATATAACTTCTAAATGTTGGTATTAAGAACAGTAGAGTTTAGCACTGGGCCTGGAAATTGGATACATTTGTTTTGTTTCCTCTACCATTGAATGACCTGTTTCTCAAACTTGGAAAAAATATTACCTTTCACTGCCTTGGATGCTCCTCTCTAAAGCTGTTGCAGTAGTATCTACTTTGTTTTGTTGAGAGTTCTACCTGAAGGGCATAAGAAAAATACTTTCAAGTTCTTTTGAAATAAGATATCTAAACTGAGTGAGGATGTGAGGCAGCGGTTGTTTGTCTTTCTTACTAACTTGTGACCGGGATAATAACAACAAAAAGTGTATTTATTCTTAAGTTTAACAACTACTGATCTTTTCCTAGTTTATACAAGTAGTTGACTTTCTTTCACTTTCTGTGTTGCCATTTTTTGTATTATGAATATATATTTTTGCTTGCCAATTTTGACAGCCAATTTTGGGTTCAGAATGAGCAGAAGTTCATTACAGATAAGCAGGCTAAAAGGCATGAGCAAGCATTTCAGCTCTGCACTGACCATGGCATGTAGGGCTTTCTACCTGTTGACTACACATGAAACCAACTCCCACCTTAGTGTTTGTCTTTTAATGATGTTTGGCTGGAGGTGAAGGTTTGCTGTAACAAAGGCAGATGTCTGAAAATACATTGACAGCCATGGAATTGGTATTATTTTGAAATTCTTCAGTAATCATGCACCTCAGGCTAAAAAATATCTTGGTTTCTGTGGTTGTAGCATTACTACTGGGTTAGAACTTGAAGCAAAATTTCTAATAATACTCCTAAAAGTATTATTCTTTAGGATTATGGGGAAAACTGTCAAAAGGTTGTTTGTTGATTTGTTTGGTTTAAATCACTGTGAGTTGTTAAACTTTTCCTATGAAACTATGCTACTTAGCATTTCTATTGCATAGAGCTTGATTTTTCTGTTAGACTAAAAAAAATAAATCTACATCCGTAATATTTTAACCTTTTTTTTGCAGTGTTTGCTAGTTCTGAGCCTGTGCCAGGATTCCAGGGAGACACCCTGCAGTTAGCTTTCATCGACCTCAGACAAGTAAGACACTAGTTGGTGTTTTTTATCCTTCTAATTTCCCCTTCTGACCAATGCTGAAGTTATTAAATTCAAGAACCTTTCATGGTTTTGCATTCCCATGTAATTAGTTGTGAAAAGCAGTTATTTGAAGTGTTGTTAGTGGCACTATTCCCTGTAATTTAGTATAAAACTGTTTCTCCAGTGTGAGGTTAGGGGGCACTGTGCTACTGGTAGTACTGTTACGGGAATACTGGATTGAATTTTGGTCCTGACAATTTTGTGAAGATCCTGTGATGTCTTTTTGCAAGAGTGTACGTGTCATCCTGGTGTGTGCTGGTCTGATTGCATTGTGAGCATTTGCTCCTGTCTACAAAACTACTCTCTGGATAGCAGAATCAGGCATCGTATTATTTAACATTTCCTTTCCTGAATTTGTTGCGTAGAATTCTTTTAAATTGTTGGAAAGCAGCTTTATTCCAACTGGATGATCTTTATTCTACATAAAATTTAATTTAATTATATTTTAAATGCTGTAATATTGGAAGCACTTTTCCACAGATCTTGCCAAAAGGAAAGTTTTCCCAGACTAAAATCTAGTAAAATCTTGTCAATTTGGACATTATAACCACCATAATAAAGCATCTTCAAAACATTTTCATGCTTGAAGTTAGCTTTTACAAAGGATTTATTATTTCACAGAATTGTAATTGTAAGTATCATATAAATAGTGAAATTAATAATTTACTGCACATGGAGGATCTTTACCCTTCTGCAGATGTTGGTGATACTTTTCAGTGCCATTATGAGCCTATCAAAGTCATTAAAAAATAAGAGAAAGTAGAAAGAATTCTATACCAAATACCAAATTATCTATATAGTAAGAATATTTTTGCTTTTAATAATTTAGTAGATTTTTCACAACAAGATTATTTAAGGGCATTTCAGAGGGGAAGCTTCCTGAGGCAAAAGTTTTCAGACTTCTCGTGGTAGTTAGAAAGGACTTAGTAAAATATTGTGTCTTTTTAAATGAAAAAACTAAAAACTAGGGTTGTCTGTTACATTCTCACTGTAATATAATAATGAACAATATCTACAGTGAGTAAGAGTGTAAAATGTGAGAAGGATACAGGATTATGGCTACAAGACTTGTTCATGTCACAAGTCTTGTCTTGACTAGCAGCCTTCCTCTTTTGGATTCTCTTTTAACTCTGTTTTTATTGTCAGTGTTAAAAGAGACTAAACATCTTCCAATTTGTACTTAGATCATTTCATTTGAAGGGAAAGGATGTTGAGATTTTGGCACCATTTCTGTCATTTGCCTAAGTGGAGTCCTTGCAGAGCCTATGTTTGTTTCAAGGGAAGACATGATTTCCATATATGCAGAGGGCAGGGTGTGTACATACTTGGCTACAGGAAAGAAAGATTTTCCTATGTTTTAAGCACTAACTGGGGAGTATATCACTTAAATAGATATTATGTTGTTTATGATAACAACATAAATTCTCTCAAGCGCATTACAGAGGATGCTCTGTAGTTCATGTGAATTTGATTGACTTAATATACTTTATAACAGGAAAAGTTTGAGCAACTCTCTATTGGGTTGCAGCTGGAGCTTGCAGATGTAGAACAGTTCAAGCATATTTGATTTGGTTTGGTTTTACTATATTTTTGTGTGCATCACCAAAAGGTATTTCAAGCACACATCAAAAACTTCTACCATTTAGTAAGGATTTTCAGTGCTTTCCCTCTTCTCCTTATTTGTGATGCATTTCTGTCTTAATAGGGTAGATGACAGTTCTTTTCAAGAATACTTAGAAAGGCAACAGAGCCTTTTTCAGAAGGTTCTTATAAAAGGTCATGCTTCTGTTTTTTAGTTTGAATTTGATACTTCTTCATGAATTGCAGGATATGAAAGATAAGGAAGTCGGTCCAGTGGTCAGGTTTTACCTGCCCACCCGGACTGTGCCCTGAGGTCAAACTCCTGATATTGGCTGTTTGGTACAGAGGAGCTGATGACAGGTAGGGGCTGATACAAGGGGGAAAGCTTGAACCGTATCAAAGCTAAAAGGCAGGAGATTTGGGACTCAGTGAGAGACTGTAGCTAAAAGATGGATCAGCAGGATTGCCCTCTTCTTAAAAAGCAGCTGACCTGCAAGGGAAAAGACTTTATCGTCCTGCCAATCACATGGTTGCTAATGGAAGCCAGTTATCTCAACAACAGCTACTCACTCTGTGCTGTACCAGTGCAGTGGGTAAGATTAACGAGCATTGGGCAGTAGCATATTCTAGCACGTTTTACTAACGAATTAAAGTCACTTACAGGGAGCCAGCTTGGAAGACAGAGAGAGGAGCTACACCTGAATGATTACCATGTAGGGAGGACCAGCTTTGAGAAGAATTGTCATAGGTATTTTCAACCTATGTTGAAATACCAGTTCTTGATCCTCTGTCTTTCCCTGGAGACAATGTGTAGGCAGCATGTTGCCCCCGGCAAGCCCACTTTCCTTCTTCCTTCCACAGACATAGAAGAGCAAACAGAAACAGCTGGCCCAAGAAAGAGTTGTGCTTAAGAAGACAACAGTAGTTAGTAGCAGGAAGCTCTAAGAGGACAGAAATCACAAAGGAGCAAGCCCTAACCAATGTCCCATTTGAGCCACCTCTGTCTCTATACTATTCTCCACTCAGGCTTTTGTCATACTTAACATGCTCTTTAAAGATCTCTGTAATCTGAAGAAACCCTAGTCAATAAAGATTTTTGTGCTATTTTTATCACCACAGTATCTCAGCATCTTACACAAGTGACTTGGTGGGGTTAGCTGATCCCACTTGATCATCTAGAAAGAAACCTGCAGTTCCAGCTAGTTTAGCAGGCAGAAAATTGGGGCAGATTCATGGATCTGTGCAGCTGCAGTGATTGTGTCATGCCTTATGCCACTTGTCTTAGCATATGACCTGAGGTCACACCTAGGTGCACCCTTTGACCCTACTTAAAGCCATTGAGGGGCCATCTCAGTAAGGCAATTATCAAAGTGGGATGTGCTGCTTTACAGAGACTGTCTCTGGCATCTTGTGGAGATGACCCAGCTTTCCTGCAACTTGCACTGCTCTCTGACAATCATTTCTTGCTACTGTCTGTACAGGGAACCTGGGTAAATAGTGCAGTTTATTCCCCAAAGTGGGGAGGAATAAACTTTGGGGATTTTGCTACCAATTCAGATCCTACGTCAATTGGAATTAACATTCTAAAGTAAACAAGTCTTCATTTGTCTTACTTGAATCATCTCTGAGGAGGAAGCACAGGTTCACAGGCTCTAACATGAATTAGTTTTTTCTTGGTTATGATCTGTTCTTTACTGCCTAAAGACTAGGGTTACAGCTCTGAACGTGAGGCAGTTTCTTGTATGTCCTGTACACTTAAGTACTGTGAGGATAAGACATGAATATTATAATTTGTTTGTTATTCTTTGGAGAGCCAGTGTAGTACGTAGTGGACAAGAACAATAACCTTGTGGTAGGCTGAGAGTTCAGCAGTTGCTGTCCTAGGCCAAATGTCCTGATTCTTAACCAAGTGAGTGCTAACAAATGCCTATTCTTCAAATTATTTCCTGCAGAGATATAACTAGGCTGCCGACACAGCTTGACTTTGTTCCACTTTTGACTTGACAGGTTGTTCTTGATGTTTCTGTCCACCATCAGCACTGCTTAGGGGCTTCTTCCTCTACTGTCTCATGTCAAACAAGTACTCATCTAGCTTGATGATTTATGGAATTTCCTTGTGTTGCTGGGTTGAGGAGAACTGTGTCTTACCTGTGTGTTCTTTTGGCACTTAAGTACATGTTGTTAACACCTTCCAGCTGCTGTCAGTGTTGGTCCTGCATCGGGCAGCAGTCTCAAGTGAAAATAATCATATGCTGTTGGTAACTGCAGAGTTAAGCAACCACAGTAGCAGTATCTCCATCCACATGGCAAACAGAGTTTACAGTCTGATGGTGGTGTCCTTCAGATGGAAGACCAAGGGCTGTGATCCACAATGTCCATAAGCTCTGCTTAAGCGTGGGGGAAATTTTAGAAGATTTTCAGCAGTTTTGTATTTTCTCAATGTTAGAGATAAATTGGATGCAAAGTCATGACACAATCAATATGATTGATATAGACAGTAATTTATCATAGAAACATTAGAAGATACATTTTTGTCAGACTTTTGTTTATGGTGTGTGTACATAAGCATGTGTCACTTCGGAACTGAAGTTATTGGTAGTACATAGTATGTATTCCATCAGCAAATCGAGATTTAGATTTAGATATTTAGAAGTATAATACATTTTCTTCTAATTCTGAATCATTGATAGTTTATTTGGTTGCTTGTCCATTTATACTGGAATGTATTTTCTGGTAAGAAATATTGCTAACCTTGTGAACTGTAGTGTTCTATGCAAAAAATGTAATGTAAATTTATTTGAAAGAGGAAGTTGTTGTTAGTACTTAATATAGTCCTCCTCTTTCTTCCCTTTCATTACTGAGACATAGCATTGTCATTCTGATAAACTCAGGAGTAACTCTGAGGGAGGTAGGTAGGTAGGTAGGTAGGTAGGTAGGTAGGTAGGTAGGTAGGTAGGTAGAAAGTATGTAACAGACCACTGGGCTTCAATCCTCGGCACAGGATTTTCTGACACTGAAGGCAGGGTGACAGATCAGTCTTCCCCACTGTTATGCTTGCAGTGTTTAATTTGAATTAATTTCCTGTGGCAGTAACTATGTTTCAGCTCTGGCTTGTCTCCGATTCCCAAACGTGCAGCCTGCCAAAGCTCTTGCCATCTGTATTCCCTGTGGAGAGTGCTCTTGAGCCCTTCAGAGAATAAGTTGCAGCCTGTTCCCAAACCTGCTGGCCATAACTCTTGGAGGCTGAGGGCTCACAAGGTGTGCTCTGGCTTCCTTTACAAGCTGCCAGCCCACAGAGTGCCTAGGCTTTGAAATTAGTGGGGTACACCCACCCTGACCTCTGAGTCTTGAACTGAAAAAACATCAGTTTTCAAGAGGAAGAAATTCCCAACAGTATGTTTAGGAGTAAGTCTTAAAAACTTCAGAGTTTGAAGATAAAAGTAAGACTTTTTTTCATGAGGCAACAGTTTGAATTTTTAATTAGAAAGTAGTATAGAGCATTTCATCTTTTGCTTCCTGAGGGAAATGGTTGCTGAGACTTTCATCTTCACAGAGGCTCTTTCACAATGCTTACTGATCCCTTTCCCCCTGTTATGCACTCCCCAGCTTCTCTGAAGAAGCAGAGGAGCATGTTACATCTGTAATGTGAAGCCCAGCCTCGGGCTGCTATGTAATGGGATTTGTGCTTCTCTAGTTTTCAGAGCAATGCTGCTTATTTAGCTAAAGGAAGGAGCTCAGGTTTCAGACAGCAACAAAGCAGGAGTTGCATCTCCCTGGATTTCAGAGCATAGACCCTCACTTTGCTGGAAGAGGAAGGCAATTCTTCCTGGACTTTCCCTTCTCCATAAATTGACTTGGCAGTAAGGCAGGAGGGCTTGAGGCACACTGAGCAGAACAGGCACAAGTCGACATGGTAGCATGCATATGCAGCTCTGGGTTTAAAATGACAAAAGTTATTTGAGTATGACTGCAAGCAAAATGTGCATTACCTGCCTTGCAGGGAAGACACAATATTTTTTCAGAGTACTGTATTCTTCCAAGTAAACAGGAATTCTTCATACAAATGTGACAACTTGTTTGTAAGTCCTTATATTCCCCAATGGAATCTCTTGATTTCTCCTTCTCAGCTGTGTTCTGCAAAGCCTGTAGTTAATCACAGTAGGCTCAGATCACAAGCTGTGTGTATAGATATTTGTGAGGAAGATCTCAATCAGTGCTCTGTACACAGAAACAAGCTGGCTCATCACTGGGATGGGATTTATACCTGCCAGCTGGTGAGAATTAGGAAGCTTGGGAAACAAATGCACAGAAATTAGCAGCAGGGGGTCAAAAACAAGCATGGCTTTGGATTCACTATCTTGATAAGGATTTGCAGAATCAAAGCAGAATGGCAGGTTAGTAATTTCTTGGTAGTAAGTATTCCTACCCTGTAAGTGCCAGAAACTAAAAGCACACATGCTGGGTATTAGGTGCCTGTGTATTCTTTGGGACATTAAATCATTCATCAAATTCAGTGCAAAACAGATTGTATCCAGTTCATGTAAATACTCCTTTTTCAGCAGAGAAGTGTAAATAACATGCTGATCATGTACCAGGTTTTTGCTCTAGATCATGGTGTACTAATGATGAGGGGCCATACTTGAAAACAGGTTTGAAAACCTTGGTGTACAAATGCTGTTACTTCACTAGCTCTATCCTCACTTAACAAAAATGATATACATATGGCTGTTTAACTACAAGATATCCCATTCCATCTATGACAAAAACCTACTTAGTAGTTTCTCCAAAGGAAAGTATAGTATGTTGCACAAAAGGCTGTGAGGTGTACAGATGTAATGTGTAAGCAGAATGCCATCTCTTCATCAACAGTAAGGAATGGCAGAGGTACCTAAATCATGGAAATTATAAAAAATAAGAAAATTCCTTATTTTTTTTTAAGCAAGTTAATTTAAGGGATACAATTTTTTGAATTCTCCTCTTACTTAACGAGATACACACAAGAACTAAATGAGCCAACAAGAAATCTGTACTATATATTTAGAAACTACACAGAACTTGGGAAGCATTGACTCAGCTTGACTTGGAGACCTGCAGATACCAGTCTTTGAATAAGATGAATGCCTTTTGAATAAGCCTCACTTAGGGCATTTTATTTTGTTGTTCGGTGATTTTATAATTTTGGAACTGAGACGGGAAATCACATTTATTGATCTGGTTTGTGTGGGTGAAACACTTGACTTAGAATTGTGCAGGGCAGTTTCATCTTCTAAATGGTACCATCATGGAAATCACTAAAAGTTTCACTGGAGAGGTTGATCAAAGCAGATATGAAGGAAAAAAAAAAAAAAAAAAGAAAAGAAAAAGTTGGCAAAAGCTGCTGTCAAGACTATTTAGATGGACATATCTGAATCTCTGTCTGAATACTACCAACTGTCACATTTAATCAGCTTTAAGCTCTTCTTGGTCATCATTACTTTTGCAAGTCACAGTTTAGAAATAGTTAATCAATTAATTCAAAACCTACAGAGCTGTTGTTATGATGAAAACTTCATATATCTGGAAAACCTTTCCATTAAAGAAAGCTCATCCCATAGTTACAGAGGAAATTCATATAAGACTGGGACCTAAATTTTATCCTTGGTAGTTGAAGTGAAATCCCTAGAATACTCTGCATGTAATGTTAGAACCCAAAGGCTTCTGTTTCCTTGGGCATGACACTTAATTTCTTTAATAATTGGCATGCTGTGGAACACTTTGTGAGGCAGCCATTTCCAATGATATTATGAGAGAAGGCACTAAAAAAACTTTATCTGGAGAAGGTTTTATTCTTTTGCAGAGGGACCTGTTGGTGGGAAAGTTTCAGAAGGTTCACTTCCAGATAATTTCTCAATTAACAAATATCTTCCTTCAATTAGAAGCTGATCTATGTGCCTGTTATGTTTGTAAAATCCTGCTTACTCTTCGAATCACTGATATGCATTCTATTCAGTGAAAGTTATTCGATGAAGTGAAGATTCTCTTTAGTTATTCTTCTGCTAGCAGTTTTGCTCCCATCCAGTTCTTGCCTTTGTCAGGTAAGAAATTATGTACATGTAAGGAAGAAAGATTTGGGTGCACAACTTTCCAAAGTTTGTGAATACATTATATCAAGCTGTTGTCTTCCTGCTGACAGCCAGTTGCTGCAAGATCTCCACTATTGTGTCTGGGCCCTTCTGTAGCCCTGAATTATGGATGGAGTTCAGTTTTGGAGCCCCATCTCCCCAGTACTTCCTCTGAATTCTGTGAGCAATATGTGGTTCCTATGAGTAATGAAGAAGCATTGTTAATTGAGCAACACAAGAGAAGAAAATTATTGGTTTCCTTCAAGTTACATGTTATTTGAATTCTCTTAATGTTTATAAGTCTTGCTCTCCCATCGTGGAGCCACAGAACTGGTAACTGTGTTAGTGTATTAAGTAATTTCTGCCCCAAACTAACTTACATTCTCCAGCCTTATATAAACTGGGGGTACCACTGGTATGCAGTATGTACTGAGCAGCACTACTAACCCTTTAACCCTACAGATTTGCCTTCAGTATTTTTTTCAGTTGCATCAATCAGCATACTTAGGTTTCATTCCTTTTCTAAATTATCTGTCAATCACATGCAGCAGACAGAATACCCCATTTTTTTCCTTTTGCTAGTATCTTCTGTGAAAAAGAAAGTCCATCTCATCTTTGTAAGTCACTGTGGTGCAAATATAAAATCCAGTAAAATCCAGTTTTACATCAGGAAAACAAGACTTTTTCTCAGCTTCAGAACAGTAACAACACAATGAAGGAATTGCATGGACATAGTAAGGCAGTGACTTGAATTGGTGAAATGTAGTTAATGAATGTTTATTCATTTGGATCATAGTATCTTAGGAAAAAAGATCATATGTTCAAAAGTGTTTATATAGGGTGTACCATAATGAGACACTGATTTGCAATTGGCTTTCTTAGAACTGCAGAAGTACAAATTAAAAAGTATTACTCTGTCTAGCTAGACTGCCTTCAGTCAGTCAGTGAAATTTGGGAGATGAAGTTAATACAAAGATACCAATAACTGGCAAAAGAATAATTGAATTTCATCCTGGTTTGTTATAACTGGTTTCTGAATGAAGTGCACTAGTTGTATTGTGAGCAGTATGACTGAACCAGCACATTCTTAGGCACAGCTTATCATATATGTTACCATTTATGGCTCTTATGGGTGTGTCAGGTTTGGAGCAATTTATACTTTCACAAATTGTGCTATTTTAAAGAAGAGTGGAATAACTAAGTTCACATGGAAGATTCACATATAAATTGTGTCCTCCTTGCAGAGGACTTAATCTAGAGCACTAGTAGCAAAGGAACAGTGCAACTTAAAAGACCCTGCAATTACAGAAAGTGTGAATAAAGAGTGAATAATAACAGAAATGCAGAAATAAATCAAAATATGAGTAGATGGAAGCACTAAATGATGGGTAAAAAAGAAGAACTTAAAAATATGGGATGAGGTAATAAAAAGATTAAAAGTCAATTTGTGTCTGTAAATGTACTTTATTATTCTTACCTTTCTCTTTCTGTGTTTATAATTTTCCATGGTTTATGCTGAGACCCAGTAAGAACATTTGTTTTTAAACAGTAGAAATTTGAAGAGATGTTTTTATCCAAAGAAAAGAAAGGACTTTCAGTACACAGTTAATGGTGTTTAAAGTCCCTAAAACCATGGGCTTGCCTTATTCCCAGGAGAACTCAAGCTTTCCCAGTTTTAGTAGTGTGCCTCCAGGAAATCGTTGAGGACACATAATTAGCCCACACTTTCCAGAGTGCACAGTGTAACTTGATGCAGTTAAACCAGAAGACAGTTTTCATCTTTTGACCCTGTGTCAAATGTGTCAGTTGAGTAGCTTACCTGAGATCTGTAAGACAACATAGGCCATCACATATTTTCCCATAGAAAGGAACATGCAGTAGGACACACACAAACCCACAATTTTAAAACTTACTTATTAAACTTTTAAAACTCACTTATTTTCAAAGTAACAGAAAAAGAGGCCATTGTAATTGGCACAACTCAATGCATTGAGATTCTGTTTCTTTTTGCCAGTCTGAAGTTTAAAGAAATATGTTTGCCCTTGCTTAGGATGTATGAAAAGAAGTGGCTCTTTCACTTTAGGCACTAACAAGATACTGAGTCCCCTGGAAGGGTGAATGTGATACTGTCATTCCAATGCACATCCAAATGATAGTTCTGGGAATGGTAAAATGCTCAGTATAGTGTCTACATCTTGCATCTATTGACGTGCAGAATAGTTGAAAGAGTTCACAGCGAAATGGAATAATGTTGAATAACTCTTAGACAGAAATACCCTGGTAACTGGGTGGGGGGGTGGTAGTGGTGGTTTGTGTGTATCAGGATGAGGTGGCTGCAGGGGGGACCTGTGTAACTGATATAGAAAAGGCACAAGCTGAAAACTCGAGTGACACTGTAAAACGGCCCTCATAGCTTAATTAAATAAAACCAATAATGCGATTTAAACTTCTTTGAGTTAAAATTACTTTAATAAGGGTGTTAATTACTATAGGATTAACACTGCTTACATGTGATAATAGATCTGGTCAGTCAATAAAGGGTGAGAATAATGTTCGTTTAAGAAGCAAAAGAATCTAGCACAGGATTACTCCCTAGAAAGGGATAACATTTCAAAGTGGCAAGTAAAATCAGGGGAAGATGTTTTCGAATTGCAGGAGGCATTAGAGGCTGAATTTTGCCATCATTACTCAGCAGAAGTTCCATGTGTACTGGGATCTTATAAAATAATTTGTAATTATTCGGTCTTCCAGAGAAATCATAAGAAATAATTTTTTAGATAAAACATTTAAAGAAAATACTGTCCATAGGATTGAGGAGAAAATGCATAATGTAAAGGGAAAAAAAAAAGCATCTTGTAATGAGAATAATTTCTTGAAGATGTATTTCTTTGAAAAGAAATTGTATTGGATTATTGCCTTTAAGCAAAATGGGGTTTTTTCTAATGTGTTTGCAAACAATAGCCCGAGGAGAAAGATCTTTTGCAAAAACCCAATTTAGAAAAGGAAATTTTGAGGTATCCAGCTTGCAACTTGATGCGCTTGGAAGCCTTTGTTAAACCAAGTTATCTAGACAAGTTAACAAAACAAAACCAGGATTTTATATGGGCTATTGTATTTGCTAAAGTGTTTTGAGAGTCATTTGATAGATATAAATAAGGAAGTAAATGTTTTCTTGTAGCTGAAGAGGAAAGTGAAGATTGTCCATGAAAGAATATGAGAATTTTTTCCTAGTGATTTTGGCTTTCCTTTTAACTCGTCTGTATTTACATTCCTGAGCTACTGACTGCTGAATTCCTTGTCCAGAGGTTCTCAGGTCTAGCATAGCTTTCCCTAAGGGATGTAACTTCATCTGCTATAAAGGGTGGTTATGCAGCCATACCCTGAGTGAACTTCATTGGAAGAAATAACTATCTGTTTACAGTAAACTTAGGATGGCCACATCTGTAAGTATCTGTGCCTTATGGATTGCACTGGATTTTTGTTTCTGGATGCAAACAAAATTATGCTGGTTTGTGGCCTGCTATGTCTTGAATTTCAGTGGCTTTTCATGTATTCTAGCTCAGCACCCAAGATCACCTGAGATACTTTATTGAGCAGTTGCTGTATTTGTAGCTGCTTTCTGAAGAAGCATTTCAAACAGACACCTTGTATATAAAATTCTAAGTGTTTTAATGGCTGCCTAAGAGAAGAATCTGGCACACTGTGGCTGTAATTTTTTACTTTGGATGTGTAGCTTTTGAGAAACGCACAGATGCTAAAAGAAACTAAACCAAAAGAAAGTTGTTAATTAAAAAATAATTACTCTGTTGTGTTGAACCGAACTATTTCCCCTTACCTGCTGTAGAACCTCAGGTTATCTCAGTGGAAGTGATGTGATTCATAGTACACACTGTAGATCATGGACTTCTGTGGAGATTTAAGTGCTGCAGATTCAAGAGGGCTCATAAACCTTGTAGACCTGTTGTATATCCTCCTGTTAAGTTGAATCAATCTCTGTAGCAATGTAATTTCAGCATATTTCATGGATGTAATTTTCTCTGGTGTTTTTTCCAAGTCAGAATATGACAAAAAATGACTGGAAAGTTGGGAGAGGGAAATGCCCCATTCACTGAATCCCTAGTTCCCAGCAGTGCCTGCATTGGTGGTGTCCTGGGTCTGTTCTTGAGCTGCAGCTTCACACAAAGAGCTGAAGTCTTCTCTTCCTCTGTAAGCACAAAGCTGATGCCATGGAGCTGTGCAATGCTCACTTGTCTTCCCATAGGCATCAGTTTGCATTCACATGCCAGGGCTGTGTATCTAAAGCTTCTTCCTTTAATCCTAGAATTAACTGGACTGAAGTTTAAACTTGGAGATGCATACTTGGGCAGACTACTGCAGATGATTAGTTCTAGGGTACGGCAGCCTGACTGTCTAGGTTAGGTGTGTGTGTATACAAGGACAGTTTTGGAGTCGTCAGATAATGTATGGTATGGTGTATATACACACTTGTAAGACTGCAGGCATCTGGAGTTACTCTTATGGATAGTGCTAAATATTAAATGTGGCAGATGGGACAAGAGTGTTCAATTCCAGAACACAGTATGGAAGTGTGTTTTATGTTTGAATTCTATTTTAGTTACACCAAATTAGATTAATTTTAATTAGACCCACCTCTAAACCAGAGAAGGTAGTGAAATTTTAACTTTAGATTTTTAACTTTTTGACAACATTTTTGTAGTGAATCATCTCAAATGGATTTTTACAGGAAGGATTGAGACAAATGGTACAGTTTTAATCCCCGAGAGGCTTACTCTCAGATAGTGTGCCTCATCATGTGCTATTTATGGCATTATTTCATAGACAAGTGAATAGTTTAAAGCAAACCTGTTGTGAGTCTAGTGCAATTTAAAAAGTGCCTATAGAAAATTAAAGATCAAATAAACTAAACTATAAAATTTCTTTTTAGTAGATGTCAATATTTAAGTACTGCTGGCAAACCTGTGTTTAGAAAAACAACCAGAAGCCAAGTGGAAATGCCAGCTGAGATTTACCTCTGCTATATTAAATCCTTCATAATTTGAACAGTTGAAATTGTGTTTTCAAAGTCTTGTTCAGGTGAGAGGCAGATGGCCTGTTTGGGAGGCTGCACTTGTCACCCCTGTGTGCTGTTTGAATGTGTACACCTCTGCGTCAGGAGCTCAAAACCAGAAAAAAATGGTGAATGACCTGACCATTGCATAATACACAATTTTTAATCCACACAAATTTTGCCATTGACATAGTTTTATGCTTTGTCTGAAGGGACTCTGTGTACGGACTAACACGCTTGACAGGAGCAATTTGGCCAGAGCCCGTGCCCTCTGGAGCCTGACTGTCTGCCAGGCTCCTGCTTTTCAAACACTTCTCTGCTTCTAGACTCAAAAGATGGTTCTTTTGCTACTAGTCCAGCTTATTCTTTAATGATGAAGAACAACACACTACATAATAAACATTTTCACTGTAATTAAACAAATCTTCTTTGAAGAGGTATTACTTGTTGCTGTACTGGGTGTTTCATAGGGCCTAGCTATTTATATTTGTCTCAGAAACTATTTTTCTGTGTCTTCAGATGTTATATCTTGGGCTGCTTGAAGTTTTAATGGGATTTGTAAAAATTATACGTTGTGAGTGTTTTTCTGGTTACGGTAACAGCAATGAGCTTGTTCACGTGGCTTCAGCAGCAAGTATTCTATTTTATAGGCAGGCCTAAGTTCATTTGAAGTGCCAAAGAATAAAAAAAAATTCATGAATATAACAAGACCAGGCATTTCTCAAAGTATACCGCAAGGTCCAGATTTTAGGAAAGAATTCTGTCCTTTGCAAGGATTTTTTCTTATAAAAGTATATGAACACAAATCACTTCTGTTTTCTCTTAGCATAGCAACAAATCCCAATGGTTCAGCTGTCATAACATTATACATTGTACATTTATGAATGTGTTGAAGATTGTATCCCAACATTCAAGATTGTGACAGATACAATTTCACTTATAAATTTGAAACAGATGGTAGCATTTAAATACAAAATTATTTCATTCTTGTGAACATTTCAATGTCCCAAATTTGGACACAATTTCTAAATGTATCGTGCTTAAAAGAAAAAGGCAGGTTTTAATGCAGTGGCTTAAAAACTGAAAGACACTGCCTTTCTAACACAGACTATCCTTCCTTTGAAAATCCAGGGCTCAGTTTTCAAAGCATTGTCTAGGAATTTAGCCTGCGACCCCCATTGACACTAATGGGAATTGCATAGCTAAGTCCCCATAACATCACTTTGAAAATCCATTTGTTGTACCAATTCAGAAAAACGGCATAAACTACGGGGAGACATTCACAGATCAAGAGAGCAATGTACACTTTGAAATACAGGACCAATGTGCGTTATTCCAGTTATGTGATCAGTAGAGGGGATTCTGAAATTCACTGCATTCACAAAATAAGTCACCAGGTCTAAATAAAACAAAATATTTTGGCAAGTGGCAGGCAGACTTGCTAACCAGGCTAACAAGATGTTTGTCAGCAGTAATGAACACCTACTGATTAAGTGATAATTGTGTTTGGTTGGTATGGTGTTATTCTACAGTTAGCAAACTCTCTTTTTTTCTTTCAAGCTGGACTTAGGTATCTACATTTTAAGTAGATCTGTTGTTCCTTTGCAACCAAGAAATGTTCAGAGTAAACAAGACTTGTCTTTGTCCAGTTTTGATTCTGATCCTGGTCCTTTATGTTTTGTTTTCCAATTTAGTAAGTGTTCTCATGGAGTGCATGCTTTAATTAACAGGAGCATAACTTGGTGAACAATGATGGTATTATCTTCATGGTCATGCAGATGGTTTTTGTTGTAAATAAGTATATACCTGTGTAACGTATGTTCATGGATACTTGTGCACAAAACCTAAGCAAAGATTAAAACAGTGTTGCTGGTGTTGTTGTTGTTGTATAGCTGTGTTACTGCAGTGCCTATGAGTCCCAGTCATGGACCATGGCCCCATTATGCTGGGCAGAATATAAATAAGTGTTTTAACAAAAGAAAGACAGTGCTGCCTCAGAGTTCCCAAAGCAATGAGATTATAGCTCCACTGAAAGGTTAACGTTATGTCAGAGATTATGAAACAGCAACAATTCTGGTTGACAGGCTTCCTTTTGGGTCCTGAAACCCATTTGTCCTTCTTAAAACAAGGCAGGGTGGGTTAGTACAGTGTGAGCTCCTTGGAGTAGGAAATGTTTCGGACTGGAACATTTGTGAGTGGCTTTTGTGAGTTTACTGTGTTTAAAATGAAAAAGTCACCTTCATGTTTGGTGCTTTGCTTGCTCCAAAGCCCAATAAAAGTAGAAATAATTGAAATATTAATGTGTTTGCTCTGTCTTTATCTTAGGGACTGAAATGATACATAGCTAGCAGTAGTCTTTTTTTTTTTTTTTTCCCTTGGCCAAAAGCCATGCATCCTCAAGGGAAAAATTGTAATGCTACTTCTGTATTCTTTCCTAAGAAAAGATTGGTGTAGCTTGCAGTTGTATATGCTTGGCACTATTCATTTCCCAGAAGAGTTCACCGTATTCTAGGCTTTGGGTTTTTTTAATTAAAGAGGTCAAAATCCATTATATCAAAATTTCAAAGAATTTGCCAATTAGCTGTAGTCTGTGATGCCCAGCAGGTGGCTTTTATACTATTAAAGGGAGATTGTTTCCATCTCTGATCAAAGTGAAAGCAAAACAAAAGAAAATATAGAATATTTTGCTGTACACAGTGCAAACCACATGCTGTGTAAATTATGTGAAAACTGTACAGGAGAGACTGTTCAGTCATCCCACTTCAAGAAAAGGTTCTGTATATTTTCACACTGGTCCTCACGAGGATTTCAATGGTAATGTCTAAGTCTGTTTAGATTACTGATTAGCTGAGAAGGTTAGACAGCTTGCTCTTTCCTAAAATTAAGACTTTAGCATTTTTCTTATTTAAAAGTTAAAAGTAAAAATGCACAATTAAGTAGATAATGAATTTACTAGAAGTGAAATTAGAAAAAGCTGAGCGTGCTGCAATGTTTAAGATGCAAAAAATTTCCAATTTGCACTTTTCAATGAATCCAAACTTCCCTGATTTTTGCCTACTTAAAAGAATGTTTGTGACCTTTTGACCCTTTTGTTATCCCTTACTCAGAAAGGCCTTTATTCTGTAAGACTTAGGTATAAAAAAATAAAAAGAGCATTAATGGCGTAACAGTCCTTTCTGATCACCCTGTGTAAGATGTTTATGCAAAGTGTCAATAGAAGCAATTGGCCTAACAGTGTGACAACCTGCTTTGCTTGGAAATGGGCTAATCTCCTGTTTGGGTTATCCAGAGGTCAGGTAAGGATTTCTTTTTTCGCACTCCCCGTAGCGCCCGGGTACATAACCTGCAAACACTACAGGGCAGAAATCAGAAGCAATTGAGCCCAAGGATGCCACAAAGCATTTTTAGTTAATCCTGACCTGTTTGCTTTTCCTGATTTTTTTCCTCTGCTTTCTTTTAGTTTTTCCGTTCTTGGTCCCATCCCGGAGAATCTGAGTGTATAACACACAGTGATGACAGGGACTCTACCAATTTCATTATCTGCTTCACTGTGTGGTTTTTTCTTCTTCTTCTTTTTTTTTTTTTTTTTTTTTTCCCCAAACAGGCATCATCCCACTCTTTTTTGAAGTTCACGTGGAAACCTACTTTAAATCTCAGTTTTTAAGGGCTGCCCCCTTTGCCCTGTCACAGCAGGCTGGAACTCAATAAGAGCTCAGGCAAGCGTAGCGGGCCGGGCAATGGGCCTTGGCGGGCTGCACGCTGTGAACTCCTGCCTCACTGAATCAGCTTCTGTGTGTTTTTATAACTGCCTTTTTTTTCCCTGTTAATTATGCCCCAAGGCTGTGGAAAGACAGCATTTATCTGTTTCAACAGACTAAGCAGCAAGTGTTCTGACATGTTTATCAGGCAAATTGTACCTGACAAAAGGTAATTACACATGCAATCAAGTCCAGAAGTAACTGGGTGATTAGGGGTTAATAAACTGTTTAGCATAAGAAATATTCGGCTTGTGAGCAAGGAGAGTGGGCCAGAACTGACATAACTGACAGTGATATATTAAAAGAATTACTTTTCATTGGATGGAATATTTGGCTTTACTGAAAGGTAAGTAGGAAATTAAGTGTACAACTCAGTTTTATCTCCAGCTCCTGAATCACTGGTGCCATTTGTACACCCAAAGCTATTTGTTGATGCTCATGCTGCTTCAGAAGAGATTGCAACTCGCACCATTCCAACTTGCATTAAGCTACCTTTATAATTTACAATTAGGATTTTTGTAGTATAACCAGCACAGGGTCTAATGGACACTGCCCCCATTTCCATCTGCAAAGCTCATGTCTCCTCCTCTGTCTGTTGCTGTGCTCACTCTGTGCATAGCTATTTCCCAAAGTTGCATTCTCTTCCAAGATTATTCCTGACAGTTGCCCAAAAGTAAAAAGGAAAGGGCATCTGTATGATATCTGAGGATGTGACAAGAGGCTCAGATGTCATTGAAAGGGCCGGATGGTCGATTCCAGCAGTTCCCAGTGCACAAAATTCTCACGTAATTACAAGATGGCCTAAATACAGGACTATGGCTGAGCTGCTCTGAACTTTAGGTAATACAATACAAAGCTTTAGTGAGCAATGATAAAGAGTAATTTCTATTCAAACATGGCCATATCACCTAGATACTGGGAAAACGCTAGAGAACTAACTTGGAGGAATAGGTGCAAGTACCCTATTTGAAATCAGAATTCTGTCCCTAAAAGTTTAAGATCTTTTCCTCTCATAGCATCAGTATTATAATGTTTTGTCTTAACTGATCCTGTTTGCTAACAAGGTCTTACAGTAGGAGTAACCAAAACATAGTTTAGTATCTTTTAAAATGTCTTCCAATTAAAAATAGCAGTGTTACCTGTATAATGTCAGAAATTACTATAAACTTTTATGTAAGTACACATAAACACCTTTTCTTTTCCAAGTGATGTTTATTTCTACAAAGAGACCTAATGTTAGACATAAAAGGCATCTAGAAAATACCTACACATGAAGGGAAAATTACAAAATCAAAGCAATGTAGAGTATAATTCAAAATAAAAGTGCAGTACAGCAACCAGAGGCTTAAGTTACCTATAATGTTAGAAGTATATATGTGACTAATAATGTAATGGTTTGGGAAAGCAACACTGTTGCATGTATAGTAGAAGAAAAGTGCTGCCCTCTGATCATCAGCCCTGATGGTTCCAAGATGGTGGATGAAGGTTCCCCTTATATCACACCTCTAGAAAAAGCAAAATCCTCTAAATAAGGTGGAAGTGTGGACTGTATCTTGTAAATGTAAGTAGGTGGACAATATATAGGATGTTCTTTGCGGTGTACAGGAAAGGCTAAAGCTTGTTCTTTTTTTTTTCCTTGTTCCTTTTTTTTTTTCCAAATGACTCAGACACACATACATCTCTGCAAATTGTTCCTAGTCAGAAGGGAATAATTGCTCCTTGCTCCTAGGGAAGCATATTCTGCTCCATTATAAAATACTTGGGTATAGTATTGCCTGTCTGAGCTTATTCTTATTTTTTTATGGTTACTATGGGATGAAGAGCACAGCAGTGCCATTGTTCTTGGGTAGCAGAGTATATGTATTTATTTGGTGCTTCACAATGTTTTGGCTGCAGGATAAGCTGGTTGTGACTAAACACCCTTGGGCGGCTCCTTATGTGGGGCTGAGACTGCCTTTCTGTCAGGTTTTTTCCACACATGTTAACTTAGGAAAGATGGATGTGCAAAATAAACATTTTTCCTATTGTAATTTCAAGGCAAGTTGTGCACAGTCTAACCTTAAAGGAGTTGTAGCCAGTAGCACTGGTATGATGTGATAAACTCTGTGGCCTTTGACTGATTTTTGAGGCTGGGAAATGCTTATTGCCAGGACCTACCGTTTGCCCATGTTTGACCATGCATGCCAGTGTGTGGGGCATTCCTTGTTAGACAATACATTTCATTTTCAGTTATTGTCTCAGTAATAGAGAAAGCTTTAATAAATAAAACAGTAGTAGGGAAATGTTGCTTTAACTTGGCCTTGATTTGATCCTAGATGCTGCAGTAAAAACTACTGTCACAGAACCAGCATTGGGCTGTGCATCCACTGAGCCTGGGTGCCAGGGCAGATGTAGGTGATAGGAATGGCCAGGACACAGATCCCAAGAGCTGCACACCAGGCAGCTCTTCCCCACCCCACTGCATGCAGTATTTGCTGTCCAAGCCCACTGCATGCAGCAGTGTGCCATGGTGCAGAACTGCAGCTGTGATGGGACAAAATGCACAGTGCAGAATCGTGCACAGCAGCAGTCTGGGCTCCAGCAGTGTCTGCAGCTCCCTGCCACATTTAATCCTGATCTAGGACATGATTGTCACACTGCAGCCCCTGAACAGATGCACTGAAGGAGGGAAGGGGGCTGTGACTGACTGGCATGTGTCATTTGATTGCATGTCTGGGCCTTTGAGCTACCTGCCACGTAGTTAACCTTTCACCCATATGAGCTTCAGGGTTGGTTAAGATTTACCAGAATCCTCAATTTCAATGGTACTATTGGGAAAAGAAATTAAATCTTTCACTTCTTACTCACTGAATACAACTGCAGGAACATGGGTCCATCCTTAAGGACCATGTCCCATGTGAAGCCCATGGCAAGTAGCACTGTAAGTACCAATAAGTTATTAATCACCAGATTATATCATTTGGGTTCCTGTCAGCTTTATCCTCACACCTTGCCTTGTGCATCTGCCTGTCCTATCTTTCCACTCTTTCGGTTGTGCTTTAAAATACCTCTGTGAGGACTGGCACCCGAACTGTGTCACACAAGTAATAACAAGTGATGAGAACATGCAGTAGCAACTGAGGCTGTGAGTTTCATGACTGAGTTATCAAGCCTTCCTAAGTCTGTTTGCATGGTGACTGAAGGCATGTTCTCAGCAACTCAGTAAAATTGGTGGTGTCCATCTGGAGAAAGGGCTTTGTGGGAAAGAACTGTTTGAATTTGACCTTGGTGCTTATAAGGGATATCTAGTCAGCAGAGAGTGAAATTGCCTCCTTGGGTTTTAGACCCTTTCACCCCTATGAAATAGTTAAATGTAAAATATAAGTAGATGTGTCAGAGGTCCATTACAATGCCAGGAAATGTTGCTACCTAGTCCTAAAAGATTACACTACAAATAAGGAAGAAGTAATTAATTAGAAAAATATGTGTTTAAATTAGACACTATATTTGAAAGTAACATAAGAAAGTGCTTTGGAAGTGGAAAAATTTGCAGAAGAGAGGCATTGAAATTTGAATCTGGGAAGACTGGATGTATACTTTTCTGTAAATGAATTGGTGTTATGATTTTGGGCATGAGCATTGCTGGACTCTTCTGACAGTTTGTCACGCTGAGAAGTTTAAGTAAGGCAAGGTAAGGTTCTCTGAGGTGCAGCCCTCCTCTTAGTGTAGCCTGAGAAGTCAGAGGAGTGAGCACCTGCTGCACCTCTGCCTGTGGGAGCAGGGGCTGCTGCTGTTGTGTCCCAGCTCTAACAGCTCTGGTCAGGCGTAGCAGAAGCAAATGTTTGAAGTGAACGGTTCTTCCTTGAAATAGCAAAATTGACTGACTTGCAGTAGTCTGTTACATTTTTTTCAGGTGGTTTTGTTACACAAAATCCAGTTCCAGCCCACCTTTCTGGAATTACTGATTCAGCAGGTCTCTGGGCAAGCAGGGCTCTAGGTTACACTGAGGACCCAGCTCGGCGGAGCAGCCTCAGGCACTGTGCTCTGGGGCGAAGTGCTGTTAATGGTTCCCAAGGCTTTTTTTAACAGTAGGTTTGGCTAACACGGGACGGCCTGAGAACAAGCCCTTGTTAGCCCTCAGCAGCGGGACAAGGCCAGGCCCCAGACGCAGGGGGAAGCTGGGGCGCCCCGCCATTGACGTCAATGGCAGTGGGGCCCACTGGCGCGCAGGTAGCCGTGGGAAAGGCAGCCCCGAGCAGGGCTGCCTGTGCCCTGGCCCCTGGCAGCCTGGGCAGGGTGCCCAGCAGTGCCTGGCCTTGCACCCCGTGATGGTGGAGGGGGAATCAGGCTTTGAGGGCCGTGAGGGTGCTGGCTGCTGGAGGTGCAGTATTGCATCTGATTGTAAAAGCAGGCTGGGTTATTGTTGAACAGCAGCTCTCAGATCATGAGTCCAAGACCTGATTTGAAACTGCAGCCAAGCGTAGTACTGTGGTTGGAGACAGTTTGTTCCTCCACTGAAGTGTTTGGGTTTGTTTGGGCCAGAAGTGTGCCCAGGGCTTGGCTCTGAGTTTCAGGGATCCGTTATAATGGAGACTGCAGCCAGGAGGTGTTTAATTCACTTTAATTGGACTACCTGAACCTCGTTTAAATCATTGTGAGAAGCAGCAGACACTAGCATCCCTGTCTTGCTCCCCACGGTAAAGCGAGTTCCTAAATACTAAAGCGTGCAGCCATCAGCTTCCCCTCCTGGGGCCAAACCTGCACAGCCGCCTCCCTGCACATCGAGGGAGGTGAGAGACGTTAAAGAAAGAAATGGGCAGGTGAAGGGGGGTTGTGGCTGGGCTCGCCGTGGGGCTGCGCCCGGCCTCTCTCTGCAGAGCCTCCCCGCACTCCCTCACCCGCCTCTCCCCCCGCAGCTCCTGGACCTCTTCATGGTGTGGGACTGGTCCACCTACCTGGCTGACTACGGGCAGGCCACCTCCAAGTACCTGCGGGTCAACCCCAGCACGGCCCTCACGCTCCTGGAGAAGTAAGTGCGGGGGCCGGAGCTGCCGGCACGGGGATGCAAAGCGGGGCCGGAGCTGCCGGCGCGGGGATGCGGAGCGGGGCCGGAGCCGGAGCCGCCCTGCCGGGAGCGGCGGGGCCGGGCCGCGGGAGCAGCCGGCGGCTCCCGAATTGCCGCTCTGGGGAAGGGAGACGCTGAGCTTTGGCCGTGGTGAAGCGGTGCGAGCGTCTCGGGCGGGCAGGGTGAGCAGGGCGCGTTACCGGCAGCGCGGTACCAACCTGCTTGTAAAAACCGCATCAAACAAAACACGTTGTGGTTTAAATACGCTTTCTAACAGTGTTTTCTCTCCTCTCCTGCCTGCGATGAAAATGTCTTTTCCAGAGTTCACAGAGGGTATGTATCGCCTATATTGTTACAAAATATTGTTTCTGTAACTTGCCTAATTTCCCGAATTTCGTTTTTATATCCGTTGGTACGGAAAATCAGCAATATAGATGCCTGTTATTGACGGTGAACAAAATTCACCCATTCGCTGAGTCTGAATTTACCATGAAGATGATACTAACGGGTTTTCTGACTTGCTTCTCTGCTAAGGCAATTGGTAGGATCAGGGTCCTGCTGAAGGGGTATTTGTTTAATACTTACAGGTTATTTGTGAAGTAGTATTTGTTGAAACAAACACATTCTGCACTTCTGCATTGCAGAAGTTTAATTTAAGAACACATAGTGAACAGGTTTTGTAATCTTTCAGTTCTTATTAGCGGAAAGATCAAAAGAAGAACATTAGTAAACCAATCTAAATAGTCGGGTTTTTTGTTTTCAACTTATGTTTCTGATGTGTTTGTCATTTGCTTTTTTATTTCTCTAGAATGAAAGACTCCAGCAAAAAGAACAACATTTTTGCTCAGTTCAGGAAGAATGACCGTGACAAGCAGAAGCTAATAGAGACTGTAGTAAAACAACTTAGGAGTTTAGTGAATGGTATGTCCCAGCACACGTAGGCCTCTTAAATCGACAGTATCTCATCACACCAAGAGGTGTTTCTTATCCACTATTTCTACTAAGCAAATGGTGATACCAGTTAGGACTTTTGTTTGACCGAGAAAAGGAAAAATGCAGTAGATAGATTGTACATGTAGTCTTCAACAAACAATTCTTTGTACGTATTTTTAATGGGTCGAATACTATTTTGTATATTGTAAACAAATGGTGAAAAACGAGGTTGTACAATAAAAACCAGCGCAATCGTATTGTACATGGAACTGCTGAACTGTAAATATGTTATTTAAATATCTGCAGATATGGTGTCCAAAATTTTGCTCCGAGTAGAAATTATTTGAGAAATGATCCCTTAGTTGCTGTTTTCTGGTTGAATCCTAATTTAAAGTTTTTAAGCTTGAGATACTTGTGTTTCAGATGCCGCTTATTGTTTTCCTGCATTAAATGTAATTAGCCCTAAAGTGATTGGACATAATTTTGTATACCAGGTTTTGTAGTCTGGAGGTATGAAAAGGTCTTCTGATTTTTAGTACCTTTGAAAACTACCCGAGAACTAGACTTGATATCTATTTAGCATTAGGACTTGCAGGCTTTGTTCTCCAAAAGGTTTAATCTTGAGGTTGTGAATGTAAATAACCATTTGATTTCTTTATAATGTGACATGTTGTTTCGTTTTGGTTTTGTTCCTCAGGGTTACTATTTCTAACTGTACTTTTGTAAAGATCTCGGGTTCTTTATCCCAGGTTGCAGTAAGGAATAGGTTTGCCGCTGTTGTTTTCGTGCCGCATCTGTTTGTTAGTTTGCGCTTTCTCCTGCCAGCCCCATCCCAGCGATTGGCATTTTGTCCCACTACCGGTCTCTTTGCACTGTCCCCTCCTGGCTATTTTAGACACTTAAGAGAATGTCTAACAAATACAAACCAAATGGAACGTGTAAAAATACTGTACATTTCGCTGTATTTTTAAGTTATTGACGGTCTAAATACAGTAATATAAACCTCACCCGTATTCCTGTTTAATTTCACACACGGGAGCACACCTCGAAGCCGGTTTCGCGGGACCTGTGCAGGTCCCGACTCATTGGTGATTTTTCCCCGGGAAAGGCGGCCGGGGATCCGCGCGGCCCCGACGGCGGGGTGCGGGCCGGGAGCGCTGCAGGGCCGCCCCGTCTGCCGCTGCAGGCCGGGAAGCGGGGGGCGCTGGGGACTGCGGAGCAGGGCTGGGGCGCTCCCTGGTCGGGGGAGCCCGGGACGGGACTCTACCTGGGCAGGCTGGCCCGAGGGGGCGCCGGGAGCTGCCGGCGGGGCGGAGAAGGTTCCCCGCTGCCAGGAGCGGCCGTCCCGCCTCCGGCTCGGGGCGCCCCGAGGGGCTGGGCGGGGGCGGGAGGGGCGCCGGGCCCCCGGCCCCGGGGGCTGCCCCGCCGCCTCGAGCCCCTCGGCCGCTGTCCCCGGCCCTCCCGCGCCAATCACCGCACTTGGCCGCGCTGCTTAAATATGCAGCGGATACGTCATCTCCGAAGGTGGATCGGGCGTAAGTGGCCAATATCTATATAAATGTGGCCGAGGGGCGAACCGGCAGCAGGAGGCGAGCGGGGCCGGGCGGGCAGCAGTCGGCAGGGCCCGTCGCGCAGCGCCCGTAGCCGAGTCGCGGGGCGCCGGGGCCCCGAGCCTGACAGCCGCACCCGGCCCGTCCCCGCCACCGGAGCAGGATGCCGGCCGGGCCCTCCTGGCCCGAGGCGGCGGCGCTGGTGCTGCTGGCCCTGGCTCTGCTGATCACCCTGTGCCGGCACCTGTGGGCGCTGCGCTGGAGCCTCAGCCGGGACCGCGCCAGCGCCCTGCCCTTGCCCAAGGGCTCCATGGGCTGGCCCTTCTTCGGGGAGACTCTGCACTGGCTGCTCCAGGTGAGGCGCCGGGGGACGGGGCGGGGTGGAAGGGGCTGGCGGGAGCCACGGGCTGACCCGCGGCTCGTCCCCAGGGCTCCCGCTTCCACAGCTCTCGGCGGGAGCGGTACGGAAATGTCTTCAAGACCCATCTCCTGGGCCGGCCTGTGGTGCGGGTGACAGGCGCTGAGAACATCCGCAAGATTCTGCTGGGTGAGCACACGTTGGTGAGCACACAGTGGCCCCAAAGCACCCAGATCATCCTGGGCTCACACACTCTGCTCAGCTCCACTGGTGACCTGCACCGCCAGCGCCGCAAGGTGAGCCTCACAGCCACCCCGACAGGGCACACAGCCCAGGCAGCGCCCAGGCCTGGCCTCGGTGGCATGTGTGCCCCCCCTGCTTTAACTACCTGCCTCTCTTCCCCCTTCTCCTCCTAGATCCTGGCCAGAGTCTTCAGCCGTGCCGCCCTGGAGAGCTACCTGCCGCGGATCCAGAAGGTTGTGAGCTGGGAGCTGCGGGGCTGGTGCATGGAGCCAGGCTCTATCGCAGTTTATTCCTCCGCTAAAACCTTAACTTTCCGCATTGCAGCTCGGATTCTGCTGGGGCTCTGCCTGGAGGAAAAGCAGTTCAAGGATCTGGCCAAAACTTTTGAACAGCTGGTGGAGAACCTCTTCTCCCTGCCCCTCAACCTACCCTTCAGTGGGCTGCGCAAGGTACTGCCGCCTGCACTGCTCCCTCTGCCCGGGGGCAGGGCCTGGGCCCTGGCGGCACAGACCCCCTGTCCTTAGGTCCACCAAGGGACATTTCTGATGGGCCAGGACATCTGCAACACCCCATTCTAGGTCAGGGTGTGGTGTCTTACCTACCCCAGCCATTTCCCCTTCTCTCTGCACTTCTCACCTGCTTTTGGCTGGCTTCCAACACCTCTGGGCACTGGCTCCAGCTCATTATTCAGCATAGGGCTCCTCTTCTCCCTCATCCCATATGTTGCCTCTGGTGAGTCCATCATGTCTGACCCTATCCCATCTGAACTCATGTCAGCCCATGGCAGAGGCGTCTGTGGGCATAAGCACAAAGACAGGTGGGCACAGCACACCTCAGCTTAGCACCTCCTCTGAAACTCAGGCAGGCTGAGAATTTAAGACTGTCTTATGGTCCTCGGTCCCTTGTAGTCCAGCAGCCCAGAGACAGCCCGGGGAGAGGGACGGTTTCCTCTGCCTCTTTCAACCTGCAGTTTCTTCCCTGCTGCTCTGTCCCTCTTTGCATGCCTCTCCACACTCCTGCTCTAGGTATAGGTCCTGGGTACCATTCTTCCTCTCACATTCCTCCCTCCTCTATCTTTGGGTTCTCCTTCCTTACCACAGCTGAAGTCTCCTGTCTGCTTTAGACAGGTCTTCCCTCATCTCTTATTTCCACTGTGAGCTCTGCCCTGTTGGATAACCTTACCTAAACAGTCTCAGTTCTGCCCCAGCCTCCCTGCTACTCTTCATCAAAGCTCTTGTTTTCCCTGTCCAGTTTTCCTTTGCAGGTTGTCACCAGTATGAGCTTTCATCCCCCTGCCCTCTTTCAGGTCAGCCAAAGCGTGTCTGGCCCCAGACCAACATCTTCAACTTGCCTTTAGGTCCCCTTGTCGTTCACCTCACCCCCTGCCCTGTTTACTTTGTCTAATCCTTCCCACCTCAAATCTAAGCCTTTGTATCTTCTTCCCAATATCTGGCCATGGCTATTTTTAACTTCAAATTTCTGGTCCTTGTGGCTTTTGCAGGAGACGTTGTTATAGAGAGTAGTACAATGTGACTCCATCATCCCACTTTGCAAAGGCATTGCTGATCACTTGACTTGCTGAGATCTTACAGGAGTGTTTTGCTGCACTGCACTTCAGGAGTGCAACACACCTGAAGATGAGCTGACTGTGATTAATGTGTCTTTATCCACTGTTCCCATGTAAAACCATTTGTGCCTTGCTGTCTGGACTCAGTTTTCTTGTTACCTTTTCTTTTCCCTTGGAATAAGCTTCCTTTGGACCTGACACAACTGTAGATTTGCCCAGTGCAGATGCCTCTGAACTTGGTAGCATGGGTTTACTGTTGTCTTTTCCTCCCAGAGAGTTTCTTGGGACTTGTTGCATTTGATTCACAACAGCAAGGCAACAGAAGGTGCAGCATTTCCCCCCAGACTGCTGCCTCTTGCAAGGCTCTGGGGCTGGGCAGCAGATTAAACAGTTCTTGCTGTTACAGGTCCTGGGATTAAGGATTGCTACACTTGGGTTCCCCTGGTCTCTCTAGAGAGGGGGACAGTTCCTAAGGTTCTCCTGAACTGTGTGTGCCTCTCACAGGGAATCAAAGCACGGGACATGCTACATAAGTTTATGGAGAAGGCTATACAGGAAAAACTACAGAGAAACAACCCAGAAGACCACAGCGATGCTCTGGATTTCATAATGAACAGTGCCAAGGAACATGGCAAAGAATTCACCATGCAGGAGCTAAAGGTAAGGAGAGCCTCTGCCTTGCAGTGCCACTCCTGACTCAGTGGCTGTTTGAGGGATGTGGGCTGAGGGCCAGGAGGAGGCTTGTGGGGAGCTGGGGACCACCCCCAGCCGCTGGCTCCTGCCCCCCTCCCAGCAGCAGTGAGGACACCAGCTCCTGCACTCAGCACACTCTTATGCCCTTGTAGTCTTGTGTCTCTTTGCCATAGAAGGGACCTGTCAAAAGGGAATGAATGCCCTTCTACCTTTCCTCTTCAGGGCCACCAGCCTTAGCCCGATGTAGGATGCTGGTAGGGTTATGTGGCTGTGTTAAGGCTCTGCATGTCTGTGCACTCAGTAACCTCCAGGACACTCTCTTGGAAATATTCAGAGCTACTTGTGTGCTTCTCAAACACAGCCCAGCACCTAGGGCAGGGTGTAGATCACATCACTGGACTCCTCAGGGCTGTGAGCCCAGAAATTTCTGGGGTGATTAACCAGAATAGGTCTAGGGATGCAGCGATGGATTCCAGGTCATTCCCTATCACCTCCTCATTCATCCGATCATGTAGCTTGTGGGTTGCTATGATGAATGTGATGTATGGCTGTGACATAGGGATGAACCCAGTAGTCCTTACTGAGCCAAAACCACCAAGTGAATGTGATGAGTATTTTGCCAAAGATCTTGGGAAAAAAATTAGTCTTTAGTACTGCATCATTCATAGTTCCAGATCACATGGTATCAGTGAATGATAGATGGCATTGCATTTATATAACAAGTTTTGAAGCAGTTTTGCATGGGTACAGCAGCTGGATATGATTTTAAAGTATTTGAGTATAGTTTAAAGGTAGTTTTACTATTTATTTAAGTATTTCAGGATAACTATCCAAAGACTAATGTTTTATAAATATTTTGTAAAAATGCAATCTCTAAATCTAAAATATTTGAAAAGCTTTGAACAACATTAGGTATAATTAGAACCAGTACATATTACTAAATAAATTTTATTACATTATTTAATCTAAATATTTTTTATTATACTGTGATTCTTAAAAATAATTGACAGATTCAAAATGTGATTGATTAAGATTAATTAATCTCTGTTAGTATTCACAGTAATATTATGCAAGAATAATTTCACAATCTCTCATCATATCCCTGACTCTGACCACAAATGGAATAAGGAGATATTAAATCTAACACAGATTGAGTAACATGGCAGCAACCTTGGGCCAGCTGATTCAAATTATAACATATTCATTTTTTGTAATGTACCTTCATGGTTAGAAAATTTCTGTATTTAACAAAATTACTTTCAAACTGAACTGCCTATGCTTGCAATTATGGCAATATTCTCCACCCTAATAAAACAGTAGTAGAGGTCTCATTTAATGAAGCAGTGTAATTGAATAAAAAGTCCAAAGCTGTCTCAGAGTTCTGGATATATCTGTCTTTGACAAACACTTCAGACACTGGCACAAACTAGTCACTAATCTGCTTTTTGTTCAAATTATCTGGAAAGAGACTTTTCCCAGAAATTTTTCTAAATACACTGTGATTTGTACTGCTGCTATGAACTCACCAGGGCCCTTGAAATGTAAAGGTCATTAAAAAGATGTTGCTTTGCCAACAATACTGTTTTAAAATATTTTAAACCTTGGGAAGATTTAAAAAACCCATCCTGTATAATAATGCTGTCACTGGCTGGGTGTAATATGCCCATTCTGCCTCCCAGGACAGGCACAGTACTGATGAAGAAGCTTGGGAATATCCTGCCTTCCAGTCACTGGTTCTGCTGGCCTTGCAGTGGCAGGGAGGGAAAGTTGTGACAGCAGCTGTGGCACACGTTCTGCAGCAGCACTGTCAGAGGTTGATGCAAAGAGCATAAGGGCTGTTATTTCAAACCTAAGAGCTTGCCCTAAATTCCTTGCATGCTATTGAAATGTCTTGGGGTTTAATTGCATGTGGTGGAACTGAGAGGTTTCTTTTCATCTGTGTCTGTTACTTGTGAATGTAAAAATTCCTGCTAATGCCTGCAGGAGGTGTGATAGGGGCTGACAGGGATCTGTTGTTCCAGGGGTTTTATTTCAGCTGAAAAATGCCCTTGAGAGCTGCACTTTGGCAAAGCATCTAGACCAGCCAATATATGGCACTAGGGATGGTAGCAAAGAGTCATCTTTGTTACATTATCCCTAACTTTATCAGATTTGAATCCAAGTACCTTCAGTCTTCAAATGTTCTTCTCTGTGTTTGTGGCTTCACCTCTTTAGAACCGATTGTGTCAGAACAATTTAAAGTCCAGGCACAGTCATGTGAAAGGAAACTGCTCTGTGTCCCTGTGGGATTTTGCCCCTGGGCTGGAGCCATTAGTGCTCTGTAATATCAGTCAGGTCCCAGGCCTTCCAGGGGGACAGTTCCTGGTACTTCTCCCTTTGCCTTCTCTTTGGCTTTTGTCTCTGGCCTCAGCACTCCCAGCCCTGTGCTGTGGAGCCACTGGCACCTTCAGATGGTGCTGTAGGTTGAGCATTATGTTTGCTGTCAGAGATGTGTCATGCCATGGGCAACCCTTAACTTTTGGGAAACCATTTGCAAAAGTTGGTCAGAGGGTGCTGCAAACAGCCCCCAGCAGCCTGGCATGTGCTGTTCCATATAGACCCTGCAGACAGTCCCAAAAAGGCTGGGGGGCTGCGAGGGGACCCCGACCTTGGACAAGGCACACATTACAGATTTGGCTGTGCTGTGGTCCATGTATCTGAGCTGAGTAACTTCCTAACTTGTTATGGATACCTCTGCTGTGGAGCTTTTGGGGAACTCTGCTGTGCTTTGGGCTGTACAGCTTGAAAAGCAACCAAGTCCTTTGCCTGGTGTGTGCTCCCTGCTGGCTACAGCACTTCCCAGGCTGACCTGCTCTAGCAGAGAGGCCTTCATGCTTTTGACTCTTGCCTTGAGTCTCCTCCCAGGTAAGATCAGTCACAACTGGAGATGGATCAAATGCAACCCATTTAGCTGCCAGCACACCTAAAATTTGTGCATAAACCACTGCCCATATCCACTGCCTGGACAGAAAAGTAAAAGTTGGGTGCAGAGGGGAATTGGCAGATGATGATAAAAAGCATAATACTTGAAATGGACTTCACTCAATGTGCTATAATGCATGGTAAAGCGCTGCCTTAAAATTGGTAAATCTTGTGAGGAAGCTCAGAAGAGCTGGATTGGAGGTAATGTGTACTCATTCCAGCTGTGCTACTGCAGCAGTCACTTGGCAAGTGGATGTCCAGTTCATACAGAAATGCTTTGGTCCCTGCCAACCCAGGATGGGAGTGGGTTTGGGGAGAGCAGAGTGGGGGCCAGGGCCCCCTGCACAGGGGCAAAACCTGCAAAAGGTGAGAACAGTCTGAGACACAATTTCTTTGAAATGTTATTCAAACTTGTAATTTTCATTCCTCTCCCAGGAATCAGCAATTGAGCTCATATTTGCTGCTTTTTTCACCACGGCTAGTGCTAGCACCTCTCTGATCCTCCTGCTATTGAAGCACCCCTCAGTGATTGAAAAAATAAGGCAGGAGCTGATGTCCCATGACTTGTACCAGCAGAGTGAGTGCCGCCCTGCAGGACCCTGCCTAGACACCCTGACCATCCAGAGCAGGGACAGAGAGAAACCACTTTCCCCCGCCATGGCCAACGACATTCACAAGGACCAGAGCCAGCCCCCAGCCCCGGTGGAGGAAGATTCCCTCCAGCCCAGTGCCGTGCTGGAGCCCACTGTGCCCCAGAGCACCCCCTGCCCCGGCCCCCAGCTCCCGGCACCACCAGGGCAAAGCTGTCACTGCACCGCAGACATCAGCCTGGAGAAGCTGAGCCGCCTGCGCTACCTGGACTGTGTGATTAAGGAGGTGCTGCGAGTGCTGCCCCCAGTCTCCGGAGGCTACAGGACGGCACTGCAGACTTTTGAGCTCGATGTAAGTGTCCCGCACTCCAGCAGGCTGCTAAAGAGCTGCTGCCTGCCGTTGTGAGCAAGCACCCTGTGTCCCGCGCAGTGGTGGTGCTTGGCAGCGTAGCTCGAGGGGAAATGTCAGCAGCAGCCTCTGTGAGTCTCAGTTGGGCTGGGGAGAAAAGGAACTGTAGAGCAGGTGGGAAGTGCAGTGGGGCTGTCTGCAGGCACCCTCTGCTCACCCTCCAGTAGCACAGGTATGTAACAGTCCTCTCCTCCCTCTTCTCTGCCTTCCCCAGGGATACCAGATCCCCAAAGGCTGGAGCGTCATGTACAGCATCCGTGACACCCATGAGACAGCAGCTGTCTACCAGAGCCCCCCCAGCAGCTTTGACCCCGAGCGCTTTGGCGCCGGCCGGCCGGAGGCTGCGGGCCGCTTCCACTACATCCCCTTCGGCGGAGGGGCCCGGAGCTGCATCGGGAAGGAGCTGGCCCAGGCCATCCTCAAGCTGCTGGCCATCGAGCTGGTCAGCACGGCCCGCTGGGAGCTGGCCACCCCTGGCTACCCCAGCATGCAGACCGTGCCCATCGTGCACCCTGTCGACGATGGGCTGCAGCTCTACTTCCACCCCTTGCAGCCCAGCCAAGGCCACGAGGCCTGAGCCGGTGAGGGGCGCACTGCTCCCCTCAGCCCTGGGGCCGATGCCCTGCCACAGCTGCCAGGAGCAGGTCTCTGCTGCCCCAGGCTGGGAATGCTGCTGGGTTACTGCTGAACAAAACCTTAAAGGTCTTCCTATTTTCCTCTCCTGGTGTACAGGCTGGTAGGGTGTGCAGGGTGCTGCAGTAGGGTGTCCTGCAGAGCACTCCTGAGCACTGGGGCAAAACCTGCTGAAGATGCTGGCAGGGTGCATATGCCATGGGGGCTCAGTCAGCCCCTGCCCCATACAGGCCTCCAGCTACCAGAGATGGGGAGCAAAACTCCCAGACCCACAGCTAAGACTCCCAGAGTTATCTCCTGTAGGTGTGTTATAGGAGAGGCAGGACAAACATCCTGCACACTGTAGCTTTTTAGATGAAAAAAGAGGGAGGTGGGGCGCTCTGCAGGAAAACACAAGCCAGAGTTGCCCAATCCCCAGCATCAGCTCTAGCTAAAATAATAGGGTGTAAAGTGGTTTTTATTGTAAATATTTAATCTCATTCATGCACTTCCCATTAGAGCTGGCACAAGGAGGATATGTCTCGTTCACCCACTAGTAGCAGCTGTGTATGTTGTGCTTTTGCACTGTGCTGCTGCTTGGGGTCTGCCATGAAACCATCTCTGAGTTCCTGCCAGGATGTTCTCCCCAGCCACAACCTGCTCATGGGATTGGACTGAAGCAGGGGAGGGGGCTTTGGAGAACAAATGTTTAGAAAACAGAAATTTCTGAATGTGTCTGATTTGTGGTACAAAGTCCCTTGTTCCTGATGATGCTGTTCACATTGCACAGGGGACATTTGCAAGGTTCCACAGGCCCTGTGGTAGCTGGCTGGCTGGCCAGACTGACTGTCACCTCTGTCAGCCCAGCTCTGCCAGGAAAAGTGTCAGGACAGCAGTTCCATGCATCTATCCAGGGGGTGGTACCCGAGGCTAAACGTGGGTGCTGAGGGCACCCTTGTAGATGGCTTTTGAGTACCCCTACAGGGTATTTCTCTCCCATGTAAAATAAAGTGAGTCCTGTTGTTTGTGTACTGAGAACAGAGCTGGGCACAGGTCCTTGATCCACAACAACATGTGTATAAATTTCTTTCAGCTTCACTTCTATTCCCCACTGTCATGCATTCTGTGTGAATGCAGTGGGAAAATAATCCTCCTTGTCCCTCCAGAGCACCCCATGCCTGGTGTGGTGTCCATGTGCTCTGTGTGAAGAACCAGCTTGGCCTGTGAAGGCCAAAACATAGCACGAAGACAGTGTCCCTTTGGAAAGGCTCTGGGGAGCTCTTCAGGCTCCTGAAACTCTATCATCATTCTGCTTGGGTGCTAGAGATGGCCTTGCCCTGGCCAATCCCCCTTGCCTGGCCGTGCTGGGGCACTGCAGTGACCACCACGCTACCTCGGGCAGAAACCTGGCTCCCAAACGTGACAGGTCAAATCTGGAAAAGGTTGAACTGCAGGGCTGAGTTAAGTGCTATTGGCAAGTCGACCCTGTAGTGAACCAAAGCCTCTGGCCCTCCTGACCTTGTCCTGAAAGGTGAATCTTTTTGCCTATCAGAGGTGAAATCAGTAGATGGTGGCTGCAAGTGGCAATGACTAACTTTAATTAGCAGGAGCTACTGGCTGGCTGAGACCGCAGGCGATTCAGGGTCTCACCGCGGGCAGGACTTGGGCAGGGCTGGGCCTGCAGCGTCCGGCACCCTGGGCAGGAAGGTCAGGGCTCCTCCAGCAGGGCACTTAAAAATTACCCTGAGCGCCAGCAAGCCCGCTGAAAAATGTAACATGAATCTAGTTAAAAAAAAAAAAAAAGAAGCAAAAAGAAACCGATAAACTGATTTTGTTTGCAGATAAACACGACCATTTACAAATGAAGTGTAATAATTGTTACTTGTAATCAAAGTTTGTTCATATTAGGCTGTTAATTTCTTGACCTCCTTCCAAGATGTTTTTAATTATCCCTTTCACTCTTTACCATTTGATTCTTTTCAAGCCGATGGCTGGGGAATACACAGCTGGGAAGATAATAAAGCCTTCCTGTGGCAATTATCGCTGCTCAGGCCACCGTATCTCGTTATTTTGATAGACAGTGAACTTGGCGCGGTTGCCGGCCGGGTTCACGCAGATGTCACGGTCCGTGTTGTAGGTCACAAGCAGGTCAGCGCCCGGCAAGGGGAGAGCGCCGGGTCAGGGCGCGGCCGCCGCTCCCGGCCAGCGCCGGCCGGGCCCGCAGCGAACCCCGAGGGGCTACCGGGGCAGTACCGTCCGGGGGGCTCCCTCCTGGGCAAGGGGCTGCGGAGGCGGGAGCCCCGCTCCAGCAAGGCATCGTAAGAGGAGGGCGGGTCTCGTGTGATGCGTTGATTGTTAGAAAAATAATAATTAAAAGCGACATCTCCCTCTCCCCTACACAGACGCACACACAAAACTTCCAGCGTTTATTGAGCTGAGGTTTATTGAGGTTATTGAGGGAACAAGAATGCAAAAGTAACAGGGAGGGAAAAGATAAAAACAGTAAAGAAAAAAAAAGTGTATTGGCCGCAGCCGTGGTCGGCGGAGAGCTCCGCGCCCCGCAGCCGCGGTCCGCGCCGGGCGCCCCTTCCCCAACGGCTCCTGCGCCGGCAGCAGCAGCAGCAGCCGCCCCAGCCAGCGCCGCCCTCCCGCCGCCCCGCTCCCGCCGCGCTCCTCCTGCCCGGAGCCGCCGCTCCCGTCCGGAGAGCAGCGCCGGTGCCCGCCCGCCCCTCCGCGCCGCGGCTGCAGGCGGGGTGCCCGGCCGTGCCGACCGCCTCTTCCCGGCCGCGGCAGCCCCGACGGGATGCCGGAGAGCCTCAGGCGAGGGTGGGCAGTGGATCCCGGGGAGAGGAGCTGGGAACGGCGAGTTTGGTGTTTCCTTTCCGCGCTCACCTTCTTTTCCCTCGGTGACCCGCGCTTGAACCTGCATCGGGAGGCTGAGACGGATTGCTGCCGGCGGCTCCTTGCTCCACGGCCGGCAGAAATACAAGCCATGTCTTTCGAGGTGAACCAGGGGACAGCGGAGGCTCCTCCGCCGATGCCCCGGCGGCTCTGCTCAGAGGGTCTCCGGGCTGCCCCAGCGCGGGGGACCGTCCGCTCCGGCCGCCCCACGGTCCCGGCCCGGTGTCTCCCGGGTCCGGCCGCTACATCGCCGTTCCCAGCCGACAACGGTGGCGGGCGGACGAAGGAGCTCCGCAGAGCGCATCGGAGCCGGGCGGTAGCGCCGCGGGGTAGGTGACCGGACAGTCGGGCCGCCGGGTGCCGGCGCGGGAATTTCTGGGTGCAGCCGCTGGTCTCGAACGAGCATCGGCGATAAATCCGAGACGAGGAGGTGGTGGTGGCCGACCACCGGCTGTCAGCTGTCGGCGGCGTTCCGCAGCCCACTCACCGAGCGCGGTGCAGGGTCAGCGAGCCCGGAGCCGCTGCCGCCGCCCCCGACAGCACCTTTCCTTCCCCGGCAGCCGTCTGCGGCGGGTAGGATGCACTACGCAAAGCAAATAGTTAAAGATTTCGAGGGGAGGAGCCAGGCCGCAATCCGCAATTAAAGATGAACTTTGGGTGAACTAATTTATCGGACCAAGGTAGGGGTGGGCAGCAACCTGGGAAGGGTATAAAAGGCGGCCCGCGGCGAGCCCAGCCCGCGCACTCAGAGCTCCCGGGGGGCTGGGTGGGAGTCGCTCCCCAGTCATGGGCTTCTCCGCCCTAGTCGCCAGCGCCCTGTGCACCTTTCTGCTGCCCCTGCTACTCTTTCTGGCTGCCGTCAAGCTCTGGGACCTGTACTGCGTGAGCAGCCGCGACCCCAGCTGCCCGCTCCCGCTGCCCCCGGGCACCATGGGGCTCCCCTTCTTCGGGGAGACGCTGCAGCTGGTGCTGCAGGTAAGGCCAGGCGATGGCGCGGGGAACGGAGAGGCGCCTCTCTGGAGCCAGAGCTCCTCGGGCTGCAGGGGAGGGAGATGAGCGGCAACTTTGACAGGCTCCCGTGCCCAGGTGGGAAAGAGCTGCTCTCCCTGCCTCTTCCTCTTATGCTGTCTAAAATTTATTTATCGTTTCCCCCCTCTCATCTCCTGTCTAGAGGCGGAAATTCCTGCAGATGAAACGCAGGAAATACGGCTTCATCTACAAGACTCACCTCTTTGGGCGGCCCACGGTACGGGTGATGGGCGCCGAGAACGTGCGGCACATTCTGCTGGGCGAGCACCGGCTCGTCTCCGTGCAGTGGCCCGCCTCGGTGCGGACCATCCTAGGCTCGGGCTGCCTCTCCAACCTCCACAACGGGCAGCACAAGCACCGCAAAAAGGTACGGGCCGACGGCGGGCGGGGAGCGGGCGCGGTCGCCTGGGGCGCGGCGGCTGAGCCTCTGTCCCGTTCCTCCTCGTCCCCCCGGGCAGGTGATCATGCGGGCCTTCTCCCGGGACGCCCTGCAGCACTACGTGCCCGTCATCCAGGAGGAGGTGAGCGCCTGCCTGGCGCGGTGGCTGGGCGCCGCCGGGCCCTGCCTGCTCGTGTACCCCGAGGTGAAGCGCCTCATGTTTCGCATTGCCATGAGAATCCTGCTGGGCTTCCAGCCCCGCCAGGCCAGCCCCGACGGCGAGCAGCAGCTGGTCGAGGCCTTCGAGGAGATGATCCGCAACCTCTTCTCCCTGCCCATCGATGTGCCCTTCAGTGGGCTCTACCGGGTAAGGCTCACGGCGGGCCAGCAGGGAAGAGGTGCCCCTGCGGCCAGGGCACGGGAATCGGGGGGCAGGGATGGCAGTACAGTCTGAGACCCAAACTGCTCTCCCTCCTGCTTGGTCAGGGCTTGCGGGCACGCAACATCATCCATGCCAAGATCGAGGAGAACATCCGTGCCAAGATGGCCCGCAAGGAGCCTGAGGGGGGCTACAAGGATGCCCTGCAGCTGCTGATGGAACACACACAGGGTAACGGCGAGCAGCTCAACATGCAGGTAAGGTTCCCCTGGATTTATCTCTTTCCCTCATGCCCCCTAAGAATGTCACACTTACCTTGTGGGGACAAAAGGGAGAGCAGGAGATGCTCTCTTTCTCCATGAAATAAATCTGCTAGTGTTGAGCACTAGGATGCAGAGGCTGCAGTCAGGCTGTTGGATGGGAAGACAGGTTCCCAGAGAGTATAAGCACCACCAACCACCTCCGTCCAGACCCCTGGGTGTCTGTTCCAGTTTGGGAATGATGTACAGCATTGCAGTGGATGAGTGGGCCTGGTACAGTGCTCAAGGTCTGGTTCATGCCTCTTCTGTCCTTTGCGTAAGGAGCTGAAGGAGTCTGCCACAGAGCTGCTGTTTGGGGGCCATGAAACCACTGCTAGTGCTGCCACGTCACTGATTGCCTTCCTAGGGCTCCACCATGAAGTCCTGCAGAAAGTGAGGAAAGAGCTGCAGGTCAAGGTTTGTGTCTTCCCCAGAGGCATTTGATAGAAGGGGGCAGTGGGAGGAAGGTACCTCCAGGACAGGTATCCCAGACAGGGCTCCCTTTGACCCAGGTGGTGCCCAGCTTTTAGGGGTGGCAGGAAAATACTGCTTTTAGCTGAGGGGCAGCTGCTTTGCAGTGCCAGGAGCCCTGGCTGCATGGTTCATGGATGTCATGGCAGCATTTTCCTTTCTAGGGGTTACTGTGCAATTCCAACCAAGAGAAGCAGCTGGACATGGAGGTCTTGGAGCAGCTGAAGTACACAGGCTGTGTCATCAAAGAGACCCTCAGGCTGAGCCCGCCTGTTCCTGGAGGATTTCGGATTGCACTCAAGACCCTTGAGCTAAATGTAAGCAAGGTTTGGGCACAACTCCTCAGAGCAGCTGCAAAATATTTTGTGTTCATGTAGCCTGTCTGCCTTAGAGTGACCTGCAGGAAGCCAGGAGGGGAGGTGGGGTTCACTGATGTGTCCTGTTCTGTCACTTCACATTATTTAACACAGCAAGGTGCTCCACATCTCCTTTCTGTTCTTTTTTATAGGGTTACCAAATCCCTAAAGGTTGGAATGTTATTTACAGTATCTGTGATACACATGATGTGGCAGACCTCTTTACCAACAAGGAAGAATTTAACCCAGATCGCTTCATGTCTCCATCTCCAGAGGATTCCTCTAGGTTCAGTTTCATTCCTTTCGGTGGGGGCTTGAGGAGCTGCGTGGGCAAAGAGTTTGCAAAAGTCCTTCTAAAAATATTTACAGTGGAGTTGGCTCGGAGCTGTGACTGGCAGCTGCTGAATGGACCTCCTACAATGAAAACGGGCCCCATAGTGTACCCTGTGGACAATCTGCCTACCAAATTCATCGGTTTCAGTGGCCAAATCTGAGAGCTCAACCCTCCAAATGGATTCCTATATAGCATTTAATATGTACATAGTAACTTTTTATAGTAACAAAGGCCTTTAAATATTTAAAACTTGTAAATGTACAATAGTTATTTATGTCTTCTAAGTATTTCAAGAGGCTATGATATTTTTTCCCCCAGCACTACAATTATGGGTCTCTGATTCATAATTAGATAATGTTATTTCTATAGAAATAAATTTTCCCCTATTTAAAAATATCATTGAAAACTGGCCAGCTAAGCATTCAAAGACATTTCAGGATGGTGTATGTATAAGAAATATCCGAAAAGCATTCAAAACAATGGCAACCAGCTACTCATCCAAATTACCTGAAATGGTTATTGTTTGAGAATGTTTTCAGTATTATTTGTGTCTAGATTGTATGTTTAATGTGTGAATTTTAAGTTTGATAATAAAGTTTATTTTTGATGATCCTCTGTATGAAGATCTGTGTGTATGCTAGAGAGTAACTTAATGGACGTGGCTCTAGGGTTTGGATGTAAAGCCAGATCTGCTTCTGTGAATGAGGTATTTGCTATTTTTGTGTTCATAACTCTTCCCTCCTTCACATGTAGTTGCTTATTGTGAGTAGCTAATTGTTATAAATTTTAGCTGTAAATGCAAGAACAGTACAAAACCACATGCTCACTGAAAACTGCATGGAGTGATGGCAAGTGCTACAGGTCTCCTTATCAAGCACATCATGTTGAGCCCCAGTAAATCAGAAAGAAAAGGAAAGCAGAATAATGTCACATAAGTTTTTCTCTGGAGCTAGTTGAGGAAAAAAATCCACAAATGTCCTCTCCTCCCATATTAGTGCTGACCTGTGTAAACACACCACTGAATCTTGTTCTGTGTTGAGCTTGCTAGCTATGAATCTTTACTTACGAAGGTTCTCTTATCAGCTGGTAGAGCAAATAAAATCTGCTTATTTCTCCTTGAAATGCAACAGCTCTGACTAGGTGAGAGAGAGCATGCATTTGGTTTAAGAACTTCTTTCCTGGAATTCAGCAAAGTGAAAACTAAAAGGCAGGCACTAATGTGAATTGATTAACAGAGAATCAACTGTTGAGATGCAATTCCCCAGGGGTGTGTAAGCAGGGCAGATAAAATGCCCTAGGCATGACCCCTATTTTGGCTTAACCATAAGGGGTTTTGTGGCCACCCCAGCTTACTACACCTATTAGTCTTCCCTCAAAAGTCAAACAACATAGGGTGGCTCTATAAACATCTACAAAGTAAAGCAGTGTAATTCAGTGTCATGAGCACTTGTAGCACCACATAGAATCGTTAAATTTTTTGTTTACTTCTGGAAAACAGTCACTTTTTTATTATGTTCTCCCAAGATCAAAATTAAGGACAAAGCTAAGTTGCCCAAAATAGCTGCAGGTACCAGTTGCCCAAAATAGTATCTATGAGGTTTGGAATTTTTTAAAGGGGTGTTTCTATAATGCATTTGATATGTTTCCAGCTAGCATTTTAAACACGGGGGCGTCTAACACATGGCTTTAGATACAGCCTACATACGAGTATAACTATCAATAATTTTTTGTACTCAATTTTTTGTAGCCCCAAAAAGCATTCTTTTTAAATTGCACCTGAGTCATCTTGACAGTGTTTAAAATCTTAAATATTTTCTCCTGTGCAAATTTCTTGTACCATTATGTTTCTCAGGGACTTGATGAATAACCTTAGTTTAAACCCCTTTATTGCCAATATAGTAATGGAAAATTGCAAACCTTGATCCTGATTTGGAGGTGATCTGGAGTCTGGAGAACAGCAGGACTCTTGTCTTAGTATTCTTTACTGACATTTTCTTCTGTAACATCAAAATGTTCTCCAAATCCAAATAGATGTTGATATTCTTTAAATGTTTTGTTTGGGTTTAATTAAAATCTTTTATATGTGGGAACTTTTTGCATGGTCTTCATATTATTTTAGTTTACATTTTATTTTTATAAAGAATAGGGACCTAAGTGCTGTCTGGAGAATACAAACACTTGCACAGTGTAAGTCTAAGGTCATACATGCAAGTCTTTAATTTTTGGTTTTGAGTCAAGTTTGCATGGCTTTTATGTTTGGAGAAGAAAAAAAATCATATACTTAATTTGGTTTTGTCTGGACATCTGGGGGCACATCCTCAGCTGCTGTAAATCATGACAACATAACCTATGTTAGGTACTGCCCCTGTAATAATTTATCTCTGTAGCTAAGCAGTCTGTCACTGCTGTGCAATTTAGGCATCCTGGAACTAGCTTTAAACCAGCTATCCTGAGAAATGCTAGCAGTGCAGCTACAGTAAAACGGAGCTCAGTGTGGGTTAATTGCTGAAATATTTGCCCAACTTCTTGAGCAGGTTTTACAACCCCTGCTAATCTCCTGTATGCAGCTGTATTTTGACAGCTTGGATGCTGGCTGCAGACCAGTTTCAGGTGAGCTCTGCTGTGAGTGCAGCTTTGCCTGCTCAGCAGAGGCTGGGGTGGGCACATGCTGAGCCTGTGGTTGCTGTTTAGGTGCTGCACCACTCTTGTTATGCCGGGTCCAGGAACTGATTTTGTTGAAAAATTACCTATCAAAAAACGAATTGCTTTTTGGCCAGACCAGGTCCTCATTCCAGCTCCCCACATGAGCATAGTTTGTGCTGGGGAGCTGCACCCAGACAGGAGGAAGGGTATTTCATATTCCTCCTCTTGGTTAGCCTGTTATTTAAAAGAAAAATATTTGACCAGGTCTCTCTTCAAAAAATCACACACAATTTAGAAGGTGCTGTGCTTTGGTCCTGGAGTAAAAAGCCATGATTTATATGCAGCATGCTGGTTCTTCCCCGAGGGTAAGGTGAGTTAATAGAACCCACACTTCTCCCAAAATCATGTGAGTAACAGCTCCTGCCAGCCAGCAGCATCTCTAAAGCTTAGAATTTCTAAACTATCTGTTAAGTTCTGAATGTGTTGTTCTTAACAACACACAGTTGTATCTACTCTTTAATCAAAAGGACATTTATGAATTACACTGATGGAAATTGGCATTGAGGAATGCTACTTGATAAATCAATATTTGATTGAAAGGTAAGAGTATTTCCAGATAAGGTCAAAACAGGTAAAAGTGTATTTTGCTAGTGGTTATATGACTAAGGAAAAAAATGCTGAAGACTTATTGGAAATGATTAAAAATAACTTGATCAGGTTTATTTATTTTCTCCTTGTGAAACAAAGACATGTTACTTGCATGTTGCTTTCAGCAGTTGAGCTGGGAAAGATTTTCCTTTGTTATGGTTCATAGAAGCACCTATTTAAGGGACAATATAGTTTGAAGTCTTGTATGTTTAAAGCTTGAATTTTATTTTATTTCATTTTATTTTATTTCATTTTATTTTATTTTATTTTATTTCCTTACAGGAGTCTTTTCCTGGACCTTGCAAGATGAGAGGCTGACAAAAAGGTTTTCCTTCTTTCTACCCATTTCAATCAATTGTTTGTTTTCTTATTTTATTCTGTCCAGTGATTTAGAATTAACCTTTGGAGAGGTACCAAGAAAAATACTTAATAATATGTAAAATACTTAATCTTTGACTTTCAAGTTGCATTTTCCTACGTGCTATAAGAAGTTTTAAACAATGTTTTTACAAATCTGCATGTAGCCATCTTTGAGAACAGAACACTGCTGTTTTTTGTTAATTCTATGCATCTGCAGAGGTTTTCAGGGTGGATGTTGATAAAATAATATGTCTGTCTTTTAGAAATTAATGTGCATTAAATTAGAACCCTTGTTCTAATTTTTTTTTTTATGATTGGAATTGATTTAATGAGGTATAAATTCTGAAAATTTGCTATCTATCTCAAAGGGAGCTGCACTGCCTAGACTGCCTGAAAATCCAATATTACTTTTGATATAGTCTTAAACACCAATTAAATAGATTAAATATCCCATATGTAAGCAACCTATTGCTGAATTTTTTTACCTGAAAATTAGTGCATATCATCTTTCCTAGAAGAGTCTAACAGGATTGTATGCAAGGCTCCTGGATCTTTTACAAGGCTAGGCAGGACATTTGCATAAACCAAACTTTAATTTACTGACTTTTGCAAAGATTTAGAAATTTTAAAATGCAGACAGAAATCCTGAGTTTGAGATATACTGCTGGTATGTTCCAGGCCCAAGTTAGTGAATTTATTTATGGCTTAAAGGTACTATGTTACATGTAGTTGTCCTCTATTATAACAAAAAAAGAGTGGGGTGAGTTTGGATAGCATTTAATTGAGATAGTTTTGTTTGCCAGGTGGTTTGTATTGTAATTTCTCTGTCAAGTATACATCCAGCATGCAATGCAAAACATATACAGATTAGCAGCAAAAATTCAAAAAGTTTATTAGTTGCAACCATTAGAGTGATAGATTAGGAGAAAGGAAATGTAACTGGCAGCAAGTTTAGAGAAGACTCATTACTAGACTGGCTTGCTTCACTTGTTTAATAATGTCTTACAAAAAATGTTATATGAGAAGTTCAATGAATAATGCAGCCTTCATTAAGTTATGTAAATGAATGTAGCTTCGTGGGTGGGTTAGAAATAAAATATTTAACAAATCTGTTTATATCCAAAGAGTAAAAGCAGCGGAAACAGCTTTTAAAGAATCTGAGATTTAAATATTTAATAGGTGACAGACAGAACTTTCCTAGTAGGACATAATAGTGATGTTTTTAATAGGTGTTTACAGCTTGCCTCTCAGTTGCAACAGAGGCAGGGCAAGATATTAAGTGTTCTCAGTTAATGAAATGTTATTTGTGCCTTTATCAGCAGTCCCAACATTGCAGTTTCCCTTGTATGCCGTTAGTGCCCCGGAGACATGCAGGGCTTGTGGGATTTGCAAGGCTGGAAGAATCATTTCCGCAAAAGTGACTTATGATATACTTGTTTGCCAGGTCGTTTTGTTCACAAATACACAATCATTCATATGTTGCTAGATTTCAATTATTTTCTTTTCCCCAATTTATGACCATTTAGGAAAGCCTTAGAATTCATGGGTTCAGGCTACGCTGCTGTGCAGGATAACTGTCACAACATGAGAAAATGACAAACTCAGGACTAAATCAGGCATAGACAACATGTTCTCCTACCACACCCACAAATGCCAACCTTTCTTAGGCTTCTCCCAGAGCAAATCCTTGGATTTGGGCCTCACAGCTTACGCAGAAGGTCAAAGATTGTTGGAGGCTGTTTTTGAGCAAAAGGGGGAATAAATTCCAGAGCTGAGGGCCCCTCACAGGATCTCTCTAGAGATAAAAGTAACCCAAATCCAGTCAGTACCATTTGCACTCTTGAGTAGGAGGCAGGCCCATAACTTTCTGGGGTGGTGGGAAGCTGAAAATATTGGTGTAACTACAGAGATGTGGGTCCTGAGCAGTGCTCTAGGTACAGTTTAAGGAGGAGATGCACACAGGCACACATCTACTGAGACTTGTTAGGTCATCTTTGTTAATGCTGCTTTAAGTGAAATAGCTTCCTCTAGGAATTGCTATTTTGAGGGTAAAAGCAACAATTTAGGTTTGGGATTTTTTTCTGCTTGAGCTCTATAGGGTCAATTTGCTATATCTGTATCTCAGAAATATACTGCTTTTATAAAATATCACCAGAACAAACATGTTTTCAAGATTGAACCTGAATTTTCCATGGAATTATAGTAGGTCTTGGTTTCCTTGGCTTGCTGACTTGATGTAAAGCAGCAAGAGGCTGTGGTGTGCTTTACCTCTTAGCCTTTATTTTGTATCTGAGCCCTCCTGAATGAGCTAACTGCTTATATCCTGTGGGAAGGCACAGAAGGGACTGCATGTTGCCCTGCTAGCAAGAGTACTGCCTGCCTGTGTGAATAGAGTTGGGGTTTTTTCCCCCCTCTAAATTCTACATCCTGCCCCTTCTCATCAAGCACGCTGCTTCTCTCCAAAGCTTCCCTTGGAAGCCCAGGAGCTGCCGAGTAATCGGAAACTGCTACCTGACCTGGCAATAGCCCCCTCTTCTGTGAATTGTCCCGGCAATAGCCTCCTCCTTTGTGAATTGTCCTTAACTTTGACAAGAATGGAAGGAGATAGGGTGGGAACAAAGGGAGCAGCAGTGAGAGCAGCAGCCCCACTGCTCCAGCGCCACACTGCTGGCCTGGCTGCGTGGCACACAGGTGATTTTCATCCTGGTGTCATCCTCCTTGTCCCTCTGTCTCTGGCTCTCGGTGTCATTATATTAAATAAATATTATTGGTGTTAATGATGCTGCCTGCAGCACTGCAGCAAGCTAGCCACGTGCATTACAAATCTAGCAGTAAAGAGAAAAATTAATAATTAGTTTTGCTTGAAGTGATGGCAGGTTGTGATCTTTTTCCTCATTGTATGACATGAAATGTCTCAGATTTGTGACATTTCCGAGGGAACTTTTCCTTTTAACTGGGACTAAGAGCATGTTGGTCTCTGAAATTCACTAATTGTCAGTCGGTATTTCTAGGAAAAAAATCTCAAATTTCAACCACAAGGACATGCACAGCAGAGTATATTTTACAGGGATCAGTTACTTGCCTGCAGAGTAGAACCATCCACTTTTTATGGAATTGTCTTGTTGGTCTCCTCCTTTGCATACTGCTAGTAATTTTTTTTTAATCAATAGTTTGCAGACGTACTTATTATCAAAGTATTCCCGAGCAGAGAAAGGAGACAGGCTGAGCATGTTGATGTGGAAAACCAAGAGTCCTTAAGCAGTCAAAGGTACTTGTTTGTTTTGGTGGCTCCTTGGTGATTGTCCTTTTCACCTTTTATTAACCTGCAAATGGATTAGCCCTCGTAAACTAAAGAGAAGAGACCAGTGCACAACCCACTGCCCCAGAGATAAGGTCACAAAGAGGGGACGTGTCCCGAGTACAACCTCGGAGAAGAAATAGAAGTCTGAAGGCATTTACACGAGGCTGCCATCGCGCTTTACTAGCCCTACTGTGATTTACCGTATCAGTTCAACTGCTGACACCTTTATGTCCCTCCCTCCTATCCCAGCAGGCCACAGAGACACAGTCCATGATAGATGCTGGTGAACTTTTCCTCTGATCACCTTCTGAAGAACTTTCCCATAATCTATTGTTTTCTATCACAGTGGAAAACAAAACAAGGGGGTTTTTTTGACTTTCAGTTACCAGCTATTTTGCCCTAACTTTAAAGCAATGTACTGAATTTATTACATCAGTGTGAAAGAAGTTTTAAACTCTTGTCTCTTTATCCTACTCCCTGAACTTAACATGGTCCAGAGTAAATCAACGTAATTGCTGTTAGACCTACATTGTTGCAGGAATGTTTTATATTCCATGTTGTCAGTTATTTAGAACAGTTAATTGAAATTGCAACCATAAAGAGAGGAAAGCTACAGTTAAGAAATTAACTTTTTTTTTTTTTTTAGTGCCTGTGGCTACTTATATGAATTATATAAAGAGCCAACACTAACTTTTATGTAAGACCAAAAGTGTCTGGAATATCTAAAAGGAAAAATACATTTGTGTATTCAAGGCAAGTATTTCCTTTAATTGACTGATAAAAATATAAGAGCCCATTCTGGATTGAGAGAAGCAGCTGACCTATCATTCTTCTTTATAACTCCAAAATAGTTACCAAAATTTTGTATTTGCCTCTAAATAAATAAATGCCACGGGCTACACCTGGTTTGTCTCATCAAAATTCAGCACCAGTGTTACAGCATGAGGGAGAAAAGAAAGTCACAGCAATGTTAACAAGGGGTATTTTGAAGAGAGTGCACTTGGAAGAGGGGGAAACTGTGCCACACACCCTCCAGAGAGTGTTCTTCCTCTGAGTGTGCCCTCAGCTGGGTTCCTTGCTCCTGCAGCCTGCAGAAAGGCTGGGAAGTGTGTACAGAAGCATCAGTACCCGTGTAACAGGGAGTTAAGGAGTGGCTGGGCCGGGAAGGAGATATTCAGGGAAGGCTAAGTCAGCACTTGTCAATAGTGACCTGATTGCAGAGCTGATCAGCTTCATCCTTCATCCTGATCAGCACAGAATTATGCTTGAGAAGGTCTACCATAAAATGCTCCCAAATAGGTTTCCCCAATTTTGTGCAAGGCTCTGTGTTCTCTCTGGGTTGTGAGTGTTGCAGATTTGAAGTTGGTTTGGGTTTTTTGTTGTTGTTGTTTTTTGATTTTTTTAAAAATTATTTTGTAATGGCTTCTTATAATTAACATTGCTGTAGAGGAAGATTTGGCTTAATGTCATTTAGCAAATTATTTGTCTTGCTATTTTTTTCTTCATATACTGAACTTCATGCACTCTAAGCCCAACTTCTGGGCTCTGCTCTATTAGCACAGCTGCCTGTGGTCCTGCAACACTTGTTCTTAGCACAAGTGGCAAAAATACAATTGAGATATGATAAACCCATCTTGTATTTCTGAATTCCTTAAAACCGATTGCTTTATCTGGCAGCATGAAACCTGCAGTCAGTTAGACATAGAAATATTTACTCACACTACATGTGGGCAAATGCACATAGTTATACACCTAGCTATATAAAGTGGGGTAGAAATATGAAAATTTGTTTTAAATTTCGTATTACCTACACTAGGCAAAGAAATAGAGATGCACTGTGGACTTGATGCTTAACCTGTCACCTTTAAAGAAAGCACAGTGTGTGTCCCACCTGGCTTCTACTTCTGTTGTGCTTCTTGTTTGCTGAAGGCTGGAGGAAAGACAAGAATTTTAGCAGCAGATTCTTGACCAGACACACTGTCCTTGCAGCCACAGCAGAAAAGGGCAGGAGTGCAGCCAGGCCACCAGCTTGTGACGAGGTCAGAGTAGGTGCCTTCGTGCCTGCTCACCCTGCTCAGATGGAGGGACATGAGTGTGCTGAGGACACAACAAGCAGGGAGCATGGAAACGCAGCCCTTTGCTGCTGTTCTACTCAACACTCGTGCACCTTGCAGCTCCTGCAGGCTGAGCTGGTGCAGGCACCAGGGTCACCTCCCTGCCAGCCTCCTCCTTTCCCATCTCCCTTTCATCTCCGGCACGTCTCTGATCCCTTCGATCTGAAGCCTCCCTTCCCTGCTGCAGACCCTGTACAGAGAGTAAACGCCGTTCGCCTCCCCTCGGGCTCCCTGTGCCTCTCTGCCCTGTTCCAGCTTTCCCTTTCTCCCCGTGTCCCTCAGCAGCGCTCACGGTGGCCACGTCTCCCTCCATTCCCGTCTGAATTGCCTTCCTCAGTCTCCTACCCCTAGTGAAGGCAGACTCTCCAGTCTTTATTTGTCTGGGAAATGGCTCATTTAACTGGGACAGGGAGGATAGCCAGGGATGAGAAAGGGCCATTGTTATGCTGAAAGCAGTTAATGGGTGCCACCAGACACTTGTGCGATCTACAGACCGTAGCACAAGTCCCTTAAGCAGTGCTGGTACTGCCCAGGCCACCAGGGTTTCCCACTTCTCCCTCCTCAGTTTCCAAATTTTTGTCCTGCTGGTCTGGTACCATTCCTTGGCATTTTCTAATGAATCTGATGAAGTAGTCAAAACACACCATACTACAGTGGGAGAAACACCCTGGAGTTGAGGAAAGGCCTTATGATATCAAAGGCCTGAGGCTTTGATTTGGAGAGCTGGCAGTCCCTCCGTGGATGGGAAGGACTGGGGATGGAGCTGCACACAAAGCTCCATCCACACACAAAGCTCCATCCACACACAAAGCTCCATCCACACACAAAGCTCCATCCACACACAAAGCTCCATCCACACACAAAGCTCCCTCCGGCTCTGCTGGAGCACCTGGCCATTGGCCGGCTTTGTGGAGACAGGGTGGCATTCTGTGGCCCAAGCCATTATTTCTCCTGAGCATTTAAACATGCCATTAGAAAAAAAACAACCCACAATTTTCCTGCAGAAAATATTTTTTTTTACAGACAGACGCTCAGCCTTCAGCACATATGTAGGTCAGCTGCACGGTCTGGGTGTCCTTATTTAAATAAGGAAGTCTTCCTTTGTGTTCCTGTAGAAATTAGGCTTAAGTCACGATTGGACTGGAGCTTTTATGGTTATTAGGCAAAACCACTGTCAATTTAAAAGCCTAAATAACTTAGGTTTTTACACCAAAAATAATTCATTTCACAGTACTTCTACTTTTCATGGGCCTGCCTGTTAGAGGCAATGCGAATATTGGCTCAGTTTTTCAGTTCTGCTGTGTGGAGACTTGTGAGTTACTTAAATGTTCACCCTTTCCCATGGTGTTTCTCTTTCTGCCTCACCCCCTCCCTGGATCACAAGTGCTGACTTTAATGCTTAACGTGAGCAGTAAGTCTCTCAGAGTTTTCCTGTGACCAAAAGAACTGAAAGATGAGTAAGATTCTGCAGGTCAGAAATTGACTGTTACTGATTCATTGAAACAAATCCAAGTGGCTGTTGGAATGTCTGTAAATATGCTGTAATGAATCACTACAGTGACCTCTGAGGGGAAGATAATGTGTCAGATATTGCCTACAGATATGTCTTGTAGACTGGTATGGAAGATGGTTATTCCCCAATAGGCGCAGGGAAGGCACTTGAAATAAATCCTATTAGGACCAGGGTGGCTGGCATATGGTGTTATTCCCCTTCCACATCCAGCTCAACTCAGCAGTGGCTGGCGCAGTTATCGTTGTCCTTTAATGGTCCATGAAAATGAACTTTTGATCCCAGTCCTGTTTTAAGTAAACAGATGACCCCATCAAGCAACACCACCCCATTTGGGAGCTCAGCAGAGGCTAAAGCTAGCAGTAAAAGATCTGCCATTTATAGACACTGCTAGTGAGCTGTGAACTTTCATCCAGGGGGTGATAGTGGTGAAAGGACACAGGAGGAAGTAGGAGGAGTGACACTTGGGCCTTACCAATTTATGGCCAGGTTTTTTTAACTCTAGTTCCTTCTGTCAGAAGAAATGTTGGCAAAGAAGGATACTATCCATGAATAAACTCGTGAGGAAGGAAAGGTTAGTAACCCCTCCTGCCTCTCCTAGAGGTTGCCTGTGTAGTGGCAGGAGAGAGTTCACATCTGGTCCAGCTGTCCCTGCCTGCGGTGGCAGCCCGACACCCTGCTGCTTTTAGCAGGAGTGATGCTGAGGGATGGAGGGCAGCACACGTGCAACCCCGGCCCTGAGCTCAGCTGGGCGATAGAGTGAGGAAGTGCCTCCAGCTGAAATTGTGTGCAGACTGAACTCTTTCCCATTTCAGTGCCAGAAACCAAAACTCTGTTGCAACATGGTGTGCTTAAAGGCTGCCACAGGCCACTTCAAATTTGATCTTTAAAGTGTTTTTTCAAGACCATGAAAATTCACTGTCTATAAACCTTTTTTTTTCAGATTATTGCAATCTTCTTTGTTAAGCCAAATTCATTAGTTTAAACTTAAGGACTGCCTTATACCATAAAGCTGGATAACCTTTTTTTTTTGTTTGTTTGGGGGAAGGGAGCTGCACGGCCTTTCACCTTCCAGCTTTACAAGCAAAGCCAAATTTCTGGGCAATCACTGCAAAATGCTTTTTCCCTCCCCCTCTTCCAGTGATGGCTGCAAACAAAGGTCTTTAGGGCTGGCTACTCCAGACTTCAGGACTTTTAAAGGTCTTTACTTGACTGGAGATCAAAGGTTTCTCCTTAAAGAGTTTATCACTCAGACAACTCTGCAGTTAGCATTTCAAACTGGGTTTACAAGTCAAATAATTTAGCAATTTCTTCTAACCATGTGGCCTTATGCAGAGGCTGCTGGATGCCAATTATAGCACCATTATGACATGGAGTGCAGCACTATCTATTGACAAATGTGTGTACCCTTTTCACCATTCTTTACTGCAGAAAAAAGAGGTTTCCACATATTCTGAGTAGGTCCCAGACTGCTCAGCTGGGGTTTGAGCTCCCTTCCTGGGATTGTGGATTCCTTCTTTGTCACCTTGAGTATGGCTCTTCAGCCCTCTGTGCCCTGGCAGAAAATGTTTTTCTCCTTGGAAAGCATGAGAGCTATGAAGACAAGTAACAGGATGGTGAGCATTATTATCATTGGTGTAAAATGCAGCAATATGACTAAAACAAGACCCTAAACACAGCTCAGATGTTCCTGACCATTGACATTTCTCTTTTCAATGTTGCTATCAGACTGTCCTGACACAAGGAAGAAGGGATTGGTGTGTACAGGCCAAGCCAATGACCAAAACACTGTTGTCAGCAAACCTGCACAAGCACATTAGCTGCTTGAGTCCAGAGCTCTGTTTATTTTCTGTGCTCGGTTATCATCTGTTATGTTGTTGTAGGTTCCCTTGCCGTGCTAACCACTTTAACCTCCTTCCAAAAGTGCACTGAACAATGACACTAGCACCCATCTTGGATTCATATAGCTTTTCCTCTCACCAGGCAAAGGAATGGAGCCATTGAATTGTCTTGGGGATGGTGAAACCTAGGGTGAAACTTTTGTTCCTGTTAGTCCTTTACACATGTCATCACAAAAAATATGTGTTTACACATGTTGTACTTTAATTTGGATGTAAAATTATGGTGGCAATATCAGCTGCACATTAAATTGTCAGAAGAGTAATACATGGAATTCATTGAAGGGGAGGTGCCTAGGCTTTCACAAACAATCAGCCTGTTGTAAGCAGAGCTGTGCAACAAGTATTTTATATCCTATATATCCCTTCTTTATGCACCTGGAGGGAGGTTTTGCTCTGCCTGTTAACTATGGAGGCATAGGGTCTGACTTTGGCTGGCAATTCCAGAACAGAAGCATTTTATGGTCGAAGAAAGTGAAAAAGTCAGTGAATCAGGTTTTTCAGACAAAAGGCTGAATGGTTTCTCAGACCTCCTGTACAACCAGTAGTTTACACAGTATTTAGGCAATGTTATTACTAGTAGTTTAGCTGGCTAATCGTTTTCAATTCAAAGTGCATGGAACAGTAAGGAAAATGTCAGCGTGCTATGGGTAATTTGTGGCATACATTTTTTCCAGATGGACTTTCTGTCTTGTACATGCCCATCATGATGAAGGCTGATATGTTCAGAATTATGAGTGATTGAGCACTCAATAGAAGAATTGCATGTTGTTACTAAATAAATGGTGTGTTCTACTTGCATCTATAAGCATGTGAAAGGCTGGTTAAGGATAGCTTTTAATTTAGGATATATTAGGTGTACATTAAGTACAACTACTCCCTCTAGTTTTACATGACAGTGGTATCTACTGAACATCCTGATAACTTAACAATGTTAAATTCTTAGGAAGCATTTTGATTATCAGACCCTTTCCTTCACAGAGAGGGTGGTTATTTTCTACATTATTGGAAGTGAATAGCTTCTATTCCCCAGGCTGGCAGTTTCTACAAGAAGCCAAGGTCCTTCACACAAACTCATTGCAGAGAACACAGAAGGTGTTGCATCCTTCTCCTGAGCAGATTTTGCATGTTAGCCTGTCCTTGCAGTGTCCACACATGCAGAAGGCTTTTGCAGACCAAAATGAAGATAATAATGATAGTGGTATGATATCAAGAGACCATTGTCTAACACAGGGACCATGCAATGTTATGTACAAAAGCAGGGTATAATTCAGAAGACATCATTTGAGTTAATAAACAAAATTCCACTTGAATTTGCAAAACCAGGCTGTATCTAGCCAAAAAGTCTTGCAGGACTTCTCTAGCAACCCAATCTTTATGCAGGAGTCCTATAAAGAGACTCTCTTATTTATTTTATTATTATTTAAAATGTCATAGCATCTAGGAACCTGTAGCATGAACTAGGAGTCTAAAAGAGCATTTTCTAAAACATATTTGTTCTCAACAAGCTACAAACCTTGAGGGCCCTAGATGCATTAATTTTTTACTAGATATGCTTAGAAGAGGGGAAATAGCAGTGATGTTTCCCTTTCATCTAATTGCCTACTAATGCAAGTTGCCATCCAAGACACAGGAAACATGAGTCATACCTTGGCTGGGTGACATGCTTCAGCCTCTTGCTGGGAAGGTATTCCCAACCACAGAGCCTCCAGCAGCACTGTGGAGTGTTCGGCTCAGGGCAGAAGTTTGACCTTACCTGGAACTGTTCCAGACCATGATCAGAAATATTCACTCCTCTGGTCAGGAAGCAGGATGCTACCACAGGAGCTGGAGTGCTTCTCTGAAAGTGACAGGCTTGGCTGCACCTTTAATGAAGATGTACATCAAGAAAGTTGATTAGGATGGGTTTGGTGTCAGTTTGGTTCCCATGTTGGTGAGATGGCTGCTTGAGCATGGAGCTGGTGTGTTCAACTCTGCTTTTCACAGTGCAACCCCAGCTCTGTATAACCCAAGCTTTCCAATGATGATTGTGCTTGATTTTTGAGAGAAGAATACTTTAAAAGATCAAAGTTAAGCTCCTAGGAACCCTAATGCCAAAGGCTCAGGTTTAACCCTCTGTGATTTAGTTCAATTGTTTCTTGGGATGACAATACAGGTCAGTGCATTCAGGAGGGTATTTGCCCATTGCAGGCCTGGGAATAGTGGTTAAAACTGACAAGAGTGAGGCAAGAAACAGCAACACTGACTTACTGCAGAAATGCTCATATTTCCTAATGGACTATCACCTTTTCTGTGCCTGAATGTGAACATTGTCCACTTTATTATCTCTGTCTGAAAGAGGAATTGAATAGAAGATAGTCACAGACCTGAACCTTTCTGAGTGATTTATCAAGTAGTAGGAGAATTCTCAATATGAGGGTTAAATCTGGAAAACAGCTGTGTTATGAACTGAATCAATGCAAAATACAAATTCCTTGTTCTCTCATACCCTATTTGGTTTGTTCATTTTATTTCAATGTAGTAAATGGGGATCCAATTTTGCATTCCTTACTCAAATGCACAATTAATGTAAAAGAATCCCCTTGTCTGAAAACAAGTTGTGAAAGGCCTGAGTTAAAACAGCAGGACCAGGCAGTAAGTCATACACTGCAGAATAATAACTTCTTAACATAATATCATCATGTGCCACAAAAACTGAAACTAAAATATTCACACTGACCATAAAAATATCTTTCTACACTTCACCACATCCTAAGGTATGTTTTCTTTTGGAAGTAATGTATAATATATTCCTACCATTACTATTGCTTGGTGAAGTGGCTCTTGCAAAGTTTACTGTCTGCTGAAGCAAGGTGGGGGGAGGAAGTGGAGGGAGAAAGAGCTTGTTTTTAAATTTTAATTTTGAGAGAAACTATATTAATATGTCAATATCTTGCAGGAATCATTTTACAGATAGCTTTACTCTGGCAACAGCAAGGTAATTTTTATATCAGAGCTAGTAACTTTTTTTCAAAAGCAATATATGTTATCATGGCACTGCTCTATAAAAGATCTTCTTTGACACTGCTGTTGCGGGTAATTGCGATCTAGTCACAAAACCCATTCTCAAAATGTATGAAACTTGGCTGTCAAAACAGCTACTTGCTTCTACTTCTTAAAGGAAAACTCTCCTTCAATGTCCCCTTTCTAAGAGTTAAAACTTTCTTTGAAATCTGGAAAAAAATTACTCAGAGCTAGATTATAACCATTTATTCTTGCACTAATTTGGTTTTAAAATTAAGAAAGGTTTTTCCATTTTGAGTATAGAGAACCATTCCAGCAGAATTCACTGTATTGCACCACACAGACCTTTTCATTCTCTTCTCCAAGGTCCTGTCAGTACAGCAAGTTTTCTCTTTAGTCATTCAATTGTGAACAAAGATGAATTTAAAATATGGGCTAATGTGAACAGTATTCCAGATGAGGCTCGAACAACACCTTCTCCAGTGTTATGAATGTTTGCCTATTTCCACTGGAAGTGCCTCACCTCATATATTCCAGGATCACTTTTGGCTTTTCCCAGCCATATCATGTTGGCAAGTCAGTCTTTCCATGATCAGGTAGTACCTCCTGACCTTTTATTTTTCCTTCAGTGCTTTCCAGCTGATGAGACTTATTGGTCTCATCTTAGTCTAATTTTAATTCTTGCTATTAGTTGCTAAACATTCCCTTTATATATTACTTTTCATGCCACTAGCACACTCTTAAGTGCCATTCTCTTTTGGACACTACCACCCTCTTGACTTTTTGCCATCTTATGAAATGAGATGATCACAAAACTGATCACTATGAAATTACAGTAGTAATTTCTTGTCCAACCACCTCTGACCAAATATTGCTTCTTTTAGAACCTCTCCCCTAGCAAAATCCTCATTCTCCTCACAGCTCTCAATTCCTACCTTCTCTGTCTTAACTAGTGACACCTACAAAACACCAAGTGCTCCAATGCAGGCATTTTCTGTACCCGAAATTCTGTTATTTCTTCAAAACAAACCACCATGAAATGCCTCATCCAATATGATTTATTTACCATGAATTCTCACTGGTAGAACTGAGCTTCATATGTTAGTTCTGTACAACATCCTATGAAACAATCCTTAACTTGTCAGGAAAAATTTAAAATGTATGCATTTAAAATATGGAGATGGTATTGTTAACAGCTGCAGCTTTGTAATACATGAGTGCAATATTCAATAGCTAATTCCTCCCATAACAGAGGGGATAGAATGCAGAAGCAGCAGGATAATGCTTTTTAAATGATTGTCTGACTTGCTTTTTTTTGTCTGTTTTTTCCTCCACTGAGAATCAAAATTATTAAATTCTTTTAAAGTGGATGAAAAACATTTCTGTGACTATAGTTGTGCTAAAAATCAACTTTATTTATTGATTGATTAAATCTTTAGAATAAAGACCTGGCATAGTTGATCCATCCTAATAGAAAACCAAGATTCAAGAAATATTAATATTCTCCTAATTACACAAAGATTATGTGCATACTAACTTCTTAAAGTATAAACTAATGCCTTCAATTCAGTACCATTTCATGACTTTACATTCTTTTGAGATCTAGATTTTTGTGAAGCACAATGGAATAGACAAAGAAGAAGAGGGATTTTGTCTTTTTGTGGTACGGACAACTTCAAGCAGATATAGTTACCCATATAAAGCTATTCATATACTATTAAAAAAATAGAAATTAAATGTAGAGAACCTTCAAGAAGTTTTCATCCTTGGAATCTCTTGTAAAATACGTTCTGTAATTTTTATATTAGTCATTCTTTTAATAGTGGAAAAGATTTATAATTCTCAGATATAAGTCCCTGGTTCTTGTTTGTTCTCCTATATTTTTTAATCAATTATTTATTAATTTTTTTTGGAAAAAGGAATAAGTAGGTGATTTGGAATCAGATTTGGTCAGATGACAAATACATGTAGCAAGGCATCCAAATCTTTTCTTGGATGGAAAGAACCTATGATAAATAGGCTTTTTCTCCTCCTCAAAAAATTAACCAACCAAAAAAATAAAATCAAACCACAAAAAAGCCCAAAGAACCAAAAAACCCCCTCAGCATATTTATAACTACTGAAATCCAGCTAAAAATTATAAGAAGGTAAACATTTTTGCAGATGACTTCAGACTCAGACACCTGGTTTTGCAGCACAGAACCACCTGTGCAGAGTTAAACAGGAGAGGAAGGAAGTACAGTACACAAGGTGAAAATACAGGGCAAGGCAATGTGATGTATCCTATAAGTCAAACAAGAGGCTGTTTGTATATGACCCTTCTGAGGCAGGGTATGACTTCCCAAGGCTGGAGCTCTCTACAAAGGGATGCATAAATAGCAGTTGTTCACAGCAAGGGTTATACTATATGGCTATTAGAGTGAATAGAAGCAGCTCACTTCTTTCCAATGACAGGAAATAAGGTCAAGCAAAGATAACAGGTCATTGAATTAGAGGTTTTCAAAATATTAGTCTTACGCCTTTAGTATGGAGTGAATGAGTGGGTTCTCTTTAAATGTCCTGCTTCTGAAACTCAGGGACATTTGAGACCAAGCCTATGAAACAGCAATTGTGAGGTTTTAGATCTGCCTGACCCAGCCCCACTTTCTCCAGGAGACAGTATATTTAATAACACAGTCAATCTGAAGGCAAATCTTTTAAAAAGCAGCTGAGGCCTTCTGGACTGGTTTGTTCAGTCTGCATGTTCTCTCCAGAAAGAAGGGAGAAGAAATCATGTAGGATGTCAATGCTGTAATAGCAATGTTAAACATCTGCCTTGCTGGAGAAAATAAGTATTTGTATAACAGTATCTTGTTTACTATTAATCTTTAATACCTGCATGTGCTGCAGGAATAGTTATCTTTTTCTATAATTCCTAATGGACTAACTACATAATCAATTTCCAGAGGGACCAAGCCTTAGCTTTCTTGCTAGGCATTTGTTAAAGGAAAATTGGTCTTTTCCTGTTACACGTTGCTGAATGTGACACATAAATCATCCAAAACCAGTCATTAGCATGTTTTACAGTGCAAGCATTTAATATCAAAATTTGTTAGGGAAATAGTTTCTCAGTGATTTCTAGAAGCTCAGTCTGAGCTACTGCCCTCTTAATCTCTTCAAATCTTACAAAGTGTTTTTTCCTGCTTTTTCAAAGCATGAAGCAACTGCATCTGTAATAGATATATGAAATGAAATCACAGACAAAAACTTCAGGTAAACTCTTACTCATGTTCAGCAATCACACAATAAGTGCACCTATATAAACTTGTTCCATAATGGGGTGAGTTCAGTAGAGTGGATTCAAAATTAGTGTAGTTGCCAGCAATTATGAGGATATGGGCAAAAACATGGAAAAATTGAATATACTTTTGGTTTTGGTAGCACCTATACTAAAACAGTACCTCATATTAATTTTGTATTGATTTTTGTAATCAAAATCAGAAATTTTAAAAAATCAAACACCAAATTACTTCTTACAGCTATACAGCTGTAACAGTTTTTGTCTCAGCTGTGTACATGTTCCCTGTGTTTAACAGGTATGCAATTCGATTTTGCACATATGTTGTTCTTTCAATAAAATACAAATCACTGCTAAGTAATTTCTGAATAGTTGGTAAATTCATGTAGCATAAACAGATAGACTCCATATTTTGTTCTAGTGTTTGTGCATACATTCATGTTTCAAGTCAAAGAACACTGCATAAGGTAATTTTTTTTTTAAATAATAGAAAGTCTTGTATGTAATTCTAACAAGAAAGGGTAAAAACTCTTGATGGTCACTAATGTGTTAGTTGGGTTAAAAAACCCCTTTCTTATTATCCCTTAATCATAGGCAAGTTCACTGATTCAAGTTCATCAGCTGCAAGACAAGGGAAGAAAAAAATTTCACACTTTGGTGTTCCTTTTGTAATGCTGCAACTCCTCCTTTAAAATGAGATAAAGCATATTTCTAACTCAGCCTTTCAAAGGAAAACTCCTGATCCTACATAGTCTGAAATTCCTGAGTTTTTGAATGAAAAATGCTTATGCATCATTCTACAAATTTGATTACAAACTTGAGTCCTGCTGCTTTGTCATATTTTCTATCCATACAGGTGCATAGTTTTTTCTTTGGCTGTACATGTATGGACTTTCTCTGTCTATTGTAGCAACATCCATAAACATCGATATTGTATCTGAGGTGCCTGCTGAGCGTTTCCGACACTTACCCTGGGAGGAGCACACATGTTAGCAATGATAGTCCAGCTGCTGCTAAATAAATCATAATGCCATCTTAAAAACATTGACAAAATAGAACCAGATTCCATATTGAAAGCTGGCCAATCTTTCATATCAATGTCTTTCGCAGAAATTCCTGGGCACCTGTTATAAGACTTACTCTTCACTTTTAATTAAAAGATATCCAGAAGTATTTTTATTAAATACCTAAGCACACATGGTCATTTCTTTTTATCTTTTGTTTCTTTTCCATAGAGTGTAAAATCATCTGCCAAGTATTGTACTCTGTGCAAAGTTTGTGGTTTGGGGGTCATGTTGAAATGGGTAACCAGAAAGATGAAAAAAATGGATGTAAAACTACAAAACTATGTTTGTATATCCAATACATAAAATGCAGACACTCTCTTTCATTTGTCTTGTGCTGCTCTCCAGAAATGAAAACATAATTATAGAATCATTTCCTTCTGGAGTATGTTACAGAATAAGTGTTACCCATATTTTAATAATAAGGAATGAAAACATACATGGGATAGGATTTTTAAATAACTCAATGGTACTTCCATATTTTTTGCATATAGGTACCCAAATGAAATCAAATTCATCAACATTGAAGGTTGCTTCATTATTTTTCTGGTTTTCTATTCCATGGTGAATGGATAGGCTTCTGTCTCTCCGTGTAGGTCTTTCTTGTAATGTTCTCTGCACATTTTCGTTTTTTATTCTGCATTACCTGACTTTTGTTTTCCCTGAGGCAAAATGCACAGTTACAAAATTTACCAAAGGCCTGGAGCGTTCAAAATGACAGTAACTCTTAACAGAAACACCACGTTCCTTTAGTGATTTTCTTTTGTGGGGGCTAAGAAATCCTTTTTAATGGTCTCTTTCAGAAATATGACTTTGAGACAATTTTCCCCTGTGTATCTGTGAGCTCTGCAGAACACAGTCTGCTTTCAACACAGGTTTTCAGGTAGTCATGTCCTTCAATCCTGCTATGTGTTGTCCTTTTGAAACAGTTTATTCCTATTGTTATAGCCTAATGCCATAACAGAAGAGTGATGGTAGTTGTCTTAAGAGGAAATAAATGAGACTCGGGTGCAGACTGTGGAGAGAAGAATATGTAGGCCAAGGAATGTACTTAAACCATTGGCTGTTTGGCACAGGGGAGAAGTACAGTGTATGTTCAGAGGAAAGCAGTGCTGTTAATATTAACCCACCATTTTCAGTGCACAGGGCTCCTGTCCTGCTGAAATTCTGTGTCAGACAAGAGCTATTAAGAACAAACTTAACAACAGGAACTGGTGGAAATTTACTTGTATATGTTGTGATAGAAATCATTAGTGACTAGTATGTGTGTTAGTTTGAAATAATTTCATCACCATGTGTTGCACAAGTGAGAACTACCAGCAAGAATCTTATATTGGGGTTGTCTACCACATATCTGCTAATTCAAGCTTTGCAAAAAACATTGCCAAACTAGGAGGCCCCACATGCCTTTTGTTTAACTTGCTGTATAAATTGTCTAACACCTTTAAAAAACTGTTAAACACTGTTTATGCAAAGGGAATCCCTGACATTGTGTGCCAAGTTCAATGTTAGCATGGTTTACAGACTATTCCCATGCCCACAGGGCTAGAAATTCTGCCCAAGGCCATAAGAAGGGTGTAGTCTGGTTTGGAGTGACTTAATATGAGGCAGCATGTCATAGAAGTACTGGATACTAGAAAATAATAAAGCATTTTAGATTAAAGGTAGAACTTACATATTTTGATTTTCTAGTTTAAATTTATGTGAAGAAATGACAAGAAGTCAGGGGATTTTTGTTTATTTTTCTTAAGTTTTTCCCCTTAATCTTGTTCTTTAAGATATTTTACTTTGTTAATATTGCATAGGTTACTATCTATATGTTAGAAGCATATATTCTGTTCATTTGTCTCTTTTCTTTCAGTAAAATACTCAATAGCCAATGGTTTAATTTTAAGCTCACTTAAAAGACATTGATAATGTAAAATAAAATGAATCTAGAGCTAAAATTTAATGGATAAACCACTGAGATTATTAAAACTGTTCCATATAATAAATAAAAAAGAGGAGTAAAACGAGCCTGGGATATTGTCATACACAAAGTACGCAAAACATCTCATCTGCTTTCTGGCATTAACCCAGCTGAGACCTAGCTACCATGTAAAAAACAGATTAAACTAACATCCATCAAGGTGAAAGATAATTATTGCTTGTGTCAGACAACACCTGTTTTTGCAGCATTCCTCAACTGAGTTAAACTAGAGACATGCTGAAGTTTTCCACTGAATTTTACATTTGACAGTTGCCTGAAGCAATTGTGTCTGTGGAACACCTTCACCTCTTCCTTTGTTTACTTTTTAGATAGACTAAAAAAGGTAAAATACTAAAGACAAAATTTCAAAAATTAAGCAGAAAATTCAGCAGCAAAATATGTCAACTTTTTGATGGATGTTTATTGAAAAGTGTTGCAATAGTCAGTCTTTTGTGATGTCCACATACAGATCTGTTGAAAACATTCATTTGGTAATGAATTCTGCTTACATTACTCAGGGGAGTAATCTCACTTCAGTGGAAGTTTGCAAAAGTTCAAGTAGCAGTTCCTAGATAATGTCATAATGTATTCCTGCTATCTTTAAGCAACACTGCATAGGTTGTAAGGCAGGATGTTCATCCTATTGCATAAAGTAATCTGTATTTCAGGCACTGATTTCACAACAAAGTCCTGCTTCAGTTGTGCCAAGACAGCTTAGAATCCATGGATCAAAGTGAACTCTGTTACATGAAAAGCAATGATACATATGAACAGTATAGCTTTCACAGGTCAGTTCACAGAAGGATTTGGATTTTTTTTTCCTTTTTTTTTTTTTTGATGAGTTTTTTGGTTTTTTTTTCCTTTTTGAGAGACATAGGATAAAGTTTGATTTTACAACTGTCTCTTGAAATAGACCTCTTAAAATAAAACTTATTTTTCCACTATATAGGAAAAAAACATTGAAAACTCTGTGTCATTAACTACCCTCCAAGGTACAATCTAACCTGATCAGGCTAAATACTAAATATTAAGAGGTCCAATCCAGGATTCACTTAGGTCAGATAGGGTGATATCTGATAGAAAGGCCAGGTGGATGATTATGCTAAACAGTAGCCCCTAAATAAATTTGTTAGGTGTATCAATGTGAATTGGTGCAAGTAATGGAGCACCAATCATCCCATTAAAATCAAAACTGCCAGCACAGGGTAACCTATGATAAACTGTGTTCAAAAGGTAAAGAAAACCCCTCTGCAAAGAATGTGCTTCCCAAGAGAGAAACACAGAGGTCCACAGAAGAGAATGAGCTGAGGTCACAGATGTGATGTTTATTGGGGCAATAGATCCAGAGGCAGCTCAGCATGGCTCACTGCAAAATGAGGCAGCAGTTAACAGTGTTTGGTACTGGCTGCTTTTAATGACAACTTCTAAAGATTGCACACAGATTTGAAAACAAACATGATCAGATGGAGAAATGTGAAACAGATAAAATGTATAAGCCAAAGGCCCTAAAAGAAAAGCTACTGCTACAATAATTTAGGGTAGGCAATTGTATCAGTGCAGATAAAAGATGCAAGATCACCTTGTGGGAAAACCTTTGCTGAATGATCAGGCAGAGAAACTATTTATGCTACTTCATCTGTTCTTAAGAGTTTTATCAGAGCATATCAGAGCAGTATGGCCACAGCAAGGGCAGGGCTGACACCTCAAATAGAGGGCTTGAAGGGAACTCCAGGGGTACCTTTCCATTGCAAACTCATTTGGAGGGCAGACCCTGGCCAGCAGAGTATGTTCTTAAGAGAGTAAGCATACTCCTGAGAGAATTAAGAAAGTGGAAAACAGAACAAAATCAGTAGAGGAGACCACAAATTGGCTCAAATCAATGGTCATTTCACCAGAAATTTAGTGACCCATAAAGATCCCTGAGTTTTTATTAAGATTGTTATGCAGGAGCAGTATTAGGTACTGACAGAAGAAAGACAGCGACAAAAAAAGCATGAACATTAAATAAAAAAGATACTCTGCAAAAATCATGGTCTTACAGTGGATGTCAGGATGACCAAGAAAATATTTCATAATACTTTATCAACATTACTCCCTTAATTTTCTAAAAACTTCAGAAAAACAATGAATGGACAGAGGCCCAGATGTAACTGGACAGTACAGTAACCAGGGGCAGGAGTTAAGAGTATGCAAACAGGAGGATTGTGTCTGTGGAAAGTGTTTTAGAGATGATGCCTCAATAGAGGATGAGGTCAGTGGAGAAAGCTGTCAATTATTTGAGCTGGAAATCTACATTGCTGTGAACTGTATTAACAATACAGCTGGTACTGATTACATAAAAGCACCACAGGAAATACCAGAAAGAGTAGATAAAAAAATGTCCTTTGGTTTAAGTGTATGAAAAATACATCTTTGTAGTTATGGTGGTAACTGTGGATGGTTTTAGTGCATTTCTTCACATCTTTCTTAATGTATTGATTCTGTGCTTTAGAATAATTGACTTAGAGCATGATTGAGGTACATCTAACCTAACCGAATAAAGGTGTAATTGGTGATTAGAGAAGCGCAAAGAGATCAGTGGGAGGAAGCAAATAATTAGCTTCCACACAATATTTTTCAGAGTTTTATATTCCAGAAAAGTCTGAGCACAGACCTAACACACATTCTTTCAAATCCTAGCCATAAAAACATCATTATGGTTATAAAACATAATATTCTTTGCCCTGGAGTTTATAGCCTAGAACTATTTGAGTGCCGAGTCTGTATTTCTGCTTGTGTTAACATTTTAACTTCTACTACTGCCTGAAATAGATCAAAACTGGTAGAGAAGAAACAAACGCCCAGGGCAACATACAATCTGAAGAACAAATCATTGGGATTAGCTGCCCAAGAGATGATCACAGCCCGAGTCTGGTCCAAGGAACTGGTCTAGGGACCATGTACACAGCTGAGTTCCATGTAATCAACCCTCACCCATGTGCCTGCACAACACCCCATGCTCAAATCAGTACCAGTGATGACCACGGTGCTATATTTAACTTACAGATTCTTCGTGATCTGGGATTTCCAGGTGCCTAGCCATCTAAAACCTTTGAAACTCTCACCCCCTCATGTCAGTTTCTAACACATTTTTTTGTCTGGTGTTCACAAATTCAGTTCTTCTACATGAATTTCTGCTCAGAAAGATACCTAATATTGTTTTCTTATACGATTATTTCATTCACCTGTCTCACAATTGCTCTTTCCACAATCTAAGTCAGCAGAAGTGACTTGTCCTTTTGGAGTTTCATAGCTTATGTAATCTTCTCATTCAGCATTTAAAGGTTGACTCCTATTTTTAACCTGTTAATGATGCCAGTCTATTTTCCACTTGTTACATTTTCAAAAGAGCACTGGAGTGCTTTCATCCATATATTTGGCAGAAGCTCCATTGAGAACTTGTAAAGAAATGCAACCTATTTATCTTCATTGCCCTTAGATACAATGCCTACAAAAAATTGCCAACAACAGACTGCTGGCGTCCTGAGATGCCTGCTCTTCAAGCTGATGAGTATTGTTCTGGTGTTCTTTTGTAAAGCTCTGTTATAATTTGTGCTCTTTTATTTAATGGTACAGCTCTTTGGGGCAAGGACTCAGGGACTTTTTCTGCTTTGCATTTATGCTGCATTCCTGTGGCCTGCATCAATGCCAACAGAAGAACAATTAATAACACTTGTACAAAACCTGTACACACAACAGCCCCTAAATGGATACTAACTTTTGCATGATCTACTGGCTATCTTGAATTGCCTTGCATACCCAACCCTTCTTCAGCATCAAGCAGGGAGATCCTGTTTTATTAAAGATGTCATGTCTAAATATAGACTTTTTTAAAGCTTGTGGCATTTGCTGCCTAGTTCCAAACACTGTATTCTACACACATTAGCTACTTTGCTTCTGCTTACTCCAAAATTAATAAAACTGGTCCCAGTCTTTCAGTGGCACTGTTTGTTTCTAACTTTCTCCCTCCAAATCTCTTAAAAATGCATGAATCAACACAGCAGTCTGACAAACCATTTTAGGAGCTGATTTGATTGATGCTTCTGTAATAGGTTGCCAGTACAAGTCCTACAACAAATTAGAAAGAAATGGGAGAGCAGGGGCACACACAGGGTCTACAGAGCAAGGGTCAACTTCCTAAGTCTCACAGAGGATTCAGTGTTTCAGTGGGGGAATGGGTTTGATATACTGTTCTGAACTTCCCAGAAGAAAGACGTGGGGATCTGAGGGATTAAACACATATTGGTCATCCACACCTGTCATTGTGAAGGTAACAGCAGCCTCAGGGGTGCTGGCAACAAAATCTTCCCAATCTGTTATCATTGCAGATGCCAGAGCTAACTTTCTCTCTGGGTTGCAAAATGGATGCCAACAGCCACTCCTCCTGTTCAGAGAGGGGCAGGAAGCAGCAAAATCACTCCCATATATTTGAGATGAAAAGAAATTCTCCTTCTTGCATGCCAAAAGGCTTGACTGGAAAGCCATGCCCAGCAAGGCTCCCCCAGCAGAGCCATTTGAAAACCAGGGTAGATCTGTGGTGGCACAGTTGCAGGGTGTGCATACTGCACCTGGGGCCCAGGCCTGGCAGGGTTTGGGGTTCTTGATAGGGAATGCTCAGGGTGTTCAACAATCGGGCAGGGCAATGGGGAAACTCAACTTTATCCCTTGGAAAGTTCAGAAGATTAGAGCATCTGAGGTGTCAGTTTACATACTTCATGGAGAATATGTGGAATTAATCAAGTGGTGATTCAGATTATTATTTTTCTGATCTCTGGTAACAATATAATTAGTGGTGTGTACAAAATCTTATTGTTTTACATCACATCTCTGTATGGAATTTAAGCTCAGTGTTGCCCTTCAACAGTGCCTCACTGTCAGCTACTTCGCCCATTTCAGGAGCACAGGTGGGTTCTGAAAAGGAAAATAAGTAAATAATAATGAAGAGGATCCTCAGCCATCAGCCTGTTATGAGGGAGGGCTGGTATCGAGGCGCAGGTGGCACAATCCTTTCCAGACGACGCTGCTCAGGCCTCGCCCGCGCCGGGCTCGGGGGCGCAGAGGCGGCCGGAGCGGGCCCGGGGCTGGCGGTCTCGTCCTGTCCCCGTCCCTGTCCCCGTCCCTGTCCCCGTCCTCGCTGCTCAGCCGGTGTCCCGCGAGCCGGCCCCTGCCAAAGCCTGCCGGGTTCGGTGCCTTTGCAGTGCTGTGAGAAGACGCTGGGACCGTGATTCGCAGGTACCTCAGGGCCTCCCATCCCTGCGTTGGGCTGCCTGGGACGAAGCGGGTCCGCAGGCGGCTTTGGGGGCCAGCCGAGGCGCTTCCTCACGGGTATCTGCATCGTGCCCCCGGCCGATGGCCCGGCCAGGAGCGGAGCGAGGTTCCAAGGGGAACTCCTGTAGCATTTGCGGGAAAGGAGAGCCCTTGGCGCGGCCACGGGAACGGGAACGCCCGGCCGAGGCTGCGCTTTCCCCGCCGACCCTATGGGAGCCCAGCTCCCCAACCCTTCTATCACTTTTCTTTCCTTTTTTTTTTTTTTTAATTTAATTTTTTAAATGCAGCGAGATTGGTATTTCCTTTCCTCATTCCTGCTGACTGCCTAGCTCTTGGGTGAATAGAAATAAAAGGAGCAGATATCTTGGACGTAAAACTTGCCAGCAAAGGAAGTGCAAGGGCTAGAAACAGAGCTGTATAAGTAGGCTTTGGAGTTAAATGGTAAAGTTGGAAGATCTAGTTAGAAAAGGAAGTTAGTAATGCAAACTGTCATGAAATTGCTTTAGAATTTTCTGAATCTTGAATCTGTCTTCCTGTCATAGTTCAGCTGATTAAAAACATACAACTGCATTAGTGAGGTGCAACAGAGGGGCGATACTATAGTGATTGCTACAGCTGCTCTTTGTAAGTAATCTCTGGGTTGCCTTTCCTCATTCTTTTGGATGGAAGTAATGAGTGACTCTAGCGTTACAGGCGGGCGAAATGCACGGCTTTGTGTGGTATGATTATTTTCACAGGGAATTTACACAGTTGAAGAAGTTTATCACTCTTCTTTGGACATTGTAAGGCTTGTTTGAACCCATTTCTAATGTGGTCAGAAATATTTGTCATTCATATGCACCAGTGAGTTATGAAACTGCTTGTGAACTTGGAAGTACAGAACATCTTGTAGTCTTAGTAGTTTTAAAAGCCTCAACATATTTTCCAGGTTTTGTTGGTTGATAGGTCTAAAACTGATAAAGCATGAATTGAGACTGCTGTAGAATTTCTAATAACATTAAGAAGGGACAGTAGTAGTCATGTGCATGCAGACCAAGATTTAGGAGGAGCATCAGCATAGGAATCTTAAATGCACTGTGTTTTCCCAGTTTTTCAAAGGCTTTTTGCTGGTATATATTGGGAATGAAGGCAACAACCTTTTTCTTTTTGGAAAAAAAGTATCTCTACTTCTCTGTATAAAAAGAATACAGCATAAACATCAAAATGAAATAGCAGTGTGAGGAGCCAAGTGAACTCATGTGTGCAGAGTTTGTTTTGTTTTTTTTTTAACTAACTTTATCTGTGAACTCCCAGCCCTGGAGCCTATTTTAAATAAGATAGGAAGCTTCAGTCTTGTCACAAATGCAGCTACAACTTGTCCTGGGGAAGCCTTCGTAATGGGGTCAGGTAAAGTTCAATGAACTACCAAACCAGCACTATTTCAGAAATGCTAAGGTGCTCTTTCCACTGATCGCTCCACTCTCTCTGCCTGTTATTAAACTGGTAGTTTTTACAACATCAATAAAGAACTTTCCTACCCAATTGCCCCAGACAAAGGCCTGAAAGCTAGGTTTAAACTATGAAAACTTTGTGTTAGGTTCATTTAGATTGTTTTGCTGTGTCAAATACTCACTTGAGTTCAAAAGTTCAGATGAACCATGAACTTTGTCATTTCACAGCAGGCAGTTCTACAAATATAATCCGAAAGTGAAAAAACCTGGTATATTTAAGGTGCGTTTGTTGTTCTATGTGGAATATACTTCGAGTTCCGCATTTGCAAAGTTCTGCTCCACTTAAAAAAAAAACCTTTTAACTATTTAAAAGACAAAAAACCCTAAAACACAATTAAGCCAAATAATTCCTTGATCCCTGACCTTTTAGGCTTTCAAACCAACACATATTCAGTGACTAATCATTACTGCACAAACTAAACCCAGCTAATCTTCTTAATAAATTGTGAAGTCTTGTATGTCTCATGGTTTCAGTGATGGCTTTTCTCCCTGTCTGGAACATTGCAGAATATCAAAACAAATGGGTCATGGCTTTATGTATTTGTTTAAAGTTTTAATCTATGTCATCTCATGATATAGTCTTGAGTTGAGATGGTTTTACAAGCCTATGTGAAGTATAAGACTGGTAGGAATGAAAAATCAGTCAATGTAATTTTCACCTACTTGCTAGAATATTAAAATGTGTGGACAAAACCAGTTTGTTCAAAACTATTTCATAAATGTGGAAACTTACCAGAAACTGAAGAGTGTAATAAATTCAGCTTATTTTCCATGAAAAGGAATTCCTTATGCATACTCTCTTCCTCCTCCTAGTAGGTCTGGAGTCTCAATCTATCAGGAAGAAGCAGCTCTTATTTTTTTTTTCCAGACTTCAATTTGGAATCATAAGTAAATTTAGGCTATTGTCACTGACTGTTCATAAGTTTGAATTCAAGGTTCAGAACAGAAAACCTCCAAACCCAACAGGTATTATCTGAAATATATTTTTCAGTATCACATATATTTTCTGATTTTTGCATTACAATAATTTTGAATTTTTTTACTTTTCTTGATGCTGTATCAGGCCTGAGACTGCATATGGGGGCTTATCATTTGATTATAACACTTTAGGAACTTCTCATTTAAGGAAAGCAAAATAATTACAGATTCTTGATAAAATTTGGTCTCTATATGAAGCACATGCTTTTGGCAGAAGGAGTAATTTAATTGTTTGAAATAATTCATGTATCTTTGTGCTACTCAGCAAAGAACAGATATGAACATAGAGAAGAAATTAGCGATCATATTCTTTGTGAACAGCAAAGAGAGAATGAGGAAACATCACATTTAATGGACATCTGCAACAGCTCACCAGTTGTGCTAAGCCCATACTTGTAGTTGAGATTGTGACTGAGCTTGTGATGCGAGCAGTGGCTACTACTAGGATCACTTCCCTATCTCCTTCCTCTTTCTGAAGGTTTGTGTCTGCTGAATGGAAGAATTATACATTGTGAGAGACTGCATCGCCTGTCTCGTCTGATAATTGCCAGTGCTGGTTATCTTGGGCACTTCTGCTGCAGCATCTTGACCAAGTGCACCAATTCCGGGGCTGGTGACACCGAACTCGTGAGCTAACTCTGCTGCAGCAGGCATGAGCTCTCTTCCTGCTGGCAGGCTGTCCTGGGAAAAGCCAGGGAAACAGAATTTCTGCAAAACAAGGCATGCTTTTCTGTAGCAATAGCTTCCTACTAGTGCTGGCAGGAAGCTTTATGTAATGCATCAGTGATTTTCAGCATGAGCCACAAACCTACTCGGGAGTTTTGATTACAGTCTAATTTTTATATATGCATGTAAGTCTTTCCTCAGTCTCCTTATGCTGGGTAAAAATCACAGAGCAGGACATCAGGCTTTCAGGATTTTAGATCTAGGTGAGGAAGACTGTCTTCTGAGAGCCCTCCTGCCATGCCTTCCAGCATGCCTGGATGTGGGTTGGTACTAGGAGAGTCATTCATCACATCTGGGCAGCCTTCCATAGCATGGTCAGCAAGTGACCTTAGAAACTGTGACACAGATTGGCTTCAGAGATGGTTTTAAGCCAACTGAGCATTCTGTAATTTCTGTAAGAGCTCTCTGTAGAGGAGGTACAACATATGGGCAGCCTTCCTAAACTGCTGCCTAACTTGTAAGCTGAGGAGAATTTCAGGGGTGGTGGTGGTTGTTATTTGGTTGGTTTGTTTTTGCAAGGTGCAGTTTAGACCAGAGTCCTGTGTAAGCTTTCAGCTGAAGGGAGAGTCAACTAAAGATGAAGTGGCCTTCACTGATTGCAGTGGCATAGCAGTAGAATGGCTAGGGTGGGTAGGCTGCTTTTCTTCTATTCTGAACATGGCCAGTGACTGTAAACACAGTTTTCTTTTTCCATTTGGGAACATGAGCTTTACTGAAAAATATTCTACTGAAACCAGGCTGCAACACTAATAATGTTAATGCAACACCATACTTTTCATTGTATTGTCTCTTTTACTCAACTTTAATGAGATAATAGAACAGTATTTATTTACTTCTAGATATCTCTTGCACAAACAGATGTTCAGGATCTAATTCATTGTGGTGGGTTCTAACAGGTGAAAGCTAAAGAGGGCTCCTGTTTTTATAATCACTTCTAAATGTGTAGTAATTGCTATGCAGTGCATTTAATGTATTTTAGAGTCAGACTGAGAAAATCAAAATATATATTAAAAAAATGGACAACTCACTTTTTTGTTAGATGTTTCTTCCTCTAGGTCATCTCAGTTCTGTGGGTATGAATAGCAAAAAACTGATAGTCACTGAGATTAATTGCTAAAGCTATGTGAAGAAGGTCAGACTACTCTAGTTCCATTCATAAATTAGACTGCATTCATCTCATACTGTTTTGACTGAAGTAGAATAATAGTGATGATAAATGCAATACATTTTTCTATTCAGACTGCTCTTAATGGGAGTGATCAAATTATTTAGTGGCTGGAAATAAGTCCAGGATGGGAGAAAGACCAGCACAGGAATTGTATTGCTCATTAAGGCTTGAATTACTAGGTTTTCTGGTTAATTATAATTTGTCGTTTGTTTTAACAACTACCACATTTACTAAGATTTGCTATTAATTGTAATTGTATGAATAACTTTATTTGGGTTACTCATGATCAGCACAGAAGGAAAGCACATTGTCTGCTTTGAGAATGCTGAAATTCTGGGGTTTGTTGATTTAAGCACCTAAAATGGTGTCAGTTTTACTCAAGCTTCTTGAGACTTCAAATGTTGACTTGAAAACCTGAAACAAAAACTTGATTTCACATACTAACCTCTTACTGGTCCTTTTGCACGTATTTGGGAAAGAGAATTTTAGTGGTATTTTATCCTTTTGGCTCTGCTTGCAAGTAATATTGAAAAACCATTAAGGTGATTTCAGTTCTGTTTAGACTTGACATAAAAACATTTAAAATATTTTTGGATGACAATGGTGGAAAATTTGTGCACTTTTTCCCAGAGTGGTTGAACAATTACTAATTCAGTGGTTCCTGGTCTTATCTATACAATGCAGTAGAGGCTTTGAACTTCTTTTTCAAATAGTGTCCTTTCAGAGTAAATATTAGTGTTACCTTTTTACTTCATAAACGCATTGTTACTCTGGTTAATTGTTAGATTTACTGGTCCTCTGGGGGCTGACATGGAGTTTAAAATGAAGTCATTTAAACTAAGGGCTGAACAACAAAAAGCTGAGACTAGCACAGAGACCAGGCTAGTGCACTAGTGTATGTCTTTACTCTGTTAACTTAAAGCACATCAAAGGTGCAGGAACCTGATCCTCTGACTGCTCAGAAGTCTGAAAATAATTTGGTAGTAAGGTGCCTTCCCAGAAAGGAAGTGGTAAACTGTAGTCCCAACTCTTAAGTCAGTGTGGTCAAGTCTTGCACTAGTTTGGGCAAGAGTCAGTGCTTGCAGGAATTCCAGTTTTGTCATTGGACCACAGGAGCAGTGAGATATTACTTCTGTGAGATATTACTTCTGTGGCTTGCCCAAGTCTTTGTCTCTAATTGCCTTAACAGGAGTGATGAAATACACACCAGAATACTTGTGAATGGCAAAGAAGTAGATTATGAAAAAAACAAGGAATAAATGAGAATGTTGGTTGTAAGAATTCCAACAAGAATTCTGTCTTGGTTTTTGTCTGCATTGGGATTCTCAAGTACTTTGACACCCTACTAAGGATACTGTCAAGAGAGATCTTTGTGTTGAACTTATTTCCCCTTTTACTGTCAAAGGAGAGTCACTGACAGCAGGCTAGCTATACATTAACATATGTTTCATATCCTCCTCATCATCAGATCAGGTACCTGGCCAAGTTGTGGTTAGCACGTCTAATTCTTTGCATTGTTGGCTGGCTGCAAGACTGTAGCTTGCCTAAGCCTTCAGTTCTGCCTCCTCTCAGACTGCTCCTCTCCTTGCTCAGCTGCTCTGTTCCCCTATTCTTCAAATTGCTTTTACTATAACTGCTAAAAGCATTTTTTTTAGCTTAGATATTCTCCTGGCTAGATAGCAGTGAGAAACTGTCAGTACCGGCTTCACAGCCCATAAAAGACTCTGTGCTATTGATAGTTTTCACCACAGTATTTTGGAAAATGTGCTATTGTAGGAAACTTCCAGGGTGCACTTCTGTACCCTGTGGACCTGCCCGAGGCCACACAGTACAGTGGCCTCCTTGCTGGTTTGTTTGTCTCCACATTGGGATGCCAGAACTGTCACTGGCTTGTCCTGTGCCCAAGGATGTTATCCCACTCCAGGAAAAACTCAAGAGGAGTCACTACTTCATTGCAATGACCATGCTGCTGAAAGTCAGGGCATCCACTGCTGCAGTCTGATATGGCCAGTTCTTTAAAGTCAAGTTCTGCAGGTGTTTGGTTTTAATGCTTTACCAATTTCCACAGGAACTGTGGAAGTAGTGGACTTTCTGATGGCATGTTTCCAGCTTGAACTGGAGAGTGCTGTTCATGCACTTCCATAATTGGTTTTGGCTTTGTAAAATCAGTCCAAGGAAAGACATTTTTCTTCAAGCAGTTCACTGTCCAATCTGTAGATGACTGCCTTTCAGACTACCTCTTTCCTTTGGTTCACAATTCCCTACTGTCACTGACTAATTTTCAGCTTACATCAGAGACATCTGAACATTTTGTAGCTTTTTGTTTTCTCTGAAATAAAGAGATCTCCGTTTGTGAATCTGAAAGTTTGTGGTCATGTTGGAGATCAGTACCTATTCCAAGGTCAAATAATGCTGTACTTGTTTCTTTTGCTTCTATAAGGTGTAATTCCTTAAATTTAATCTGCTTTACTAGTATTTTCTTTTATTCTTTCTCACATGAGCCTCATATAAATACCAATTGGGAATAGCACAGCTACCTCAGCTGTTCTGTTAGTATGGTAAATAAGCTTTTTCAGTAACACTGTATTTTAGTGGATTGGCTGTCACAAAAGTGCACAGAAAGCACCGCTCAGGCAGAGTAGAACACAGGGAATGCAATATTCTACCTCCACTTTGGGAGCTGGTGATCTCCTCACACAGACTTGGAGTGCTTGGAGCAGGCTTGCTTGAATGCAAGTGGGAGGGAAACTCTAGGAAACAGGGATATCTGCTTAGAGAGGTGCAAGAGAGGAGAAGGAAAAGGTAAAATCAAGGGTTGAGAAATTTTTTAGCCTGAGAAGATGGATTCATCATATCTGTCAGTGGCACTTTCAAACAGTCCACCTTTTAGATGTTCTTGCATCTGTGATCTCTGCTCTGAAAAATCTCCACTTGCATTCTTTCATCTTACAGCTGGAATATTGAATAAGTGACCTTTTCTGACTCAGACACATTGTTGTCTCTGACCTCCTCAAATCATGGCTTCACCTTTGCTGCTGCCAGATGCCTGACTGCTTTCCATCTCCTCTCTCTGCACCTCAAGAAGTGTCCTTCATTCCTAGCGGAATCTTTCCTGTTGGTCTGTTGCAGAGCTGCTTTTCTCACCACTTGCCTCTCAGATGATTATAAATGACAGGCATTTACATTTTATTCCACTTTAGGAAAGCAGCTTCCATATGGAAAACACATTTTATTTGATGTTGGATTTATCCAGGAGCTGATCTTAGTCATAATAACTGTTTCTCATTCAGGGTTGCTGCTTTTCTTTCTGTATTTTCCAGCTAGACTGTTTGAGGCATAGGAGGTCAAGTGACTTGTCCCAGACTATGAGTCAGTGCTGTGAATTTGGATAAGTACCCAGTATCCTAAAGGCTCCCAGTCTTCTCCTCTGACCATCACTAGACCATGCAGCATCTCTGAAAGGATTGGCTCTATGGAAAAACACAAATTAAGAACACTGAGTTTGAATCTTTCATTCCCAGAATGTAGTTATTGAGCCTTGTTCGTATTACAATGAAAACATATTTTTTTAAGTTAATAAACCATGTAACAGCTTTTTGGGTTTTGGCTTTCTCTGTTTCTATGCCCAGTAGTGGCAAAATGTTTTTTATCAGCAGCTAATACAGGAAGCAAAATGTGAAAGGAAAGAAATCTAGAAATGTTTGACCTAACAGTGGCCATGATTTAACAGATATTTTGGACAGACTGGCTCTTTTGGAGCTACTTGCAGTTGAGTGCGTCCTCCATTTAATTAGAGTATACTGCTGTTTATAACTTGAGGTTAAATCCTCCTCTTTCTTTGTGATATATATTGTGTTTTCCCAAGGGTACCTTCTGGAATGCTTAGCTAATATCTTAATTAAGATATTTTGTTTTCACAGCAGCTCTACAGTGTGAAGAGGATATGCCCTCATCTTATGAAGTATGACAAAAGTGCAGGGAGGTTGGTTCAAGAGTTACTGCTAAGTTTGTGACTGCAGTCTGAGGTATTTAGGCCTGATTCATTGGGAAAAACAGAAGTTGTTGCTTATGATTTTAAAGATTTTGGCTGTTATTGGCTGTAAAAGCTGAATACAAAAATTACTTGTTTGTGAACAAGATCTATGTGTTTCCACAAGATGCCATTTAATAGAGCTGATGCCACAGAAACTTCTGTCACAGGTTTTGGACTGACAAGCCCCTATAGCTTGTTGTCTAACTCAGTGAAGATGACATGAAATCTTCTGCAGACATGATATCTTTTGCTGAGGTCTGATCAAATATTTTTGTTTTCTTTCCCTATCTACTGCTCCTCATCCCCAAGCTGACTTCATGCAAGTGTGAAATAGTGGTCTCCCAAACCAAGTCTTGAGCCTTTGTTCTTAAGCATCCTAGTGCTGGGTGTTATCATCAGAATGTATTGATGGGGCAAAGGTATTCTTGTTTCAGGGAGCAGTGGTACAGTTGCACTGCAGCTTTCCAGAGGACACTCCCATGTCTGAGGAATATGAGTGTTCAGATTAAATAGAGTAGTGAAATAATAGGTAGTTGAAAAGAGACTTCTATAGTGCAAAATGATTCTATGATTCCATGTTTCTGGTCAGCTAAACAAGTTCTGGAGATGACTGGTTCCTAAGTCAAGTGTTTTTGACAACTGGAATTTGTAACACAGTACTGATATTCATTTCCCTTTAGATCATCTCTCCTAGGTAAACATCACTGTAGCAAATCTGAGACCCTTCCTCTATACATGCAAATTAACCAGCTAAGTTTTAATTTAAATTTGAATTTAAAAAATTGAATAGTTTTTTAAGTCTCTCTACAGGGGGAAATACAAATGGCATTCTCATTTCTGCTTCCTAAAAATACTGAATAAAGAGGTTTAGGCCCAGCGTTATTTAAGGTTACATTGAAAAAAATGGGCACAGATGAAAGGACATCCACATGCCATAAGATTCCAAGGGAAATATTTAAAGGTTAGCAATTCTTATAAGATGTCTGCTCTTTGAAATTTGATCCTTATGGAAATTCATATTCTCATGAAAATTTCAACCAACTCCTAACAGACTAAAACCGAAGAAAATCTGTCTGGTTTTGATTTTAACTGGAGTCAAAGCTGCTCTTTCAGTATTGGACAACTTTGAGGAGACTGACTCTCATAGCTGAAAATAATTTTTTTCTGAAATGTTAGATGGATCAGGGCATTAGAGTCAAGGTTCTGATTGTAATGCCTCTCTAACCAACTTCATATAATCATGTGCACACAAAACTTACTAAATTCATTTTGTCTAACAGTTTACCCTGATATATGCAGAGTGAGGAAGTGTCACATACTGCAGAAGGAAGGGAGTGTTGGTTCCACTTGATTTTGTTTTGTTTAAGCTTGAATTTGAACTCTGGATGTAGGATTTTCTAAAGGATATCTGTCTTGGGTACTTTTGAGGCATAGACACTTGTGAAATGGAGAACATCTGGTTCAACATTGTTAATCTCCATTTGAAGAATGCCATTTAGTTATTAGTCAGACTTTATGGTGAAAAGAAAATATTTTGTTTTTCAACATTGTCTGTTGTTTTTTCTGCCTTTGAAACTTTTCTGGGATGGTGGGGTGGAAATTTAAATATGATGAATGTGTTATGCAAATGAATTTTTTTTGTCTCTGTAACTGAAAAATGTTTTGTTTTAGTGGTAGCTTGTCTGAAAAGATAGGTTACTCTAAATAGCAAATTACAGTTTTGCTTGCTTTATTGTGGGGCTATAGTATGCAAACTTGCAGTGTGAACTGTTGAATTCAAATGAGAGAAAATGAGGGCTAGGGAGGCTTGCCTGGTTTTTCACCTGCTGCAGTGAACTTCTGACTTCAAAGAATTTGTGTAAAGCCTAGAAAAGCATTAAAGTTTTACAGCTACCAGTCTTTCATCAAATCATTGGTAGCAACCAGTGGCTAAAATACCAGTTGCTCCCTTGGGTTTCATATACTCAACACAAGACTATAATTTGACTTTCACTCTTTCCCATCTTGCTTTTGCTCCCATTTAATAAAAATTACCAAAAACTTTGTAAGGTCTACATTGCAATGTACTTTGCCAGTCTCCCATAGCTGTATCCAATAAGGAGAATGAAAATGTTTACTTTTCTTTATTTTCTTTTTTTTTTGATAAGCCCTTTATATGGCACTTAACAATGACATTCTTTCTTCCACAGTACTCTGCTAGCTGGGCAAGTGATAATTTTGTTCATGACACAGATTAAGATAATGTACATTTTAGTAATATTCCCCATTAAATTATGCTTTTTTTTTTTTAAACTTTGCTCTTGAGGTTAGTTGCCAAACATAGAAGAGGTAGTTTGCATCAAAGGCTCTGCCCTGTTGTTGAAAAAGGTTAAAAATATGAGAACACTCCCTTTTTAATTTCCAAGTTTAATTTTTATTTCAGTTATCACTGAGCTTTTTTTTTAATTGATAAGGAAAATACTTTGATTTAATTAAGTGAAAGTACAGCTTCCACAAATTTTGCTACTTTGAATAATTGGAAAGTTAAATTCAGCAAGTTCTAGCAGTGTTTTGTTTGGGGGAGGGGGAAGGTACCTATATGTGTAAAATTTCCTCTGAAGTGAGGGGGGAAATCTGTGGGAAATCTCTTTAATTCTTATTGATTTTTTTTTTAATCAGTTATGACATGGTGCACCAGGAATGGCTATTTCCCTCTCCCCCCACCCTCCATGAATTCTTCAACAAGTAGCAAATTATTTAAGATAAATGCCTACTGCTGTAGACAGCTGCCAGAATAGAAGTGAAAATAAACTGGTGAAAGGAAACTGCCCAGTTCATGGAAAGGGCAGCAAGGATATAGTGCAGCAAGTCCATGACACTTCTGGATACACATGCTGAAAGACTTACCCTGGCTGGCCTGCTACAAATCTCCCAGTAATTCATTAAGGGGAAACGCTTCTTGCAACATTTCACTCCTATTTTAACACCCTTTGTCTTTACCTTACATACTCACTGGGTTCATTCCTATGTCAAGTGAGCCTCAGTGAAACCAGTTTTTCATTCCCGATAGAGCCAACTGTTTTGCTCGAGTAGAAAGATTAGATGGATGCTTTTACTGTAAGCATTTTAGCAGTCTGTGGTATTTTTTCGAGGCTTGGGGTCAGAAGAAGGATATGATCATTGTGATCCAGTAAACAATGTAGAATGAAGTAACTTGACTAGTGACTGAAACAGGCAATGTTGTCATGTTTTCCCATAACTTTGAAGAAACAGTTATCTAAATATGATACAGTCAGACATGTATTAAGATGGAAGTACAAAACTGCGTCCTGGTTGTTCTAACCTGCTTCAAATCTTTGAAATTACAGGATTAATTTATTTTCATTATCATGGGGCCAATTTGCTACAATTGTCTGGGGAGGAATCCCATTAACTTCGCTCTGATTTGTTTTCTGAATGCTGACCATGGGATTTGACCTGTTTAAACAAAGCAGCTTGCCATTTATTTCAGCTGGTATTTAGTTACATCAAGTGTCTCTATTCCACCTTATGTAACTTTACAACTCTAAAGACAGTTGTAGCAGAGTCCTGGTTTAGTAATTTTGTATTTCTAAAACAGATCAGAGTGATGGGAAAATGCTCAAATTTACACAATACTGACTCAAATATGTTGGCAGAAATCTGGGTCTGGATAACCTGAGTGTATCTGCAGAAGCTGAACTGTCATCTTTGCTCATAGTTTAGAGTTTTATCGAATTAGGCAGGTTGGGAAGGCAAAGCATGGTAATACCAGTACCTCTGGGATGGGGGGGAAGCTTGTTTGTTTGTTTTGGAGGTGTTTGCTTGTTTGTTTGAAGTGTAATAGCTACATAATGGCATACTGGCGGGTGCTGTAATACTTTAGGCGTAGTTTGTGAATGGATCCATCAAGAGAAAGTTTCAGAGTGGCTCTATCAAGTGTACAATTCAAGAAGCAATCTGTTTTACATTAGTAAGTCTCTGGCTGCAGATTACAGGGTTTTTAAGGTCTTGTTGTTATTTCCCAGTTTATAAAATAGCTCATCATCAATGGTATTTTGTGTAGCCTTTGGATTCCATTAATAAACCTTTACAGTTTGATGGGATTTCCATGGCTGAGGCACATTCCATTGAGCATATGCAAACATCCATACGTTTGCATGTTGCAGTCTTATCTGTATAAAGGAAACTCCTCTTTAGTGGAGGTATATAAATAAAACATCATCTGACAGAAAAAATGTTTATACTGGGCCAAAAGTGGTCTGCATGTTCACATTGGTCCAGAAAGAAAACTAACCTCTGCAATACCTGGAAGTTTTGTTTCCTGTTTTTCTGTTTGTTTGTTTTAAAATAGTTTTCTATAGAACTAGCCAGTGTCACTGAAAGTATCACAAGCCAGGCTGCTGGAACTCCTGTTAACTCTCCTATGGGTTTAAACTCAGAAAATCAGTGAGCTGCTGTTTCCTTTGTTTTACACAAATGGTGGTTGTAACTAGGACAGAAACTTCCAAAGTTAGAAAGCAATCCCAGTGCACAGTAGTTGTTTTTTCGCTCACTGCAATAAGTTTGAGACTTCAGCACCTTTTAAAGTATAAGTGATCCAAACACTCTCATGCTTTTATGGGGGTGTATGTTTGCTGTCCATTTTTTAAAAATCCAGAGGAATCCATGTTTGGCATGATGTGGAAGTGCAATGCTTGACACTCTTTCTTATTATACACACAGAACATTAT